>NW_024070206.1:55699730-56259497 GCF_014754425.2 Oryx dammah
TCTCTCCCGTGTCCCTCTGCACCCCACTCAGTTTTTAATTTGCTTGTCACACAATCCCTCTAATATCACCTATGAGTGAAAAAATAATAAAGCTCTCAGCATGACAGAGTGTCGCTGTACATCAGAGCGCTCAAAACGGGTGTGTTCCACTGTTTCCAAATTCCCTTCTGCCCTGGCTGCTGCAAACCAGCAACCAAACCCCAACCCGGCCGGGACGCCGACTCCCTCTGATCCCCGCACTCAGGTCGACAACAGGCAAGATCCCCTTTGTGAAGCTTCCAGCATCTCCCCCGAAGAAATTTACCTTAGGCCTCCCTGTCACAAGTCTCAGCCGCTTCAAAGACTGACAACTCACTCAAGAGAGTTTTCTGCTTGATGAACTCATGTCTGCCTCCGAGTGAGGGCTGAAGGCCTCTTCCCTTTGTTCTGTGCTGATGACTTGTGTGAGACTGATTTTAGAATCAGAGTTTTGGAGCTTAGGAGGACCTTACAAATTCCATAGCACACGTCTCTGTGGATCTACAGGTTATGCGATGTGCTGGAAGGTCACCGGATTAACTAGTGGAACAGCAGGCATGTTACCCTGGCTCCTGGTCCCCAGCCCTCACTCTCCTCCTCTGCTGATGTAATGAAACCCTGCACCATCTAAGGGAGATGAGGTCAAAGATCAGCTCCATGTCTGCGTCCCCTCATTCCCAAGATGCATTAGGGAGTTCTCCATGCAGCCCACGTCAGTGATGCTACACAGCACACTTTATGCAACTCGATTGGCAAGTTTCTCTCACGTTTGGCTTCAGGCTGGAAACAAAGGAAAGGGTCAGCCCTGGACAAAAACCATCTCCCACCACACAAGCACACAACCGACAAAGGATCAAGAGGGAGTTTTATGGGAAGGAGTTTCTTTAAATGTAAACACAAGGATCTGCTATTACCACTAAAATCTAAAACACAAACAGCACTGAATTCTGAGAAGTGGAGCAACAGGAACTCTCATCCATTCCTGGGGGGAATAAAATGGTGCAGCCATGTTGGAAGACAGTTCATCAGATTCTTATAAAGCCAAACGAAGGCTTATCATCCAATCCAGCAATCATGCCCCCAAGTGTTTACCCCAGTGAATTAAGTTTTGATCATACCAAAACCTGTACATGAATGTTGATAGCTGCTTTACTCATAACTGTCAAATTGGTATCAACCAAGATGTTCTCCAATAGGTCAATAAACAAACTATGGTACATCCAGATAATAGAACAGTATTCAGTGATAGAAAGTAACGAGTTTTATCAACCATGAAGAGATGGAGAACCTTCAGTGTACATGGAAGAGTGAAAGAAGCTAGTCGTAAAGTCTACATACTGTATGATTCTAACTATGAAATTCTGGAAAAGGCAAACTTCGGCAGGAGAAAGTAGCTTTCTAGAGTAGAGAGAGTAGGCTGCGTTGGTTTTCTGGGAGGTGATGAGGTGGAACGGGTCATTTGAAGGAGGTGAAACTGTTCTGTGTGAAACTGTAACATTGGGTTCCCTGTGATCCCTGTGAAAGTCACTCAGTCATGTCTGACTCTTTGTGACCCCATGGACTATACAGTCCATGGAATTCTCCAGGCCAAATACTGGAGTGGGTAGCCTTTCCCTTCTCCAGGGGATCTGCCCAACCCAGGGATCAAACCAAGGTCTCCCGTATTGCTGGTAGATTCTTTACCAGCTGAACCAGATCCTTGGCCTCCAGCAATAGGAACACTGGATAGGTGCCCTGAATCTATCAAAACCCATAAGACTGTACAAAGAGTAAACCCAATGTAAACTACAAGCTTTAGATAATAATGTGTTAATATTGCTTCAATTATAATATACCACATTGCAAGATGTTAACAGGGGAAACTACGCCCCTATGAAGGGACACATGAGGACTCTGCTCAATTTTTCTATGAACGTAAGACTGCTCTAAAAATAACACCTTTTATTGATCCAGAAAAAAAAAAAATAAAAAAAATAAAGTGTAAACACTGTATATTCAATAAGAAAAACACTGCCATGTTGAGGTAGTTCTTGCTGACATAATCTTCCACCTACAAATATTGTCATAATTCACTCCAAGTTACTGAGGCCGTCCTTAGATCAAATTTATTTAGGTGCAAGTCACTGTTCTTGTAGACAGTACATTCTAGTGATAATGGTATACATTTGTGAATTGCTGACATAATTGCCAGGTTTCCATCTCAATTCTTTTTGTCTTAACTCACTTAACACTCATGAGATCACAAGGAGTGGGATCATTAGTATCATCCCCTACAGATGTGAGAACTCAGGCTCCGAGAGACAAAGGGACTTGCCCCCTAGTTACAGACAGAAAGATGCTGAAAGAAGAAGTATTTCACTTGGTTCTGAAATACTTGCTAAGAACCACTGAATTGGACCAGAGAAAACTAAGGTAAACTTAGGAATCTGACACGTGATTACAGTTCTTCCCGGAAAACCCAAAATTCAGAGGCAGAAATGAAGGAAACAAAAATGAACAAAGTAAGATTAGAGCCTCAATAAAACTGTCAACTAATGAACTACGTTAAATGTCTGGAACAGCCGAGGGGACCTGAAGGAGATCTTGGTGGGCACTGGGTGTCAGACTTCAGAGAAGATTTCAGCCAAAAGACCCTAAAAAGAAGAAGGTGGAACAGAGGGACACAAGAGAGCACTTATAACATGTGGGACGGGCAGGCAGTTTGACACACCTGCCTGAGCATGGGGAAATGGTCCAAGATGAGGCTGCCTGGTTAGACCAGGGGGACAGTCTATGAGGCTGGCTCCCCAAGGGTGGTCCCGTGGCAGCATTGGCACCATCTAGGGACTTCAGACACAGATTCTCAGGGTCCATCATCAATTTCAGCATCTACTCTGCTGACCCTTGAATAGCTCAGGGATAAGGGATGTTGTATATAATATACTCTCCATCACAGAATTCCTCTGTATCCTATGATCCTCAATATCCACAGATCCATATCCCAGGAGTCACCCAACCAGGGATCTTGTATTACCATGTAGCATTCACTATTGATATGAGTGGATCCAGGCAGTTCAAACCCATGTTTAAGGATCAACTATTTTATAACACCTCCAAGTGACTCTAGCATAGCGTAAGTCACTCAGTCATGTTCTACCTCTTGCGACCCCATGGACTGTAGCCTGCCCGCCTCCTCTGTCCATGGGATTTCCCATGCAAGAATACTGGAGCGGGTTGCCATTTCCTTCTCCAGCAAGCACCTCTAATGAGGCTAAATTCTGAGAAACACTAGGCTAAGTCAAACATTTGGATGTCATTTGGTATGAGATAGAAAGCTACAGAAGGATATTATGAAGGGCTGAAACAGATGGAGCAAGAAAATTCTACTCAGCTAGTCAAAACTGAGTCCTGAGGTCATTCCAAGATGCTTTTAAAATACGGAAGACCACAGAATCAACTATGCATCTTGAAACTCCAAAGAGTTGCCCTGATGTGACTAGTTTCCAAAACAAAGAGACTTATTGGCCATAAGTCTATTGTTTGGCCAGTAACTAAAAGCTCAAGGCATCCCCACCTTAGACACACAGATTTACATTCCACTTACAAGAAATACTGATACGAACCCAGAGAACATATTTAGGCTACACAACTAGGAAATGAAGCCTTTGGGACTCAATGAAGATGGCCTTGTTTTGTTGCTTTTTCTTCTTTAGAGCCCCCATTTGAAAACTGGCTGGGGGCTACCTCCACTTTATAACGACTCTGTTCCCTTAAAATCTCACTCCTTGATGAGGTCGCAGGTGGGGGTGTAGACTGTCATTCACCTTGTCTCCTCTTCTGGAAGAGGGCTTTCACTTTACTCCAACTGGTTCAAAATTGAGGATTTGGAGGACTTCAACAACTTGCAACAAATAAAAAATCACCTGTCAAGAGGGCAAAATCTTTGAAAAACTGGCTCATGGAGAGACAAACATTACTATTGTACTAAGGAGAGAGCCGACAACCATAAAAAGTCATCAACCCGTTTTTGGCAACTGTAAGTCATGTGACGAGGACAGACGCTCATTCAAGGAGTTGAGGAAACCATCGCTACTGTCATAAAAAATCTGTTCCTGTCTATGCCTTCCTGGTTCAGCCACTACCTTAGGAATCTTCTAGAGACCCTGAGTTTGAGATTTCAGTGTAATAGGTGGTTGGTCACTTTTTTAGGACTTTTTGGTTTATACGTCTAAAGGGTGATGGGGAGATGGAAGCATTTATTTACTATAAAGGGATCCGTAATAAAACACATCCATCACTTTGATTTATGTTATTTCCAGTCCACTAGGATGGAGTCTGCTCTCATCCTGTGAGGACCATGAACCTCCCATCGGTGCCTTCTCAGCCACATCTGTCCAGCACAGGACACACTTCAAGCCCCAGAGAGCCATTTTTCAAAGTCAGTTATTCAGAGCACAGTAAACTTTAGTACAGATATTAATAATATGGAGTTCCCCTTGCCTCTGGCCTGCCTACTAGAGAAACATCAACCACACATTTCCTTACCTACCTAGGATTTTAAACCATATGCATTTTACTGGGTTTCTAATGTGACTAGCAAATCAAATAATCTACTATCCCAAAACAAATGAGTGATCTAGTAACTACTACTTTTTCATTAACCAAAAAATAGGCTTGATACATTATGAAAAAGCAAATTATGAATTTTTATGGAGACAATATAGATTTTAGATCACTTTCTTGAAATATTGGCTGAATAAAAAGTTGATTATTAAATAAAAAGTGCTTAGTTGCTCAGTTGCGTCCGACTCTCTGTAACCTCATGGACTCTAGCCCTCCAGGCTTTTTAGTCCATGGGGATTCTCCAGGCAAGAATACTGGAGTGGGTTGCCATTTCCTTCTCTGCTCACAAAACCAATGTGTATTTAACTTTAACCAAATTATATTTATAAAGATAATTAACCAATTATGTGGAAGTGTCTCTCTTCAGGACAAATTAATAAGAGATACAGTAAACCTCTTCCCAAATACCATTTATCCTTTTTTTCTGGTTATAGAAAATCCAAAACAGATTACCATTTCTTAGATTACTTTTTAAATAATGCAAAGTTAAGTCATTCCATTTTAGATGCAGACACAAATCCAATTGATAAATTACTGAAATACATTATTGAAATGCAGTTTTGCAAAACACTGTATTTATCACTTCTATTCACCCAGATCTCACCTGTGCTACATACAGACACAAGATTCCTGTCTGGGCAAACTTGTGTTATGATGAACATGTTCTTATGAGATATTGAGACAGACTGGGACCTGGGACCCCTACTGTAGAGTTTGCACCTGGACAAACCTCTCCACGAACAACAGATGCAAAGAAACTAAGGATGAGAAATGTTGGCAGGCATGTGCAGTTGGGGTAAATTAGGAACAAGATACAGAAAGGCCAAAAGCCAACCACTGCTTCTGAGACGCCAGCAGCAGAAGCAGGGTCCCATGCACGATCCCGCACCCAGCATCAGCAGGGGGTGGGCAGGCCACCGAGCCCTGCTCCAGCCCAACTCACCAGCCCACCCCACCCTCACCCCATTTAAGGAGCTGGCCTGCCTGCTCACGAAGCAGTAAAGACACCTGTTACTGATTCTCGCCCCTCATGCCACAGCTGAGTCCCAATAATGCCTCACCTGAATTTCTCCTCTGTCCTCTTACCAATTCTGTTGATTAAAGAGTCCAAGAACCTGCCCCAGTTAATTGTGACAGAGCAGCAGTTATAAAAATTAAGTTCACCAAATATTTTCAAGATTTGTATGGAAATACAAAAAACCTCGAATAGCCAAAGCAATCTTGAGAAAGAGGAATCAACCTGGAGGAATCAACTTGCCTGACTTCAGGCTCTACTACAAAGCCACAGTCATCAAGACAGTATGGTATTGGCACAAAGACAGAAATATAGATCAATGGAACAAAATAGAAAGCCCAGAGATAAATCCACACACATATGGACACCTTATCTTTGACAAAGGAGGCAAGAATATACAATGGAGAAAAGACAATCTCTTTAACAAATGGTGCTGGGAAAATTGGTCAACCACTTGTAAAAGAATGAAACTAGATCACTTTCTAACACCGCACACAAAGATAAACTCAAAATGGATTAAAGATCTAAACGTAAGACCAGAAACTATAAAACTCCTAGAGGAGAACATAGGCAAAACACTCTCCGACATAAATCACAGCAGGATCCTCTGTGATCCACCTCCAAGAATTCTGGAAATAAAAGCAAAAATAAACAAATGGGACCTAATTAAAATTAAAAGCTTCTGCACAACAAAGGAAAATATAAGCAAAGTGAAAAGACAGCCTTCCGAATGGGAGAAAATAATAGCAAATGAAGCAACTGACAAACAACTAATCTCAAAAATATACAAGCAACTCCTGCAGCTCAATTCCAGAAAAATAAACGACCCAATCAAAAAATGGGCCAAAGAACTAAATAGACATTTCTCCAAAGAAGACATACAGATGGCTAACAAACACATGAAAAGATGCTCAATATCACTCATTATTAGAGAAATGCAAATCAAAATCACAATGAGGTACCACTTCACACCAGTCAGAATGTCTGCGATCCAAAAATCTGCAAGCAATAAATGCTGGAGAGGGTGTGGAGAGAAGGGAACCCTCCTACACTGTTGGTGGGAATGCAAACTAGTACAGCCACTATGGAGAACAGTGTGGAGATTCCTTAAAAAATTACAAATAGAACTGCCTTATGACCCAGCAATCCCACTGCTGGGCATACACACTGAGGAAACCAGAATTGAAAGAGACACATGTACCCCAATGTTCATCGCAGCACTGTTTATAATAGCCAGGACATGGAAACAACCTAGATGGCCATCAGCAGATGAATGGATAAGAAAGCTGTGGTACATATACACAATGGAGTATTACTCAGCCATTAAAAAGAATACATTTGAATCAGTTCTGATGAGATGGATGAAACTGGAGACTATTTTACAGAGTGAAGTAAGCCAGAAAGAAAAACACCAATCAGTATACTAACACATATATATGGAATTTAGAAAGATGGCAATGATGACCCTGTATGCAGGACAGCAAAAAAGACACAGATGTGTATTGCAGACTTTTGGACTCAGAGGGAGAGGGAGAGGGTGAGATGATTTGGGAGAATGGCATTGATACATGTATAATATCATGTAAGAATCGAATTGCCAGTCTATGTCCAATGCAGGATATGGCACGCTTGGGGCTGGTGCACGGGGATGACCCAGAGAGATGTGGGGAGGGGGGTGGGAGGGAGGTTCATGTTTGGGAACGCATGTACACCCGTGGTGGATTCATGTCAATGTATGGCAAAACCAATACAGAATTGTAAAGTAAAATAAAAAATAATTAATTAAAAAAAATTAAGTTCACCAAATTCAACCCCTTATCATCAGCGCCACAGAATTTCCAGTAAAGGGGCCAAAAATTCATTAGCTCTCACTTCACATTTTATATTTAATCTGATTTGTTAGAAAGTTCTTCCTCATATTGACCTCAGGTCACTTAAATTTCAATCTTGCTTTTTTGAGTTCTATCACTTGAGATTAAACGGTATCTTATTTTTTAAGAGTATCACATTCTCTTATTTTCTTCCAGTTATTTATTTTTTTAAACGGTTCTTAACATGCCAAAGTTTTAAATCTTTTTGCAAAGGTTTTTTTTTTTGCTTTATTTTTTTATTATTACTTTTTAAATGCTATTTAGTTCAACTTTATTTATTTTTTTTAATTTAAATTTTTATTTTTACTTTATTTTACTTTACATTACTGTATTGGTTTTGCTTTACATTGACATGAATCCGCCACGGGTGTACATGAACTCCCAAACATGAACTCCCTTCCACCCCACATCATCCCTCCGGATCATCCCCGTGCACCAGCCCCAAGCATCCTGCATTGAACAAAGACTGGCGATTTGTTTCTTACATGATAGTATACATGTTTCAATGCCATTCACTTCCATTTCATTCACCTAGGGGGAAAAACTTGTATTTTTAAAGCCATGCTATTGGAAACCAAAAATATTTTATTTTCTCTTCACATTATGAGTAACTATTACAAACCACACACTGGCCTTGATGTTCTGGGTACAGTTTAACAAATAAAGGACTTAGAGTAGCTGAATTATATTCTATCTTTATTGGGAGGCCAATATCATGTTTCTGTTAGTTTTTAATGCACCTTTCCTCATGTAAGGCTTGCAATTGCAAATAAAGGTTTTTTTTTTTTTTTTTTTTTTTATCTTTTAATGGTTAGTAGCTGTTAAGACTCATCTCTCCTGTACTCTGTACTTTAAGATGGACTAATAGTGAAAGCCAGCTCATGAAGCATTGTTTGTAAAGGTAAATGATGACCAGAGCGCTACAAATAAACAGATTTTTGCTGTGTGAGACTGAGGTTCATCGGAACAAAACATCTGAAAATGGACTTTTTGATGTATAATATGAAATACTTCAGATGAACACTTACTACTTAAAATAGAACCACCAACAACCATCTGTATAGCACAGGTAATGCTGCTCCATATTCTTTAATAATCTAAGTGAGAAAAGATTGGAAAAAAGATATATGTATATGCATAACTGAATCACTTTTCTATATAACTGAAACTTATACAACATTATAAACCAACTATACTCCAATAAATTAAGCATTTAGACCTCTTAATTTTTGAATTGAAATTTCCACTTTGGTGAATTTGTCCTCAGGAAATGTTGAAAGCCAGTGCATAAAGATGTGCATAACAGCAATATTTTAAATATTGATTTTTTTGGTGAAAATGAAAATAATTTTTTAAATGAGAAACCACTATAATAATTGCAATTGTTAAAATCAAACACAAATAGAGACGAGACTTGGAAACTTCTTGAACAGACAAAATCACTTTATTCACACAAGCAAAACTGAATTTAGCTAATTTTGCAAGATAAGTGAGACAATCTGAGTCATTTCTTGTTAATGTCTCTGAAAATCATAACCAAAACTTAAGCTGTTCCCCCAAGTTGATAGAAGCTAACCAAGTGCTTATCATCAAGAAAAAGCTAACATTATAACCAACCACTCTGGTGAATACACAGCTGCTGCCTTCTTATGGCATAAACTGCTTTACAACATACCTCTGAGACTAAGCTCACGTTTGCTCTGAGGGCGCCCAGGTCAACAGCATTGTTCAAATGCACACCTTTTTTTTTTTTTTTTTTACTAGTTACTACCTCAATGATTCAGTTGTTTTATGTCTGCTATTCCTGAATTTTTAACACAAATACGTAAAAATACAAACAAAATTCTGGATGTAAAAACAAATGCATAGTCTAATTATAGCAGCTTAGATTTTTAGAGCATTTTAAAAATATATTTTCAGTTCATCCAATATACTGTAATGCTTTTAATACAATTTATTACAAATTTTTACCTTTGGAGTCATGAAACTTGAGCCAACTCCTGCCTTGTCCACTTTCTAGCTGAGGTCAAGCTACTAAAGTATTTCTAGCTTCCTCATCTCTCAAGTTGAGATGACTTTTATTTCACAAGGTTCCAGTAGCAAATATTTCTTAAAATCTAAGACAATTTATGAACACTTTGAAAAACTGTATCAGCACAACTAACAAAAGTTGTCTCTTGGTTTGTCTTGGTTTTTCCTCAAAGCCACCCTTTAAACATTGCAAAGCAAAGAAAACAACCAGTGTGTCTGCTTACTTTCTGTCTCTCCTAGGGTCCAGATGAAAGAGCAATCATAAAGGGAAGCAGAAAACCATAACACGGTTGGAAAAACTAGACTCCAAGAAAGTGAAAAAGAGACTGAGGGAAAAATCACCCCAGAAGGGAAAAATAAAAACCAGGGGAACACTCACCCAAGAGTGGAGGAGAGCTTGGTTCATCCCAGAAGAACTCAGAGCAAACTGCAGGAGAGAAGCGACCAGGACAAGAAGCAGGTGTGGATCTCAGCGGGCCCATGGCCAGGTAACCACTAAGAACTTAATTGCCGACATCAGGTCACACAGGTGCTAGTTCTCCGCATGGCCTGGGCTCACAGGCAGGGTAGCCACTTGGCTCAGATGCTCAGTGGTGTCCGACTCTTTGTGAAGCCTGCCAAGTTCCTGAGTCCAAGGGATTCTTCCGGCAAGATTACTGGAATAGGTTGCTATTTCCTCCTCCAGGGAATCATCCCAACCCAGGGATCGAACCCATATCCCTTGCAACTCCTGCTTTGGCCGGCAGCTTCCTTACCACTAGCACCACCTGGGAAGCCCACGGACAACCTTAATTCACAACAGCTGGTCACAAGGGTGCTGCCACTCTTTATTCCTGGGTTCTGTAGAGAAAAGCTTTAACTCCTTGAATAAAAATTGAGAACTATTCTCCAAAGAAAGTGGTTTGTCTAGCGTGGGTTTGTCAAGCCCAGGATAAAACAGCAAAGTTTAAGGAAACTAGATTTTGTATCAGATGTTTGGGAAAAAAAAAATACATGTGTAACAAAAATGTTGCAGGAATCTTTGAGTTCAGTTCAGCCGCTCAGTGTGTCCAACTCTTTGCAATCCCATGAATCGCAGCACCCCAGGCCTCCCTGTCCATCACCAACTCCGGGAGTTTACTCAGACTCACGTCCATTGAGTCAGTGATGCCATCCAGCCACCTCATCCTCGGTCGTCCCCTTCTTCTCCTGCCTCCAATCCCTCCCAGCATCAAAGTCTTTTCCAATGAGTCAAATCTTCACATGAGGTGGCCAAAGTACTGGAGTTTCAGCTTTAGCATCATTTCTTCCAAAGAAATCCCAGGGTTGATCTCCTTCAGAATGGACTGGTTGGATCTCCTTGCAGTCCAAGGGACTCTCAAGAGTCTCCTCCAACACCACAGTTCAAAAGCATCAATTCTTCGATGCTCAGCCTTCTTCACAGTCCAACTCTCACATCCATACATGACCACAGGAAAGACCAGAGCCTTGACTAGACGGACCTTAGTCGGCAAAGTAATGTCTCTGTTTTTGAATATGCTATCTAGGTTGGTCATAACTTTTCTTCCAAGGAGTAAGCATCTTTTAATTTCATAGCTGCAGTCACCATCTGCAGTGATTTTGGAGCCCCAAAATATAAAGTCTGACACTGTTTCCACTGTTTCTCCATCTATTTCCCATGGAGTGATGGGACTGGATGCCATGATCTTTGTTTTCTGAATGTTGAGCTTTAAGTCAACTTTTGCACTCTCCACTTTTACTTTCATCAAGAGGCTTTTTAGTTCCTCTTCACTTTCTGCCATAAGGGTGGTGTCATCTGCAATTCATAGATAGTGTTAAAAACAAGTGTTAAAAACAATACAACGGGCCCTAAATGGAGACACTTATGCTTAAGCCACACATAGCCAAACCAAGACAGACTTAATTGCACTTTGGTTCTCCAGGAAACAGAATGTTAAGCCAACCAATCAGGAGACAGTTAATGAGCACTAGTAAAGTAATCTGCCTGGGACACCTTTGCCACCCCCTGAAGGAAAGTGACTTTGCAAAAACCAACCTACTCTTCTTGCAAAGTGTAGCTCACTTGCTCCCACTCCCCTGTGCCTGTAGAAATCTCATCTGTACATCCCTCTGAGCTCCTTCCTATCTGCCAGGTTGGATGTGGCCCAATGTGAATGGGTTTTTGCTCAAATACATTGCTTAAATTTTTCACATGCCTCCATTTATCTTTTAACATAAAAATATATATATAAATATCAATATTCAATCAGTTCCTAATCCAGCAATCATAGCTATAGGCATTTACTTTTTAAACATAAAGAAACAGATGTTTTGCAATAATTCATGTACTCCTGCTAACAAGGTTCCCTGATCAATGCATCTTATCAAAGAAAGAAATTAAGTTAATCTGATGTGACTTGCTCATAGTGAACTCTGTCTGGACAGTGTTTCTTGGGTCTCCTATGCATGCAAACATCCTGCTCTTTGAATAAAATGCATAAAAAGCCTTCCAGACATCACTGTTAAACACATTAATCTCTGTTTTTCTAAATCTGACAATGTCCCCTGTTTAAAAATCAGAATGGCTTTGTCTTGATGCTTCTCCAGTTTTCTACATTTCAAATAATGACCTGCCTGATTCAGCAATTTCCAATTTTATTTGCAAATGCCTTTGTTAGAAGGAGAGGAAATTTGAACCTAAAGCTTGACTTTGTTGAAAAAAAATTTTAATGTATCTGCATAAGAGTTTTATATTATTATTTCTTTATTATCCACAATATATCAGCAGATATTTTTTCTTTCCATGTTTAAGATAAGAAGGATAGAATAATGAAGCTCAAAAAAATAAGAACTTTCCTGAAGTCAAAGAACTAGTGAGTGACAGCGCCAAGTTCCAGTCTCTGTTCAGGGAGAAACAGTCCTCTTTTGGTTTTTATCTCTGTTCTTTTATAACATTTGTGTCTGTGAAAATAATTTAGAAGATAGAAATACAGTAGCATTTCAAAAAGCCAGTCCTTATCATTTCACAAAAAACCCTAATACCAAAACCTTCCTCTTCTGATCTTTGTAAAATGAAAAACTAATGAGATAGATAAGTAAATGAATAAACTTGTGTTAGCATTTTGGCCTCTGCTCATTTCAGGGCACGGCCTTCTTTATATCCTACAATTCTGTGCCAACACCTTCTATTTGCCTTGAAAAGAGAGCCCCACCTCCTCTTCTCTGTCTTGTGTACCTCCTTTCAGAAATCAGAACTCTGACAGCTCCTACACAAACAACCTCACTGGCATCTTTAGATGCTGTGCCCGGCTCATTATGGGCAAGTTAAATAACTGCACACTGGATTGAAAGGCAAGAGAAACACAACCGTCTCGAGAGATTTCTTGTCCAGGCTTCTGCTGTGACATGAAGCTGACATTTCACTTAAGCTTTTGAAAACTTCTCTCATAGAGGAGAGCAAGGCAGGCTGGTTCTTCCTAATTTCTCCTTCCTTGGCGATAGCACAGTTTTGGATAAAATAGTCACATTTCCTTGTGTTCCCTCACCAACTTCTGTTCGATTGCGTTTCAGAGAGTCAGTTTAGTCAATTATTTCTCATGTCTCTGCAGCTCTCAAACTTTGCAAGTATATAAGTTTCACTATGTATCACCTAGGATGCCTGGTTTTAAAAATCAGGAACTTTGGTGTCACAAGCAGAATTTATGGAATATTTAGATGCTCAAGAATCTGAATATATCAAGTATATATTAATACCTTAGGGATTTTTGGTGTTGCATATTTGTATTTTGAGGAACATTGTTTTACTGTGTAAGAAGTAAAATTTTCAAAACGTTCCATCAGGATTTGCCCCTGATTCTCTACAGTTAGCCCAAGATGTGATGGAGCCAATGGCTGGAAATCAGACACTGAGAGCTTGCCTGCATCTCTTCTGCACGTCACTCATGTTATCAGTTTGTCCATCTGGTTACATAGTTCAATCATTTTCCTAGAATAACACTTACTTTAGGGTCTCTATCCACCTGAAATGTTCACTGACAGCTGGAATTTTCCATGTGGTGTAGATATTTTTGACACATAAGATTGCTCTGCTTTCTCCATAGTTTTCTTGGTATAATAAATAAATATAGATAGATAGATAGATAGATACATTCTTCATGGTTGAATCTCAAAACTTTTTCTTCCTTCTATTGAGATGACTATATGGTTTTTATTCTTCAATTTGTTAATGCAATATATCACATTTATTGACTTGCACGTATCAGAAAATGCTTGTATTTCTAGGATTGAATGACAAGTCTTAAAGACGATTTTTTCCCTAATGTTTTAAAAGAAGACTATGCCTGTTTCTTACCAAACTAAAGATAGTCTTGCCATATGACCCAGTAATTGTATGCTCACGTATTTAACTAACAAGTTTTAAAATTTTATATCATCTACAAAAACACACAAAAAATATCCTACATGCCAAAAAGTCGAAGCAACTGAGATATTCTTAAATAGGTGAATGGGTAAACAAACTTTGCTATATCCATACAATGGAATACTATTCAGCAATAAACGTGCTATCAAGCTAGAAAACAGATGCATGAACTCACACATTTCTAAGTGAACGATTGAATTTTGAAAGATTATATAATACGATTCCAATTGTATGACATTCTGGAAAAAGTAAAACAGTAAAAAAAAAAAAAAAATCAGTGATTCCCAGGAGTTTGGCAAGGAGAAATGTGGATAGTTAAAACATAGGCTCATACTTTTCCCTTCACTTTGATGGAGAATCATAGGGATTTTGAACCTTTCTCTTAAAACTAAGATAATTTTATTGCTTTGCTCAGCTGTTTCAGCATGCATAAATACTGATGACCACTGAGATAGAAGAACTACTAAAATACTAAGGTGAACGTTTGAAATTATGCTTAATATTTCTGTTGAAAAGGAAATTATATTGAGCATTGTATTAAGTATGTAAAAAACAGCAACATATTTTGACACATCTGTGGGTGTGTGTTTGTGTGTGGTTATGCATAATTCTTTTTGGGAAAATATCTTCTTTACTGAGAATAATCTAGTTTACAAAATTCAGGACAACTGTCATGGCAATGTTTTATTAACATACAGAAACATGTGAAAATAAAAGCACACTTACCTATTTTATATAATATTACTTTTTTAACTATTTTAATAAATTTTGTAAGAAATTTTGAGCCTTCTACCTTGGAACAGTTCTTTGAACTTCCATGATGTCCTTGTAATCATCTTACAAGCCCCCTTGTGGCTAACTTATTGCTGAGTTCCCTCTGGGCATGTATATTATAGGTTCTACCATAAATAACTTAAAAGATTAGTGAAAGTTGCTAAACTACTTGCTGGTGTTATTATATATACTTTATTCATAACCAGAGTACCTTATTTTACTTGGTATCAGAGTATTAGAAAATGAATTACATTTACTTTTGTGAAATAAGATGTGAATAAATCAAATGTCGATCATGTTTAAAGATGTTGACCTTCATGTTATCATTTAGCTGTCTCATGTTTGTCTCAAATTTTATCTGAAACAGTTATCTAAGGACTCAACTCAGTTATCGCTGTTTCTGTACACAGCTTATTTCCAATACTATGGGGGTGTGTGTGTGTGTTAGTTTTGTTTATTTGCTTGCTTTACATTTTAGGACTGTCCACTGATATTTATCAAGTGTGATGCATAGTTAATATTCAGAACTATTGGAAAAATCACCTGAATCAAGATATTTGAGGAACTACAATGGCAAATCATCAATCAGAAGCAACTGCCTAGAAAACAGATGGAAAGAGTAGAATAAAGGTAGATACTCTTAGCAAGATTTACAGCATTATAAGTGCCAGGTAACTTCACCTCCTCAGATTTCTGTGACATTCTGGCATAGATGTTATAGAATAGTACTAAAGCATATTTTTCACCTGGAGCCTAGACTACTGCAAACATGTTCTGATTGATGATATCTTCTGACTTGTCCATTAGCATGACAAAGGCATATATATGTATATATATGTGTGTGTATAGATCCATATATATATGTGTGTATAGATCCATATATATATGTGTGTATAGATCATATATATATATATCCTGAAATTTATAGAATGTTAGATTTTAGTCTTATTATTCAGTCAGAGATGAAAATATGGTGATTCAGATGGATGATAAATATCATTTTACTAGATGGGAGTCAAATAAGGAAATTCCCAACTGAAAATCTGAGCTTGAGAATTACAATATCATTTATTTCAAAATGTGAATTTGCCCTAACTGTAGAAGTCAAAAATATCAGTATTTGAAAAATTAAATTGCACCATAGTAGCTGGGCTGTCAGAAAATGAGATTAAAACAATTCCTATTGTAGAGATCTGTCCAGAAACAAAATATAAGAAAAAAGATGGTCTGGTAAAATCGATACAAATTGTAGTTAAGCTAAATCTAATCAGTATTGATTGAATGAAAATTTGGAATTCATGGGTGTTCTAAAAAATCTGTTTTCTATTTTTAACTGAGTATTGAAACTTTAGGAGAGTAAGAAAGATATAAAATCAGCATTGATTTCTTTCCATGGCAAAGCTCAGACCTTTAAAAACACTCATTAAAATGTGGCTTTTTAACTTCTTGTTTCTAATTGATTGCTCTGACAATTCTTATGTCAGAAATTGCTCCACTTTAAGTGCCAAAGTTGGATTCAGCTCTTATTTTTACTCAGTATCCTCAGCATTTTTACAGGGGAATAAAAAGACATTTGTTGGAATATGAGCTTGTAATTTCAGTTTTTCTTGACACACAGTTTCCACATATTAAAACTAGTTATTTTCATCAAATAAAAATTCTGTTTTCTCATCATATGTATTATTTAATTGAAAATAATTTGGGATGCATTGCATAGATATATATCTAAACCACATCTTTTTTTTCACTGTGTAGTCTTTCTATATACTATTGTATCCAGAATGATAACATTTTTAATTTAGTAGAATTAGACACAATTATTAACACAGATAAACTGTATCTTTGTATATTTACTGACACATATTTTTATCTAAGCATTTTGATGTCACCCATATAAGATACAATGCTTTCAAGCCAAAAAAAAAAAAAAAAAAAAGGGTGAGTTTTTGGTAGATCAATTCAGTTGGCCCTTGTTCTTAATGGAATTCCAGGTACCTGGAAGAAAATCTTGGTATGCTTAAATGTTAGTGCTTATTTAGTTAAATGTTAGTGCTTAACTAGGATGGAAAAAATAAGCTTTTTTACAAGAAGAATTTCTTATGGATGTACTGTATGTAATCCACATGCAGTTTTGAGCAAAAAAGGAACAAAAGATGTTAGCAGTTGATAGGATTTTTTTTTTTTTCTTAGCTAGGGCAGATTTATTCTGTTAATCTTTTTCTGTTCTGCAAAAGTTTTAATGCAAATTGGAGGCAAATATAATCAAGAGCTAATGAAACAAATTTTAGGAATCCTAACTTATGTGTGTTTGCGTGTACACTTAGTCACATCCAACACTTTGTGACCCTTTAGATTGTAACCCACCAGGCTCTTCTGTCCCTGGAATTTCCCAGGTAAGAATACTGGAGTGGGTTGTCATTTCCTTTTCTAGGGCTCTTCCCGACCCAGGGATTGAACCTGGGTCTCTTGTGTCTCCAGTTTGCAGGCGGATTCTTCACCCACTGAGCCACTGGGGAAGCCTTTACTTCCACGGAGCCATCTAAAACTGGGAGGAAACCCAAATAGTATCTCTACATAGTTCAATACATTTGTAAATGAAAACAAAAAGATCACTTCCTTTTATACATTGCAACCATTTTCCTATCATACTTCATTTTGGCTGGCATTCCCTATCAACTTTGGGAAGAAATGTGGAGAAACTAAATTAGGATAGATCGAGTTTGCTGGGCTATATTTTTGTGGCTTTTTCAGTTAAACTGTTGCTTAGTTTCATTATTGCTATAAATGGTGGTTTCCAGGATCACTCCTGCCAAACACTACTTGGAGGTGTATTTTGATGCGAATGCTTCTATGGTCTGAAATTCTTGGGCGGAAATCCTCAGGTCCCGTTTGATGGCGGCAGCACGCATCACTGGCTTTGTCTACCTGGCACTTTGCACTCGAGCAGCTGCAGACACGCAGACTGAGACGGCTGCTGGGAGCAGGGTGGGAGGCGTGGGGTTGGGATAGAAGGTGAGCCGAGGGACCAGGCAGGCAGGGGCCAGGGACTCAGCGACTGGCACCTGCTGGCGCTCATACGTGGGGGGAGAAAACCGTGAAATGTGCCAGAGGTCCGCGGGCACCTGGGCTTGCCCGTGGTCTTTTCAGCGGGGAAGGCGTCTGGGTTCTCCCTGAGAAGCGAGTTCAATCCGCTGCGTGATCGATGCGGGTCGTCCCGCTCTCCTCCCTGGTTCTGTGTGTCTCAGCTTTGCAGCCCTTCAGGTGCGCCGCCTGGAAAGCAGGAAAAGGTGCTTGCTCACTTGCTGTCCCTGCTTGGGGCGGGAGACTGGAACCGCTGCTAGTTCAGTTCTCTGCGCTGAGCGGTGCTCCCCGGGCGATAGGACCACACTGGCAAGGGAAGCTGTTCTACCTTCCTTTTTGTGCGGTTATTCCCAGGGCTTTTTGTTACACTGTGTGGCTGAAGTTTCTCCAGGGGCCTCCTGAATTGCCTTGGAGGAGTTTTCCTCCCCTGAAAGCTGCTTAGGTGTTCATTTTTGCTGGAGAGACCAAGGCTGGTGACCTTGGGAAAAAACAAAGGGAAAATTTGAACACAAAAGAAAAAAAAAATGTTCAAATGTTGAATTAAGAGGATAAGAATTTATCCTTTTAGGATATATTTTAAAAATCTGTGTACCGTAATTTCCCGGTTGTTTCCGTGAGAGTGAAAGTCTCTCAGTCGAGTCTGCCTCTGCACGACCCCATGGACTATACAGTCCATGGAATTCTCCAGGCCAGAATACTGGAGGGGGTAGCCTTTCCCTTCTCCAGGAGATCTTCCCAATCCGGGGATCAAACCCAGGTCTCCCACATTGAGGACGGATTCTTTACCAGCTGAGCCACAAGGGAAGTCCTGGTTGTTTCAGCTGATGGGTTAAATCAGCTTTCACTATGATAACTAAAGTGCTTGGAAAGCTGCAGCAGTCAGATGTAATTTCACTTAACTTCCGTTTTGTGTTTGGGAAGCCCTGACTACCAATTCCAGCTTTGTGTTTAATCTGTGGGTAATAAACCAAAATTGGCCTAAGTATTTTCTTTTCCTGTAGTTCCCCAGTATACCCAGTACAACATAATTGTTTCATAAATCATCTCCAGTTATGGTTTTACCAGAAATAAAATACATTACATCTAGTTATCTTTTAAAGATAATTTGAATGGTTCATTATCCTATATATACAACTTATCAAACCTGTCTTGTGAGTCAGTATACACTTCATCAACACCAGCAAAGTCTGAATAAACAAGAAGTTTATGAGTCTTAAATGATAATTATCACAATCTAATGAATTGCATAAATCATTTATAATGAAGAGAAATAAACAAGTACACTGAGATGAGCATATTAATAACATAGGTTTTTCAAAAGCAATGAGTACTTTAATTTGTATGGTATATTTGCAGACAGCAAGAACTTGAATTTTATTTGTAAAATAATTAGCAGCTAATCTAAAGGGATATAACTGATCTACTGGCAATATTTTACACTGAAAAATAAAGATTAACTTTATCTTTGAAGGAAATTATTCTGATAATACCCCCTGATTTGAAAGTCAATATTAGGAGGGAAAAAATGAAGATTGATTTAAGTTCAGACTGACCACCTTAAAATTTATTTCAAAATATGAATTATTATACCATGCTTCACAATTCCAAGTAATGTGTGATATGCTATCATTTTTGGTGATCTGCTCATTCAAGTGCTAATTGGACTGTAGCCCACCAGGCTCCTCTGTCCATGGGATTCTCCAGGCAAGAATACTGGAGTGGGTTGCCACTTCCTTCTACATGGGATCTTCCAGACCCAGGGAATGAACCAGCATCTCCTGTGTCTTCTGCAGTGCAGGTGGATTCTTTACCACTGAGCCACCTGGGAAGCCCCACCAGGTAGCAAATGTAATTAGTAAAACCACTGTTTTTCTCAAGTAACATGCATACTTTCTAGGCTAACATATTTTATATAAGTCTTTTATTTCTCTTAACTTTACTTAACCATCATCTTCTTGTCCACAATTCAGTTTGAAGACAGAGATTTTTCCAATCCAGTGAACTTTCAGTTTACATGTATATGTATCGCTGAGTTCCTTTGCTGTTCACCTGAAACTACTGAAATATTGTTAATTGGCTATATTCCAATACAAAATAAAGAAAGAAAGTTTGGGGGGAAAAGAAAAAAAAAGATAAATATTATATCATAGTAGCACTGTCTCTTATTTGAAATCTACATGTTTATTCATCAGTTAGTTTATGCAATAACAATACACCAGGCTCTGTGGTGGTTAAGTTTGATGTATTAAAATGACCAAGATAAAGCCTTAATATCAAAGAGTTCCTAGCTGATAGTGAAAAAGAGTTATATTTAAAAATAAGCACAATTTAATGTAAATGTCATTTTTGTGATTTATGCCTAAGACTTAGTATTGAAGAAAGAGCCATACCCCAGCTAGGCCACTGAGATTTTATTCACTGAGGAGTTTCCAAGTGAGCAAATTGGAAATTGTCATGATCAGAGCCATAAATGAAGCCTAGACCCATTTTAGGGATGGAAAACACCATGCCCTACCACAGTACATGTACAGAGACAAATCTCCAGCTGCAAACTTCAGGAACTGAGCGGCCACTCAGAAGTAACTCTGAATAGTACAGCAGGCAGCAAGAAGCCAACGCCTGTGAAAGAACTAGTGTACGGACATCAAAGTTAAAAGGTGAGGGGTGATGACCTTTAAAAATGTCGCTGTTCATGGCTTCCCTTTTTTCAGCTAACCTACTTACAGAGGTGAACCAGTTATATCTCAAGAACCAGGACATAATAAATATAGTTTAATATTTGGAATTCATGAAGAAATGTCATTTTATAATATTTTTGATAAGTATTTCTTACAATATAGACATAATTTCCAGGCACCAGATTATTCACTGCCATTTTATTCAAGGAAAAGGATAAAAATACAGATATATCCTTATTATTTTCCCATAAGATATTTGCAGTTGCTTTCATTGATGAGTTTCATATGCATATATACTTTTTTTTTAATTTGCTTTTTCCATGAGAACTCAAGGGCTGTTTCTCTCCAATGTGTTAAAAATCAATGCTCATCACTCCAAGTCTATAAAACTAGTATATTCTAGTAAATGCATAGAATAAATGTCAAAGGAACTGTGCTACAATAGAAAAACAAAAGCCTGTACACACGGTCTTTGTCATAAGTTCTTGGCAGAGAGCTCCTAAAACCCCTGGGATGTCCTGACTGATAGGTGTGTCTGTGTTATGTGTAATGAGCTCCTCTGACCACCCCTGGGTTTATGGTGATGAGAGACTCTTGGGGCCCCCAGACAACTTCAGGATGGGGGCTGGTCACCAGAGGAGGCAACTGAGCCACCATGGAGATGAAAATATACAACAGGAAAAAGATGGTCTCTTCACCAAGTTGTGTTGGGAAAGATGAACAGTGCATGTGAATCAATGAAGTTAGAACACACCCTTTCACCAATCACAAATATAAACTCAAAATGGCTTAAAGACTTAAACATAAAGCATGAACCATTAAAACTCCTGGAAGAGAAGATAGGCAAAACATTCTCTGACATCTTGATAAACCATACAATGCTTCCTTAGGTCAGTCTCACAAGCAAAAGAAATAAAAACACAAATAAACAAATGGGACCCAATCAACCTTACAACCTTTGCACAGCAAAGGAAACCATAAACAAAATGAAAAGACAACTTACAGACTCTGAGAAAATATTTTCAAGTGATGTGACCAACAGGGCTTAATTTCCAAAATATACAAATAGCTCATACAATTCTACAATGAAACAAACAACTCAGTTGAAAAATAGGCAGAAGACCTACACAGGTACTTGTCCAAAGAAGAAATACAGTTGGCCAATAAGCACATGAAAAGATAGTCGGCATCACTAATTATTAGGGAAATGCTAATCAGAACCCCTGAATTTAGAATTGGCCAGAGAGAAACATGGTAACCTGGTGACCCCATTTGTGGCTGGCATCTGAAGTGAGGAAAGTCTTGTGGTACTGAGTCCTCAGTATCAGAATTTAATCGAATTATAGGATATCCAGTGGGTATCAGAGAATTGAAGAATTGTTTGAAAAACTATAGAGAAACATACCAGAGAACTGGAATGTAGGAATAGACCAATAGAGGAGATTACCTTACTTAGATAAAGTCCTTAATAATGGCAATGTGCATTTGGGAAAAAAATAATTAGTTTTATCAGAATCAGAAATATTTCATACAGGTTCATCAGGAGCTTCACTTGGTGCAATCTGGAAGGTCATGTAAGAAAAAAAAAATGAAAGCAAAGATTATGGCTTTATCCCTACGTGTGGTGGAGAAGAAAAGGGAACCATTTAGTGAGCAGTTCAAGGTTTTCAAAATTCAGCATCATAGGCATTAAAGAAGCGCAGAATGGAAATGGAACATCAGAGGTAGCAGTGTCAGGGACACTTTGCTGCTGAAATAAAAATGATAGAGAGGAAATTCTTTTGCAACTGAAGTCCTAGAAAATTTAAAAGGAGAGGAAAACAAAGTTTTAGGGAAGAGGGAG
This sequence comes from Oryx dammah, assembly GCF_014754425.2. Taxonomy (NCBI): domain Eukaryota; kingdom Metazoa; phylum Chordata; class Mammalia; order Artiodactyla; family Bovidae; genus Oryx; species Oryx dammah. The sequence continues at coordinate 55,722,043 of NW_024070206.1, forward strand.
CACAAACTCTAGGTATAGAGGCTTCTGAGGACACAAATTTTGCAAGTTTCAGCAACATCCCTCAATCAGAAATACCTGAATGTGATTCTCCAACTGAGACAAGTGTGGGGACAAGACAATTCTGCCCCTGGGGGAAGGAGCTCACAGATGCATGGAATTCCTGCAGAGAAAAGGACAAGTCAGTATGTTGACATGTTATTGTAAATAAGCTTTGGAGAGTTGCAGAGCTGGCATAAAATACTTGTGATTGAGGGTGATTGTGTGTCTTTGGTCTCTCAGTTATGCCTGACTCTTTGTGACTCCAAGGTCTGTAGCCCACCAGGTTCCTCTGTCTGTAGGATTTCCCAGGCAAGAACACTGGAGTGGTTGCTATTTCCTTCTCCAGGGGATCTTCCTGACCCAGGGATTGAACCCATGTCTTTTGTGTCTCCTGCACTGGCAGGCAGATTCTTCGAAACATATAATTTAAGGTTCTGATATCAAGAGATAATAGAGACTATTCATAAATGAGACTTTATTCAAGACAGCATTATGGGACAAGAAATAGATAAAAAAAGGTAGACAAGAGTAGAAATTCATAATATACAGATTGGTCATTAAGAAAAAGACTAGGACATCATGAAAGAGTAGTCCCCATGTAAAATTCTCATTTTCAAGAAGACTGGACTATTTAAAATATTATTATCTTAGAGTGAGCATTCTTGTTTTGATAATTGGTTGCCCTATATATGGTAACCAATACAATAAAATCTCTTAGTTGGAGATCTCTGCTGGTTGGGTTTTATATATATGACCATTTTATGAGATTCTGAATATTAACAGCTTGCCATTCTGGAAAATGTGAAAAAAAATCACAATTTGTTTTATTTTCTCTGTCTACATAGTCTTCCAGAAAAGACCCTGATGCTGGGAAATATTGAGGGCAGGAAGAAAAGAAGGTGACAGAGGATGAGATGGTTGGATGGTATCATTGACTCAATGGACATGAGTTTGAGCAAACTCAGGGAGATGGTAAAGGACAGGGAAGCCTGGCGTGCTGCAGCCCATGGCGTCATAAAGAGTCAAGCATGACTGAGCAACTGAATAACAGCAACAGAACAAGAATATACATACATAACAACAACAATTACATTTCAGTTAAAATCTGCAGATCAGGAAACAGAATCCAAGCTCCAAACAAATGTCTGAATGAGACATTCTTCCTAGAAGTAAATAGGCAAAAAGAAAGGCAGGGTGGGGGGGGGATAATTTTATAAGTAACTTTTCCAAGAGAGTACAGGTAAATTGTGTTACATGGATTGATGAAGCTAATTGTCTTCAGTAAATCATAGACCTAAATCGGTTCGCATTTTTCGTATTATATGTTCCTGAGTAAGCTGATAGTGCCAAGATACAACCCCAGAGATGTCATATTTCATATTTCACATATCTCATCTCTTTTACCTGTGGTGAATTCACTTCATAGATGAGGGTATAAAATGAGGTATGACATTTTTTAAAAAAGCAAAGGAGAAATGACCAGAGGGAGAGAGACAATACTTGAAAATATTCTGTAATCAGTCTTCTGTACTCCTGGTCTGAAATGTTTTATTGAGTCTGCACACGTATTTGGCTTCGTGATTATTTGTGCAATTAAGTCAAAGTGTGAATACCTTATTCAAAGGTCCATATTGAATGACGCAAAGATTTGAGGAGCAGAGAAGGGCACTGGGTATTTCAGCTTATCTTCAAAAAATGGCAAACTCCGGGAGATGGTGAGGGAAGGGGGCCCTGGCACGCTGCAGTCCACAGGGGTTGTGAAGTGTCAGACACGACTTGGTCATTGAACAACAGCAACGTTAAGCATACACCCCTGAGGTAGTCAACAGTCTCTAAACGGTTCAGAGACATTGTACAAGAGACATCATTTACTTCCTACTTTATCGCTCAGACTGAAGCCCTCTCTCTTTGTTGTGAGTCTGATGCAGCTGCCAGCGTTCAGCACTCAACAGTGTGGGGAGCAATACCTTTGAAGACAAACAGAAAATGAAACTGATCAGTCGGACTTACCTATGCCTCCCAAGCATATTTCCCTTCTTATTTTCTCTGCAATATTGTGAAACAACTTTTATGTTCCTTGACATTCAAGTAGTAAGGTTATATTTTATTAAAGTACCTTTTCTTCACATGGTATAATATTTTGGTTCCAGACTAGGGATAGAAGAGATGTAATAGACATGAAGTGAAGTAGGAAATTGCAGGAGAGAGAAAACACAGAGAGACACACACACAAAGACATGGTGAGATCCCTTCATTTCTAGGCTTATTATACAATTGATATATGGTGAGTCTACTGAATGAATTTTGAAGTATTTCATTTTATACAAGATGTTTTAATTTTGTTAGTTTCATTATGTTGGAAATTTTTATTACGATTGTTTCCATAGTAAAGTAACAAATAACCTCAGGTTAACTGTGGCAAAAATCTGCAGAGGCTTTATAGGCTTCCTTAAACATTGCAGTTTCAAGCTTACCTAGTAGACTGTAATGCACGAAAATGCTATTTTTATTGGGATGCTGAGAGAAAGAGTGTAATTTTACAACCAGCTTTTCATGACAAAAATTATTCTACTAACTGATAGTCTTTTCCATGGCAGGTTTTTGAAAATATTGTATTACAAGTATCAGTTTTGTTTCTCTTCTCATGCATGGCAAGCAAAAAAAAGAAAAAAATAGTTCCATCTACTTTCAACAAAGATGAGCATATGGCTCCCTGTCAGTTTCAGATCTTTTCTCCTTGAATTGCTAACAGAAAACAATTAGTAAAAGACATCAAGCCTATTCATGAATCTTTTTTTTTCTTAACCCTCTTTCAAATACATAAGGCATGTTCTTGTGGGATTCATTCAATCAAAATTTATACACATTTTCATTTACATATTCAAGATTAAAAAGAATTTTCCAGCAGAAAATAAATTAGAAACGTTAAACAGCATATTTATTCACTCTGGGAAGAATGAATGCCACATTTACCTAGGGAAAAAGCACTTTCTACACCCAGATAAATTCATTCATTATTTCAGATATTTGTTGACATCTACTGCGTGCCAGAAACTGAGCAAGCTTGAAGCACTATTGCTTTCCTGAAGTTTATAATCTAAGCAAACTCTATACAATGGATTTCCAAATATACATTCAAATTCAGGAATGGGATCTCCCATGGGTTCTGCCTCTGAAATCTTAATAATGAAATGTTGATAAATTCAGAGACCTGTAATTGTGTTGGGATTAACTGTTAAATATGAAAACATATTGGACAGTCAATCTTCAAAATGCAAAAGAGCACATAACATTTCACCCTCTTGTCCAAATCTACTTGTACATTTATTTTCTCCTTAAAATATTTCATTTACATGTGGTCAAGTTTTTCTGTACTTCCAGTTAGACTGAGCACACACAATCACCTCTTTTTGAAGGTTTTGCACTGTCCTCTTAGCTCAGTTGGTAAAGAGTCTGCCTGCAATGCAGGAGACCCCAGTTTGATTCCTGGGTGGGGAAGATCTGCTGGAGAAAGCATAGGCTGCCCACTCCAGTATTCTGGCCTGGAGAATTCCAGGGACTTTGTTTAGTTCCAAATGGAACTCATAGAAGGTCAAGTTGATATTGTCCCTTATTCAAATAGTCTAATCCTTATTTTATTTACAGTGTACTCATTTGAGATATCATAGTCTTTGATCTTTTCTAATTTTTACCCTGTCTGAATGATTTTAACGGGAACTAGTTAAATCCCACTCTGCCAAAGTTGTGTTACATGCTCCTACTTTAGAATTTGGGGATGTGAAAACTAAATTGCACACAGGCTCAGAAGCTAAATTTAAAGATAATGAAATGTTATTTTGTATAACGGATTTATGGTAGTGGACACAAACTCAAATACTAGAATTTTTGTTTTTACTTGAGGGCAAGAGGAGAAAGGGGTGACAGAGGATGAGATGGTTGGATGGCATCACCAACTCAATGGACATGAGTTTGAGCAAACTCTGGGAGATAGTGAAGGACAGGGAAGCCTGATGTGCTGCAGTCATTGAGGTCACAAAGAGTCGGACACAAGTTAGTGACTGAAAAATATCTGAATTTTATTTTCTAAAAAATGCTCACATTGCCAAAAAACAATCAGTTTTTGCCTTTCAGAAGAAGTTAAGGATGATGATAAATGTAGCAGCTGGTGTCACCTGTAGAGATGGCCTTCTGGGGGCACATCTCTGTTACCAAAATTCTGTGAGCTTGCACAAGAATAATCAGTTTAAGCGGATGACAGTGAGCAGTTCCAGCTGTGCTGCTGATCAAGACTGTGGTTCACTCCTGGGATTTCATCCTCCAGACAGGGAGAGGGACTGCGTGGAAATTGCTGTGTTGTTTCCCGAGACTGTCTTTGGACACAAGTGCTTCTAGTGATCTTTTTTCCTTCTGCAACCAGGAACATGAGTTACACTCTAACACACCTATAAAATACCTGTGGTCTAGATCTCTGCTCACCTAGTCCTTTTATGTGTACTTGGCAACGATCCAAAAGCACTGAGAAATCTTTTTGAAAATGTATCTTCGGTTGTGTCTCCTCTTAAACAACTACGGAAGTTATAAAACACCAAACATAATGATTACAATAGTATGCATGGAAGATCATTTATAATTTATAAAACAGCTTATTCTTCCTCAGCCTCTATATCCAAAGATTGTCAGAATATGCAGACATATCCTTCACTGGACATAGTAATATGGCTTTTGGAAAATGAATTGTGTGCTTAAAAAATGTGTATATAAATATATTTTATTTTAAGGCAGTGTTATTCAAAAATTGCTTAATATTTTGATGGGCTTTAAAAAGGCAGTTTTATAGGTATAGACTGTTACTAATATATATTCTACTGGGGAATTTATGTGCACTGTAGTTGGAATAAGCAAAATGCTTCTCTTAGTTTAATACATGTGAGAACTAAGGAAAACATGTAGTGCATTCGGCATCCTCAGTTCTCATGTATTATTTGGGGGAGAGCTTACCAAGGATTATGAGGTGTGTATATCTCTGAATGATTTTCCTGTCATTTAAAACCTATTAAAATTACACTTATTCAAATGTCATTTAAAAACTCATTCATTTAAGGAGTTTGTTGGTACCACAAATAAATTGCTCTGTTCAGTGAAGAAACGTTTTCAAATGTAATTGATCTTTGCTGTATTGACTCAGAATCAAGTCAATATAGTGGTATTATCCTGGCAAAAATGTTGACTTGAAATACCCCACTAAGTATGCCCTATTTTCATTTCCAAAAAGCTTTAGAAATACAGTCACTGAAAAATGAACATCTGTGAATCTATTGTAAATCTATGGATTTCTTAGTAAATTTTATCTGAAATAAGTATATAATCTATTTGGGTAAAATCTCTGTTGAAATGACATCTGGTTTCCTGGCTCTGTCAATTCCAAACTAGTGATTTTGTGAAATTTCTATTTTTACTTTTTAAAATTGCTGCAGGCACATAGTTTCAGAATTTGTGATTTTCAACTGACCAAAATACACCAAAAACATATGACGGAGGCTAAGTGACCTGTATGGGAAACTAGACTATTGAATATTATATATATATATATATATATATATATGAGAAAGGGATACAGAACTTAAACTTTAACACTTGCTTCTTAATTGCTGTGTTATTTAACCCAGCTTTGATTTCAGTAAACATTTTCATGGGAACATCTGACTTGTCAATTCCATAACTCATATTTTTATTTTCCATTGCCTCTTTATTAGATAAAGATTTTGGTTTTGATTTGTTTTGTTTTTAACAGGTAAACATATGACCTCCAAGTCATATTCCTAGAACATTCTACTCAAATAAATTTCATCTTGAATTGTGATGACAAGCATTTTTATTGCCAAAGAAAAAGTGTGCCCTTACAAGCTGGGGAGTGAATTAAAGATTATTATCCTTCCCTTATCCATCTAATAACGTTTCTTATACACAAAAATAGGAGTTGCCTTGCTACCTTTTCCTTTTTTAAAAAATATATTTTAATATAAATTTATTTTAATTGGAGGTTAATTACTTTACAATATTGTATTGGTTTTGCCATACATTGACATGAATCTGCCACAGGTATACACGTGTTCACTATCCTGAACCTCCCTCCATCCTCCCTCCCCGTACCATCCCTCTGGGTCATCCCAGTGCACCAGCCCCAAGCATCCAGTATCATGCATCGAACCTGGACTGGCGATTTGTTTCATATATGATATTATACATAATTCAATGCCATTCTCCCAAATCATCCCACCCCCTCCCTCTCCCATAGAGTCCAAAAGACTGTTCTATACATCTGTGTCTCTTTTGCTGTCTCACATACAGGGTTATCGTTATCATCTTTCTAAATTCCATATATATGCATTAGTATACTGATTGGTGTTTTTCTTTCTGGCTTACTTCACTCTGTATAATAGGCTCCAGTTTCATCTACCTCATTTGAACTGATTCAAATGTATTCTTTTTAATGGCTGAGTAATATTCCATTGTGTATATGTACCACTGCTTTCTTATCCATTCATCTGCTGATGGACATCTAGGTTGTTTCCATGTCCTGGCTATTATAAACAGTGCTGCGATGAACATTGGGGTACATGTGTCTCTTTCAATTCTGGTTTCCTCGGTGTGTATGCCCAGCAGTGGGATTGCTGGGTCATAAGGCAGTTAAATTTCCAGTGTTTTAAGGAATCTCCACACTATTCTCCATAGTGGCTGTACTAGTTTGCATTCCCACCAACAGTGTAAGAGGGTTCCCTTTTCTCCACACCCTCTCCAGCATTTATTGCTTGTAGACTTTTGGATCACAGCCATTCTGACTGGCATGAAATGGTACCTCATTGTGGTTTTGATTTGCATTTCTTTGATAATGAGTGATGTTGAGCATCTTTTCATGTGTTTGTTAGCCATCTGTATGTCTTCTTTGGAGAAATGTCTATTTAGTTCTTTGGCCCATTTTTTGATTGGGTCGTTTATTTTTCTGGCATTGAGCTGCAGGAGTTGCTTGTATGTTTTTGAGATTAGTTGTTTGTCAGTTGCTTCATTTGCTATTATTTTCTCCCATTCTGAAGGCTGTCTTTTCACTTTGCTTATAGTTTCCTTTGTTGTGCAGGAGCTTTTAATTTTAATTAGGTCCCATTTGTTTATTTTTGCTTTTATTTCCAGTATTCTGGGAGGTGGGTCATAGAGGATCCTGCTGTGATTTATCGGAGAGTGTTTTGCCTATGTTCTCCTGTAGGAGTTTTATAGTTTCTGGTCTGACATTTAGATCTTTAATCCATTTTGAGCTTATTTTGTGTGTGATGTTAGAAAGTGTTTTAGTTTCATTCTTTTACAAGTGGTTGACCTGTTTTCCCACCACCACTGAATCCAAATATATGTTACCTACTATTGGTCTACAGTCCATGGGGTCCTCAAACAGTCAGAAATGACTTAGCCACTCAACAACAACATTTATTATAATTTTATATAGTTATGGCTTCCCAGGTGGCAGTAGTGGTAAAGAAACTGCCTGCCAATGCTGTGAACATAAGAGATGTGGGTTCCATCCGTTTGTTGGGAAGATCCCCTGGAGAAGAGCCTGGAAACCCACTCCAGTGTTCTTGCCTGGAGAATCTCATGGACAGAGAAGCTTAGTGGGCTACAGTCCACAAGGTCTTGAAGAGACAGGCACAACTGAAGTGACTTAGCATGCATGAATGCATGAATGTTTTCTAATACATGTACTTGAAAGAAAAGTGAAAAGTTAGTCATTCAGTCATGTCGGAATTTTTTTGCAACCCCATGGGCTTTTGCTCAACAGGCTACTCTGTCTATGGACTTTTTCACACAAGAGTGCTGGAGTGGGTGGTCATTCCCTTCTCCAGGGGATCTTCCTGACCCAGGAATCGAACTTGAGTCTCCTGTATTGCAGGCAGATTCTTTACCACTGAGCCACCGGGGAAGCCCCTGTTTTCTAACGTATGTACTTAAAGGTATACATTTCCTTCCTCTGCCACAGCTGTGAGGGGGTTAGTCTTGGCTTTCATAGTGAGAACCTGGAGGGGTTCATGGAGGTAAAATCCAGGAAAAGGTGGAGACCACTCTAAGACTAACTAGGAAACCTACAAGTGATTGCCCAAATCCCCTAATTAAAATAGCTCCTGTGCGTTGACATTTTTCTGATAATGCCAGTCTCACTCCTAATTCCTGTTGAGATTTTCCCAGGTCTCCCCTAATTTAATGAATCCATCTGTTATCTGGGTATGTGATCTTTCTCTCTACTGCTGCTGCTGCTAAGTCACTTCAGTCGTGTCCGACTCTGTGCGACCCCACAGACGGCAGCCCACCAGGCTCTCTCTCCCTGGGATTCTCCAGGCAAGAACACTGGAGTGGGTTTCCATTTCCTTCTCCAATGCATGAAATGGAAAAGTGAAAGTGAAGTCACTCAGTCATGTCTGACTCTTAGCGACCCCATGGACTGCAGCCTACCAGGCTCCTCCGTCCATGGGATTTTCCAGGCAAGAGTACTGGAGTGGGGTGCCATTGTCTTCTCTGTTCTCCCTATTATAAGAACCAAAATATTTATGTTGTTGCCCAGTCACTAAGTTGTGTCTGACTGCAACCCCATGGATGACTGCAGCACTCCAGACTCCTCCGCCTCCACTATCTCCCAGAGTTTGCTCACACTCATGTCTATTGAGTTGGTGATGCCATCCAAATATCTCATCTTCTGTCACCCCCTTCTCCTCCTGCTTTCAGTCTTTCCCAGCATCAGGTTCTTGTCCAGTGAGTTGGCTCTTCTCATTAGGAGACCAAAATACTGAAGCTTCATCTTCAGCATCAGTCCTTCCAATGAATATTGAGGGTTGACTATATGGACCTTTTTCTACAAAGTAATGTCTTTGCTTTGTAATGCACTGTCTAGGTTTGTCATACCTTTCCTTCCAAAAAGCAAACATCTTCTAACTGAATGGCTGCAGATAATATTTATACACTGTCTCTTTAATAATGGAAAAATCAAACATCAGTAAAGAAATTACACACACAGTACAGATCCATCTGCTGGTTAATGACTAAATTTTCTTTTTTGTTCTCTCACTTTCTCTCTTTCCTTTATACTCACATATATCTCAGCTTTTTGTATTAAAATAATCAATATGGGCACTATTTTGTGCCTTTAGATGCTCTTGCAGAATATATGAATTCTCATTTATCCCATCAAGGGGTTTTCAATTGTCTAAGTGAATGAATCATTGGCACCAACATTTCCTTCTGTTTGTTTTTCCTCTTTTTCAGTGCCTAGCATATATGCAGCTCAGCGGTATACTGTTCATTATTATGCCTACTGTATTAGCAACAATGATATGGCTAACAGGCTTAGGAGAATTGTTCATTTTATGCTTCATTTAGTAGGTAATAGACTTGTTGGTAGATTTGTGCTGCTGAAAAATGCTCCCATGCTCTCTGAGCTTGTACTGTACAAGGAAGTAGCAGGAGAAATGCCTTGTTGAAAGAATGTAATTGAATTTCCATTTACTTGCTTTCCTTAGGAAGTGGCTACATTAAAAGCAAATATTCACACCTAGTTTGAATGTTGAAGACACAGTTTCAGGCTAAGTTTTGAATACTTAAAACCTGTGGAAGATAACAGCAGAATTGTGGGTTTTGCATGTCGGATCATGTATCACACATATAATTTGATTAAGCCTCAGATGTATTCCAGGATGAAATCCTTAATGAAAAAAAATGTCAGAGTATCTTCTTATTCCATAGGGTTACAGTCTTTTAAAAAAGCATCACACATATGCACTACATCATACATACACACTATGAAGAAACGTCAATTGCACAGGGCATGATATATATCATGTCTGACTCTGGGAAACCATAGCCAGACAGGCTTCTCTCTCCATGGAATTCTCCAACAAGACTACTGCAGACAGTTGTCATTTCCTTCTCCTGGGGATCTTCTTGAGTTCAGTTCAGTTGCTCAGTCCAGTCTGACTCTTTGCCACCACATGGACTGCAGCACGCCAGGCCTCCCTGTCTGTCACCAACTCCCGGAGTTTACTCAGACTCATGTTCATTGAGTCAGTGATGCCATCCAGCCATCTCATCCTCTGGCGTCCCCTTCTCCTCCTGCCTTCAATCTTTCCCAGCATCAGTGTCTTTTCAAATGAATCAGTTCTTCACATCAGGTGGAAAAATTACGGCAGCTTCGGCTTCAACATCAGTCCTTCCAGTGAATATTCAGGACTCATTTCCTCTAGGATAGACTGGTTGGATTTCCTTGTAATCCAAGGGACTCTCAAGAGTTTTCCAACACCACAGTTCAAAAGCACCAGTTCTTTGGCACTCAGCTTTCTTTATAGTCCAACTCTCACATCCATACACGACTACTGGAAAACCATAGCTTTCACCAGATGGACCTTTGTTGGCAAGTAATGTCTCTGCTTTTTAATATGATGTTTAGGTTGGTCCTAACTTTTCTTGCAAGGAGTAAGCATCTTTTAATTTCATGGCTGCAGTCAGCATCTGCAGTGATTTTGGAACCCAAGAAAATAAAGTCTGTCACTGTTTCCACTGTTTCCCCATCTATCTGCCATGAAGTGATGGGACCAGATGCCATAAACTTGGTTTTCTGAATGTTGAGCTTTAAGCCAGCTTTTTCACTCTCCTCTTTCACTTTCATCAAGAGTCTCTTTAGTTCTTATTCACTTTCTGCCATAAAGGTGCTGTCATCTGCATATCTGAGGTTATTGGTATTTCTCCCGGAAATCTTGATTCCAGCTTGTGCTTCATCCAGCTTGCCATTTCTCATGATGTACTCTGCATATAAGTTAAATAAGCAGGGTGACAATATACAGCCTTGACGTACTCCTTTCCCTATTTAGAACCAGTCTGTTGTTCCATGTCCAGTTCTAACTGTTGCTTCTTGACCTACATACAGATTTCTCAAGAGGCAGGTCAGGTGGTCTGGTATCCTATCTCTTTAAGAATTTTCCTCACTTTGTTGTGATCCACACAGTCAAAAGGTTTGGCATAGCCAATAAAGCAGAAATAGGTGTTTTTTTTCTGGAACTCTCTTGCTTTTTTGATAATCCAATGAATGTTGGCATTTTGATCTCTGGCTCCTCTGCCTTTTCTAAATCCAGCTTGAACATCTGGAAGTTCATGGTTCACGTACTTTTGAGGGATCTTCCTGACCCAGGGATGAAACCCTGGTCTTCTGCACTGCAGGCAGATTATTTACCATCTGAGCCTCTAGGGAAGCCTGATACATAGCAGATCAAAAGACCAAAGTGACTTAATCTTCTTTATTACTCTGAGAATGTCCTCAGAGTTGAGCAACACATGTCATCAGGTGAGAAATATGCCTTCAACTGGTCTTTTTTTTTAACATTTGAATAGAAAATTTATTATTTTCATTTTCCAAGTGTTTTCTTTTTCTATCGGGGGGGGGGGAAGAAATCTTAAGGACAGTTGTCATTTTCTGCCAATTGAGGGTAGTCTTTCTCTGGTGGTTTATTTGCTAAGTCGTGTCCAACTCTTGCGACCCCATGGACTGTAGCCTACCAGGCTCCTCTGTCCATGGGATTCTCCAGGCAAGAATACTGGAGTGGGTTACCATTTCCTGTTCCATTTAACTGGTCTTATACCAGTTATACCACCAGTTGGAGAATATGGAGTTTATAGGGGGACCTGTTGAATATAATTTTACTTTTAAACACCAATATATACTAACAAATTTAGCAGTTTTAAGATGATGGCCTATTTTGTTTCCCCTCTCTCTTTTTTTTTCTTTCCTTTTTCAGGATCCAAGAAAAATTCAAAGCAAAATGTTAACATTTCTGTCATTGTTACTTTGGCTTATTTATCTATTGATTATATTTCTCTGCTAATAAGGATAGGCTATTTTACGCTACAAAATCAAATAGTGCCTAGATCATCTTAGCTTAATTCAAAAATATATGCTTCTTTTTCTTTTTTTTTGAGAACTAAGTGTGTAAAATTGGTTTAATTATCTAATGATTGAGATGAATGAATTCTTATGTCTGTTATTGTAGCTTATGGAAATTTAGAATTTATAGTACAATTTTAATTTCACTCATTAGAAATGATCAAAGGCAGGTTGCATACTTTATTATTAATAAGAATAACATGAGTTCTACAATTTACAAAATTTAGATTTAAATTCCCAATTGATAATATTCTTATGAACAAATTGACTCTGTGATCTTAAGCAAATCAAAATGTTCTGATCTTGATTTTCTTATGTAAAAAATAAAACTATGATTTCTACATATGGGAGAAAGAATACCACATGAGATTCCTTCTGCATGGAAAGAACCAATGCCATGTCTGAAACCCAGGAGATGTCAATAAACGTTACTTTTATTTTCTTCATTTTCTTTCTGGTTTTTTATCAAAAATAGCTTGATATAATAAATGAAGAAAATATGAGGTTACTGCACTAAAGCATATTAAGAAAGGCATTTGTTCTCATGTCCCTCTAGGAAAATAAAACACCCATAGTAGAGACCTCCACAAGTTCATTCCTTCTGAAATCCTAAAGAAGAATAATCCTAAAGAAGATGGGGAGAGAACAAGAAGGGGAGGCATGGGAGAGGGGAGAAAGGAGGAGATGGAGAAGAAAGAAGAGTTGAGACATGGAAACACACTTATGGTTACTGAAGGAGAGAGGGAGGGGGATGGGATACACTGGAGATTTGGAAGAGACTTATACACACTAGGACATATAAAATAGAAAAGCACCAAGGACCTACTGCATATTACAGGGAACTTTACTCAATATTTTGTGATAACCCATATTGGGAAAGAATCTGAAAAAGAATATATATATACATATGTGTGTGTGTATGTATAATTTATGTAAGCATGTGTGAAAGTGAAAGTGAAAGTTGCTCAATCGTGTCCGACTCTTTGCGACCCCATGGACTGTAGTCCATGGGATTCTCTAGGCCAGAGTGCTGGAATGCGTAGCCTTTCCCTTCTCAGGAGATCTTCCCAACCCATGGACCGAACCCAAGTCTCCCGCATTAGAGCTGAGCCACAAGGGAAGCACTTATGCATGTATATATGTATACATATACACATATATGTCTATAAATCACTTTGCTGTAAACCTTAAACTGACACATTGTGAATCAACTATATTTCAATTTAAGAATTAAGCTAATTTAAAAACATGGACAGTCTGTATCCTGCTGCCATTTTTAAGGGATTTAGAAACTGCTAGGCCTGTGCTCTCTTAAATGTAAGATAGCTACTATTTTCTATTGGAGAAGGGAATGGCAACCCACTCCAGTATTCTTGCCTGGAGAATCCCATGGACAGAGGAGCCTGGCAGGCTATAGTCCATGGGGTCGCAAGAGTCGGACACGATTTAGCGACTAAACCACCAACCACTGCTTTCTATAATTATATAGTCTTTAGCTTATCAGGCCCCCAAATTTGGAGTAAACTTAAGTTCATGTCTCTGATTTATCCCTCCTTGATGGGGCTGAATTCTGAAGGTGAGAAACAGCCCTTGTAGTATTCATTTGTGATTCAGGCAGAGTTGGAATTATGTGAAGTCAGAACAGCAGTGAGTGTAAATAAATCCACTTGTCCTAGTGGGTTTCATGGTAACTTAAACAAATTAAAATATGGTCTATTCCAGACAGTTCATCCAAATGAACTTAATTTCCAAAGCACATGCTGATAAATAAAAGCATTGTTGCAGAAAGATGATTGCTATTTACATATTATATTCTTAGCACCCACATCTAGGCAAAACACTCCTGGGCCTAAGAAGCACCAACTGGGTAATTACCCAGGTGACTTAGGCTAGTGTCCCAATTTCAGTTAGGTAAGTGTTCATCATAGTTTTCTTCATGCTTTCATCTAATAACTAAATTTATTTGACTTTACAAGTTATCAAATTTCAAGGTGCTTACACATTTTATTTGTTATTGTTGTTTAGTTGCTAAGTCGTGTCTGAGTTCACCAGGCTTCTCTGTCCAAGGGATTCTCAGGCAAGAATACTGGAGTGGGTTGCCATTTCACTCTCTGTGGGTTCTTCCCAATGCAGGGACCAAACCAGAGACTCCTGAATTGGCAGGCGGATTCTTTATCAAAGGGCCACAAGGGAAGCCTGACCCACTTTTAAGATGACATTATTATTATTTTTTTCTTTACAACATAGTATTGGTTTTGCCATACATCAACATGAATCTGCCACAGGTGTACATGTCCCCCATCCTGAACCCCCCTCCCACCTCCCTCCCCATATCATCCCTCTGGGTCATCCCAGTGCACCAGCCCCAAGCATCCTGTATCATGCATCAAACCTGGACTGGCAATTCATTTCACATATGATAATATACATGTTTCAATGCCATTAAATGTCTTTAAAGCATTTAAAACTGAAATGTTCTGAAAGTTTTATGGAAAGTCCCTTAGAAAAAAATGTTTAGCACAAAATTATTTACCCAGTTCACATTCAGCAAATTGAAATTTATTTTGTAAGTAATTTATCCCCAAATTTGGACAATTTATAGAACTAGGTTTGAAAGCCAAATTCTTTGGGTAATGTTATTTTCACTGAAATTAAACTTTTTGCTAGTGTAAGGTTTAATTATTGGTACTTTATAAAAGTGCCAACTTTGAAAGTTGGTACATTTGCCCTTGTTTTTCAATGATTTATTCTTATATAACTATATGAAGAACTCAGGGAAAGAGGAACCCAGTGAATATTGAAACTTGGAGAAAGTATACTGTATGTGGTAATTGTTTATTGAGCAACTATTTTGTCATAAGCACAGTGCTGGTGAGTTTGAAAGTGACAAAGCTATAAAAAATAAAATATCATTAATAATATAAGAAGCTCCTGCTATATGAATGTATAAAACAATCATTTGAACTGTTGAGAAATTGTTAATGAGGTCCATGTGATATTTGATTTTTCTGTGATAAAGATATTAAATATTCAGTTCAGTTCAATTCAGTTGCTCAGTCGTGTGACCCCATGAATCGCAGCACACCAGGCCTCCCTGTCCATCACCAACTCCTGGAGTTCACGCAGACTCATGTGCATCAAGTCAGTGATGCCATCCAGCCATCTCATCCTCTGTCATCCCCTTCTCCTGCCCCCAATCCCTTCCAGCATCAGGGTCTTTTCCAGTGACTCAACTCTTCGCATCAGGTGGCCAAAGTATTGGAGTTTCAGCCTCAGCATCAGTCTTTCCAAAGAACACCCAGGACTGATCTCCTTTAGGATGGACTGGTCCCCTTGCAGTCCAAGGGACTCTCAAGAGTCTTCTCCAACACCGCAGTTCAAAAGCATCAATTCTTCAGCACTCAGCTTTATTCACAGTCCAACTCTCACATCCATACATGACTACTGGAAAAACCATAGCCTTGACTAGATGGACCTTTGTTGGCAAAGTAATGTCTCTGCTTTTTAATATGCTATCTAGGTTGGTCATAACTTTCCTTCCAAGGAGTAAGCGTCTTTTAATTTTATGGCTGCAATCACCATCTGCAGTGATTTTGGAGCCCGAAAAAATAAAGTCTGACACTGTTTCTACTCTTTCCCCATCTATTTCCCATGAAGTGATGTGACTAAATGCCATGATCTTCGTTTTCTGAATGTTGAACTTTAAGCCAGCTTTTTCACTTTCCTCTTTCACTTTCATCAAGAGGCTTTTTAGCTCCTCTTCACTTTCTGCCATAAGGGTGGTGTCATCTGCATATCTGAGGTTATTGACATTTCTCCCGGCAATCTTGATTTCAGCTTGTGTTTCTTCCAGCCTAGCCTTTCTCATGATGTACTTTGCATATAAGTTAAATAAGCAGGGTGACAATATACAGCCTTGACGTACTCCTTTTCTTATTTGGAACCAGTCTGTTGTTCCATGTCCAGTTCTAACTGTTGCTCCCTGACCTGCATATGAGTTCCAGTGGCTGTGCTTTGCTGGAGCAGCCATGAAGAGATACCACACGTCCAAGGTAAGAGAAACCCAAGTAAGATGGTAGGTGTTTCGAGAGCCATCAGAGGGCAGACATACAAACCATAATCACAGAAAACTAGTCAATCTAATCACATGGATACAGCCTTGTCTAACTCAATGAAACTAAGCCATCCCATGTGGGGCCACCCAAGACGGGCGGGTCATGGTGGAGAGGTCTGACAGATGTGGTCCACTGGAGAAGGGAATGGCAAACCACTACAGTATTCTTGCCTTGAGAACCCCATGAACAGTATGAAAAGGCAAAATGATAGGATACTGAAACAGGAACTCTCCACGTGGTAGATGCCCAATATGCTACTGGAGATCAGTGGAGAAATAACTCCAGAAAGAATGAAGGGATGGAGCTAAAGAAAAAACAATACTCAGTTCTGGATGTGACTGGTGATAGAAGCAAGGTCCGATGCTGTAAAGACCAATATTGCATAGGAACCTGGAATTTTAGGTCCATGAATCAAGGCAAATTGGAAGTAGTCAAACAGAAGATGGCAAGAATGAACATTGACATTCTAGGAATCAGCGAATTACAGGTAATAATCTCTAAAGCTTGCAAAGGACCAGGAATAGTTTGTATTCCCCCTGGCCAGAGTGGAAAACTTTATACTCTTCAGAGTGTAGCATAGATACTAGTAAGGATATTGATGACTAGGCATTCTAAGGAGCCAGAAAATACAAAACATAAATAAGAACAAAACCATCAATAGAGGCAGAACTATATGAGACAGAGGTGATAGAATTAGTAGACAGGGGCTTAAGAACTTCTATTGTAAGTACATTCTTATAGTCACAAAGGTAGAGATAAGAATTGAAAGATGTAACAAAGACAAAATGTAACTTCTAGAGAGGATCGTAGCAATTTCTGAAAGTAAAAATGATGCACTTTGTGGGCTTAGCAACACATACTCCAAAAGGAAACATTAGTGAACTTAAAGAGACAATAATATAGAAGAAGAAAATGACATAAAAAAGAAACTAGAAACAACCAAAAAGTTTACAAGAAAAAAAGATTAGAGAGCATGAAAAACCTATAGGGCAGTTTTGAGTGATCAATATATGTGAGTCTGGTGTGCACTTTAGAGAGAATGAGGGAACACAGGTAGAAGAGAAAAACACAGCTATAATTTTACAACATTAATGAATAACAGGAACTCTGAGAACAAAGGAGCATGAATGCATGAATAAAATGATAATAAAGCCTATATGATCATCAGATTGCATAAAATTTTGATAAAAGCAGATTAAAAATGGACAGAGAGAAAACATATACAGATGAACAAAGATGAGGGAGACTGTTGTTCTGTTTGGAAACAACCTGGATGACCGTGGATTATTAACTTTAAAGCACTGCTGAACAGCTATAGCAACACAAATAATAACAAAAACAAAAGTTTCAAATTAGAAATTTATTTTCATGTATTTCAAAGACAAAAGCTAAATGTTTTCTCTGATGAGCAAAAGCCAAAACAATTCATTGCAAGTAGATAGGTCCTACAATCATTGTAAAAGGACCTCCACCAGGATGAAAGAAATGATACTTGGAATTTAAGTCACCTTACACGGTAAATATATACATAAATTTCCCTCATTTTATTATCTTTAAATACATGTACCCATTTTCATCAAAATCAGTAAGAATAATAATCACATTAATTGTACATGGTACCGTATGAAATTTTGTCACATTGGATAAGAAGCAAGAACAAATAAAAACTGCCTAAAAATTACTTTAATGCAAATACATAATGTAACATAAATGCACAAAATGTTTAAAAGTAAATGGATGGGATGAATGCCATGTTAGGATGAATGCCATGTTATGATGAAGCCAAGGAACATTTAGTGGTTATATTAATAACAGACTGAGTAAATTCCATGTCAAAGCTGTTACTGGGAATAAAGAGGGGATTTTCAGAATGATCAAGGGTTAATTCATCAAGAGGATATCATAATCCCAAACACTTATACACCTAATAAAAGAGCTTCAAAATAAATGATGGAAAACCTTACAGAACTGTAAAGAGAGGACAAATTCACAACTATAGTCATAGTAACTGGTAGAAGCGAGTTGGCAGGCAATCAGCATGGACCTAAACGACACTGTGAACTCAGCCAATTTGAGCTAAATGACGTTTATGAAAAATTTCCCCCAGAAGAGCAAAATACACATTCTTTACTACATCTACCTCTAACTGATTATCGTTTTACCAGATTTCCAAGAAACACCAATAAAATATCTGGAAAAGACTGAATTCCATCAGTGAGTGTTGAGTAAATGAATAATTAATACATGAGTATATCTCTGTATCTCCATTCTACCAGATGACATTAATATATCACTTAATGTAAAAATGTGGCTAGTGATATGAAATACACTAATATATTTTCTGAATTCACAGAGAATTTGCTCATGAATACAAAAAAATGCTGCTGTATTTAGGAAGAATTTGACTTTAGGTATGTATTCTAATATTTAACAAGAGAGGACTATGTCTGATACAACATCCTTGACGTTTGTATGTAATCACTGTGACAGGGACGGTCATTGTCTTCAGCTGCAGAATGAAGAAACCTCTCACAAATGACAATAGCTGCTCAGATTTGTTGTGTGAAGAAGTAATATTTCCAGCACCTTTTGTGTCAAATGCTGCTTTCAAAATACAACAGACACTCTTAAAATATTGTTTTGGAACTGAGGTGATACCTAGTCCTGTACATTGTTCTTCCTACTTGACATTCCTCATCACAGTTTATGAAATCAGATTGTTTTAAAACAGAATTATTATAAGTCCTATCTTCCTTATATGCAATGACTTTTAAAAACACACACACATGAAGTCTGACGTCAGGTAGAACCAATTTTTATTTCACGGTCCTCAGTTTGCTTGTTGTATGAACCTACTGTTCCATCCTGCACTGTTCATATAGGGTGTGCACACTGCCTCTATCCATCAGTCAGGACTTAACACAGGAAGTAGAAACCAGTCTAGGTATTTTAATCAGTAAGAGGTTTAGTTCAGAGTAGAAGACCTTATAAAATCACTGGAACTGTTGGCAAAAAAAGAGCTAGTGACTAGCCCGCAAGGTGAATCACTGAGCCTTACTGGCCCAATTTTTCTATCAGATTGTTCCTACAGGCTTAGCTGCAAGAAATCATGATGATGCAAGATGGCAGGAACAACCAGAACTGCAGGAAGATCATCTCTGCCTTTCTGCTGCTCACAGAAACCTGCACACAATCAGCTAGAAGGTGGGCCAGTTATTCATTGGGCAGCCTAGCTAAGAGGGAATGTGTCATAGACCTAGCTATTGCTCTGATACCACAGAAGACAGAAAAAATTAGGAGGGCGTCAACAAGTAGCCCTTTACTGTAGTTTTGTGGGTTTCTTTTGGAAAATAACCATAGAGGTTGTACAGTTTACCTTAGTTTAGTTGGGGTTTCCCAGGTGGTAAAGAATATGCCTGCCAAAGGAGAAGACACAAGACACCCAGGTTCAAACTCTGGTTCAGGAAGATCTCCTGTAGAAGGAAATGGCAACCCACTCCAGTATTATTGCCTGGGAAATTTCATGGCTTGGGGTTTACAGTGCATGGGGTCGCCAACAGTGGACACAACTGAGTACTCACTCTAAAAGGTCTTGTAGGTCTTCATAGAACCATTCAACTTCAGCTTCTTCAGCATTACTGGTTAGGGCATAGACTTGGATTACCGTGATATTGAATGGTTTGCCTGGGAGACGAACAGAGATCATTCTGTCATTTTTGAGATTGCATCCAAGTACTGCATTTCGGACTCTTTTGTTGACCATAATGGCTACTCCATTTCTTCTGAGGGATTCCTGCCCACAGTAGTAGATATAATGGTCATCTGAGTTAAATTCACCCATTCTAGTCCATTTTAGTTCGCTGATTCCTAGAATGTCGATGTTCACTCTTGCCATATCTTGTTTGACCACTTCCAATTTGCCTTGATTCATGGAACTGAAATTCCAGGTTCCTATGCAATATTGCTCTTTATAGCATCAGACCTTGCTTCTATCACCAGTCACATGCACCATTGGGTATTGTTTTTGCTTTGCCTTCATCCCTTCATTCTTTCTGGAGTTATTTCTCTACTGATCTCCAGTAGCATATAGGACACTTACTGACCTGGGGAGTTCCTCTTTTAGTATGCTATCATTTTGCCTTTTCATACTGTTCATGGGGTTCTCAAGGCAAGCATACTGAAGTGGTTTGCCATTCCCTTCTCCAGTGGACCACATTCTGTCAGACCTTTCCACCATGACCCACTTGTCTTGGGTTGCCCTGCAAGCCTGGCTTAGTTTCATTAAGTTAGACAAGGCCGTGATCCTAGTGAGATTAGATTGACTAGTTTTCTGTGAGTATGGTTTCAGTGTGTCTGCCCTCTGAGGCCCTCTTGCAACCCCTACCATCTTACTTGGGTTTCTCTTACCTTGGGCATGGGGTATCTCTTCACGGCTGCTCCAGCAAAGCGCAGCCGTTGCTCCTCACCTTAGATGAGGGGTATCTCCTCACCGCCACCCTTCCTGACCTTCAACGTGGGATAGCTCCTCTAGGCTCTCCTGCACCTGCGCAGCCACCACTCCTTAGACGTGGGGTTGCTCCTGCCAGCTGCCGCCCCTGACCTTGGACTTGGGTAGCTCCTCTCTGCTGTTCCTGCGCCGTCGCAGCCTGGCACTCTTGGCCACTGCCCCTGACCTCGGACGTGGGGTAACTCCCCTTGGCTGCCGCCCTTCGGGCATGGGGTCCACCCAGCTTCTGCCCCTGACCTCAGATGTGGGGTAGCTCCTCTCGGCCGCGCTTAGTGCGCCCATCGCAGCCGCCCGCACTGGATCACGGAAAAAGCAAGTGAGTTCCAGAAAAACATCTATTTCTGCTTTATTGACTATGCCAAAGCCTTTGACCATGTGGATCACAATAAACTGTGGAAAATTCTGAAAGAGATGGGAATACTAGAACACCTGACCTGCCTCTTGAGAAATCTGTATGCAGGTCAGGAAGCAACAGTTAGAACTGGACATGGAACAACAGACTGGTTCCAAATAGGAAAAGGAGTACGTCAAGGCTGTATATTGTCACTCTGCTTATTTAACTTATATGCAGAGTACATCATAAGAAATGCTGGACTGGAAGAAACATAAGCTGGAATCAAGATTGCCAGGAGAAATATCAATAACCTCAGATATGCAGAGGACACCACCCTTATGGCAGAAAGTGAAGAGGAACTCAAAAGCATCTTGATGAAAGTGAAAGTGGAGAGTGAAAAAGTTGGCTTAAAGCTCAACATTCAGAAAACGAAGATTATGGCATCTGGTCCTATCACTTCATGGGAAATAGATGGGGAAACAGTGGAAACAGTGTCAGACTTTATTTTTTGGGGCTCCAAAATCACTGCAGATGGTGACTGCAGCCATGAAATTAAAAGATGCTTACTCCTTGGAAGAAAACTTATGACCAACCTAGATAGCGTATCCAAAAGCAGAAACATTACTTTGCTGACTAAGGTCCGTCTAGTCAAGGCTATGGTTTTTCCAGTAGTCATGTATGGATGTGAGAGTTGGACTGTGAAGAAGGCTGAGCACCAAAGAATTGATGCTTTTGAACTGTGATGTTGGAGAAGTCTTGAGAGTCCCTTGGACTGCAAGGAGATCCAACCAGTCCATCCTAAAGGAGATCAGTCCTGGGATTTCTTTGGAAGGAATGATGCTAAAGCTGAAACTCCAGTACTTTGGCCACCTCATGTGAAGAGTTGACTCATTGGAAAAGACTCTGATGCTGGGAAGGATTGGGGGCAGGAGGAGAAGGGGACGACAGAGGATGAGATGGCTGGATGGCATCACTGACTCAATGGACGTGAGTCTGAGTGAACTCTGGGAGTTGGTGATGGACAGGGAGGCCTGGTGTGCTGCAATTCATGGGGTTGCAAAGAGTTGGACATGACTGAGCGACTGAACTGAACTGAACTGAGTACTCACTCACTAAGTAGTTTAATTGAATTATTATTATTTTTAAATTAAACTTGAATCAGGCTTTGAGCATCACCTTTAAATTGTAGCTGATGTTTTTAATAATGATAAGGCACACAACCCTTTGACATTTTTCTAATTAAACATACTATTGCATTAGATTCAGCTGCACAGTGGAATCTGATGTTTCTATACATTAGGCAAGATCACAGTAAAGCGGGGCTTCCCTGGTGGTTCAGTTGGTAAAGAATCCATCTGCAGTGCAGAGACATCAGTTCAATCCCTGGGTTGGGAATATCCCCCAGAAGAGGGCACGGTGACCCACACCAATATTCTTGCCTAGAGAATCCCATGGACAGAGGAGCCTGGAGGGCTACAGTCCATAGGATCAGAGTCAGACATGACTGAAGTGACTGAACACACACACAGTAAGACAGTGCCGCCAGCTGTTGGAGGGTTATTGATTGCACTCCCTCTGTGTTCACCACACCCATGTTCAAGGCTCCACACTGCTACTCTTTCTTGAATCTGATGATCCCAGCGGCCTACACAGCATCCTCACAGGGCTGTCTAATAATCGTTGCAAGCAGGTGTACACTGTATGGTTAATAGGGCACAGACAAGTCGTTTTGGTTAAAGTTAAAATTGAATCATGTATAAGGTAGAATGACTTCCTTATACCTTATACATCAACTTCTATTATTTTCCCCTTTTAATAGTCAATCATTCCATAGAAAGTACTGATGAACAATACACTGCTCTGGCATTGCCAGAGTGGCTCAGCCTTCTACTCTAGGTCTGCCCATGTTCCTCGGTGCCAGGCCTACCTTTTGTTTATATACTATATAAATATATTATATATTGCCTAGTCATCCGCATCGGAGGATCTTCCCCAGTGGCTCAGTGGTGAAGAATCCGCCAGCAGTGCAGGAGCCATAGGAGGCTCCAGGTCAATCCCGGGTTCAGGAAGATCCCCTGGAGGAGGACACGACAAGCCACGACAGTATTCATGCCTGGAGAATCCCAGGACAGAGGACCCTGGCGGGCTACAGTTCACAGGGTTGCAAAGAATCACAGGCGACTGAAGCAACTTACACACACAGGCCACACTGGAGGAAACTAATGAAACATACTTCACATACAGAAAGTGAAAGTCGCTCAGTCATGTCCAACTCTTTGGGACCCCACTGGAGTGGGTAGCCTTTACCTTCTCCAGGGGATCTTCCCAACCTAGGGATCCAACCAGGGTCTCCTGCATTGCAGGCAGATTCTTTACCAACTGAGCATCAGGGAAGACTGATATAAGCAATACAAGTACCTGCTGACAGGGAGACCTTTTACAGGACTCAAAGTCAGACACAGGTCAGAGTCAATTAGCAAAATGTCCAGATGACTCTCAGTGCTCAGAAGAGAAGTTAACTAGTTACACACCCGTGGACTTACTTGGTCTTGGAGCTTCCAGAAGCACCTTTCCATTCCACCAGGGAAAAGTATTAGTTGGCAGCCAGTGCTGAGCAGGGAGAGAAACGGAGGATCCTGGAAGAAAACGGTTTCTGCAGCTGCTAGAAACATCCACCCAAACCCCTCTCCTGGGGCTAGCAAGCCTTGACACCACCAGTGAGCTTCTCGAAGCCCTCCCAGGGAGTCATCGAGGTCACGCCTCTGCTGGGAACGCGGGACAGCGAGATGTCTGAGAACGCAGCGGACCCACGTGGGCATCAAAAACTAACTGAAAGCGGTTCCGGCTGCCCCCGCCCCCGGCGGCCCGTTGCAAAAAGCCAATAAAGAGGCAAGGCTGATGGAAAGGAAAGTTTGCTTTTTTTTCAGAGACCAGCAGCAAGGGCTGGGGGAGGGGCAGACTCTTATCCAAAGGCTGACTCCCTCCGCACCCTCCACCAAGCCCCGACAGTCATGGGCGCGGGCTTTCACAGACAGAGGGAGGGGGCTGCATACAGAAGCAGCATGGTCAGCGCCGATGATCACCTTGCGCCTGGCCACGTGCTAATCTGATCGGCATCGTCTTGGCTGTTTTAAGTACAGTTAATCTTCAGGTCTAGGGCCAGTTTGTTCCCATTTCCTTGAGGCCAATTCTTAGAACTGTGCGGCTTATGTCCTTCTGGTCATCACGTTGTTAATTTCCTCCACCTGGTGGGGGTTTCTGACTCTATAAGACAGCTCACAGGATAGGGCTCAGAATGTCATCTATAGCCTTTGAGGAGGAACTAAAGGTCCTTGACTAAGTTTAATGACTAAACCATTCCTATTTAGCCTTGTTGTACTGTTTTCCTTGGTCTCTGCATGTTCTCACATCTCTGATTAAACTTATTCTTTGGCTAAAGTTTTTCTGCCAACAAGAAGCCGGCTGCAGACATGAGGGGCAAGGACCACAGGGTCCTGCTCCATTTCAGTAACAGGTGACAGGATGCCATTGGAAGAACGGGGCTTTTCATCTAATACCAAGTGCAAATCTAAATTATCTGCCAGAAGAAAGGGCACTTTAGTTACTTGGAAAACAGTTAAATGAACTCAAATTCATGAACGTCACATTCTTTCTCAAATATATATTGATGATCTGCCTATCATCGGTAAGCAGAGCCACTTTTCTATAAACAGTGGGTAAAGGAAACCACGGATGGAAAGGAGCTCTGGGATGTCTATGTGGCCTGACCTGCTGTCTCTGTAATGGCGTGTTGGCCAGTGGGGCCCGGATTTCCCAGGTGAACCATCGTTTCACTTACTGCGCGTCTTTTCTCTTTGATCCAAAAGGAAAGGACAAAGCTGAGAACTACACGGAAGTGATAAACGGATACACAGGCTAAATAAAACTGTATCTGAAGCCTCCTGGGTGACTTTAGCCAGACACTGGAAATGCTCTATAGGTGAAAGTCAGATAATGAATAAGCTAGCTCTTACTAAAAAATAGCTTAAAACATTCTGGTGAAAACTGACATTCTGATCAGCAGGCAGCCTAGAAGATATCACCTTGACATTCGGTAAACACAGGTGTTTGTTTAAAATCAACCATAGCAAAAAAAGTTTATTATATTAAATTCAAAATTACCAGTTTTGATTAAAGAACCACACTTTGTTACAGATAGCTTCCCTGGTGGCTCTGCTGGTAAAAAATCTGCCTGCAATGTGGGAGACCTGGGTTCGATCCCTGGGTTGGGAAGATCCCCTGGAGAAGGGAATGGCTACCCACTCCAATATTCTCGCTTGGGGAATTCCTTTGGGGACACAGAGTCAGATGCGACTGAGTGACTTTCACTCACAGATAGTTTAGGTTACAGAAAACAGATTTTGATACTATTTGTATTTAATCCAAAGCAACACAATACAAAGCCTTCCCAGGTGGCTCAGTGGTAAAGGATCTGCCTGCCAATGCAAGAGATGCAGATTCTATCCCTGGGTAGGGGAGATCCCCAGGAGAAGGAAATGGCAACCCACTATAGAATTCTTGCCAGGGAAATCCCATGAATAACCTGGTGGGCTACAGTCCATGGGACTGGATGTGACTTAGCGACCAAACAGCAACAGCACAATATGAATGAGGATGACTGCCATTTTCTGGTCGTGGGCGCAGTTGGTATTTTGTTTTGCTGTATAGTTTTGTTCTCACCAATGAAATTTCATAAGAAGAAGAGTCCCTATAATTTATTACACACCAAGAAGACTGATAAGACTCATCAGGCTTTATGCTAGAAGAATCAAGAGTTGAAAGGGAGTTTCCAAGTAAAAATTTTAGCCCTAGCTGTATTATCTCTTCTGACAAGAAGTTCTGCCTGCCCTGAGTTTAGGCAAATTGTGCTTAACACTGGACATCACAAGCTACCTGCTTGTAGATATTCTTAGTAACTATTTTTGCATTAAACTTTGACCTAGCTGTATGAAAATGTTCTTACAGCTTCAAAATGTATTTTGTATCCCCCTCCAAAGCATCCCTGGTGGCTCAGATGGTAAAAAATCTGCCTGCAATGCAGAAGACTTGCATTTGATCCCTGGGTCGGGAAGATCCCCTGAAGAAGAGAATGGCTACCCACTCTAGTATTCTTACCTGGAAAATCCCATGGCCAGAGGAACTTGGCAGGCTACAGTCCATGGGGTCGCAAAGAGTCAGACCTGACTGAGAGACCAATACTTTCACTTTCAATGCAAAATGACAAAAAACATTTCCCTCTGCAAGCTTTGCCATCTGTAATGGAGATGATTCTGCAGAAGTTATCAGGGTGGTGCCAGGGAATATGCATCCATAGCTGGTGACTCAGTGCTTTGCATGGTTCTGATGAAAGAAGAGGTAGAAAGAGAAAAAACTAAATAATATACTAAAATTTTGAGCAGACACAGAAGGAGATTTAGCAGTGATAAGAAGAGGCAGGTATTTCTCCTATGAACTTGGAATAGCCAAGGGACAAATAGTTATCATGAATGTCCAAATATTCACTTTTAGCAGAAAGCAGTGAAGAAGAGAATGGTAACAGAATTTATCCCCAGGAATTGATAAACTTCTTTCCACATCTACCCTGTCATTTAAGTGAATGGGTTTGCTCATGGAAAGGATGATTTTGTAAAATACTCAATATTTTACTCTAATGCATCCTTGCCAACACTAGAGTTATCTTTGAAAAATCTTTGCTACTTTAATACTTAAAAAATATTAACCATCAAATTCATACTTACTTATTAATTTGATCACTCACTTTTTTTTCATATATCTACACTTGTCATTTTACTTATGTGAATTATTTACTATCTTAGTGGGCTCATTTTTGGGATTTGAAAGTGTTTTTTTTTTTGGTTTGTAAATATTCTATAAAGATGAAGACTCTTATAGCTACATTTTTATAGTTTTATTGATAAGTAATTTACAAAAAATTTAGAGGTTTTCATGATTACATTTAATGTAGAAATGTCTTTTCATTCACTACATGTAAGCTTAGAAAGTTTTTCTCTATCACAAGATGCTTAGGATCTTGAAGTATTTTTTACCACTGCTATTTATTTATTTAACATTTGACAGATAAATTAATCTGCACTTTGTTTTATTTTATGGTGCATAAAAAAAGCCCAAAATTTCCTTAGATAGACAAATTCTTGAATTATATCTGTTGATTATATCCATCTCTTAAAAAATAAAATACTCGATATTTTAGTTGTACAAAAATACCTTTCCAAAGACTTTTAAGGGTACTTGATACCAGGGGTATATAATATATATTCTAAACATTAGAGATGCATGTTATTTGAGGAACAATGCTTTAAGCTCTGCATGTTTATTATAACCCTGTTAGGTTCACATTTGATAGCTTCCGTAATTCTCTAACCATCATCATATCTTAGGTTGCCAGGCAATTTCAAAATACTGGACTTGATGGTACCACATCCATTCCCTTCCTCCCTGCTTCAATGTTGTCATCCAACCCTATATTTTAAGCTTTACTGAGGATCCAGTCTAGGGACAACCAATGGGATAAGTTGTCATATATGCTGATTCTAAGATATTCTTTACATACTTTATTGATACTACTAAGTAGAAATTTTATGAAGTGGTCATTTTAAGTAAATTTTATATTTAATGGAGTTTCAGCTTTACAGAAAAAAAATTTAAAAAATAGTATAGACTTTTAACATGCCGTGCACTGCCCCTCCCCCCCCCCTGCTTAGTTCGTGTCGGGAAGGTACGGTTGGTTCGATTGGATTAATGAAGTAATGGTGTCTGCTAAGTCACTTTGTGTCCTTCTCTTTTTGCCTGTAAGGACTGTAGCCTGCCAGGCTCCTCTGCCCATGGGATGGCTACATTATTATAAATCAAACTTTCCAAGCAGCTGAGTGGCGAAGAATCTGCCTGCCGATGCAGGAGACATGGGTTTGATTGCTGGGTCAGGAAGATCCCCTGGAGGAGGAAATGGCAACCCACTCCAGGATTCTTGACTGGAAAATCCCATGGACAGAGAAGCCTTGCAGGCTACAGTCCATGGGGTCACAGAGCTGGGCATGACTGAGGGACTGAACAGTAACAGTAACAACATTATAAACCATAGTTCATAGATTATTCACTTTTGTGTAATTTTTACCTAAGGCTCTTTTTCTTTTCCCACCCAGGAGCTCATTTGGGATATCACATCACACCGATTCCTCTTGTCTCCTTAGACTTTTCTTGGCTGTGACAGTTTCTAAGATTCTTCTTGGTTTTGATAACATCGACAGTTTTGAAATGGTCAGGCGTTTTGTAGGATGTCTGCCTACTGAAATTTGTCTGATTTTTGTCCATGATTAGATCGAGTTTGGGACCGTCGGGATGAAGATCATAAAGTGTCAGTTTCATCTCGCTGTATCAGGGGTCCATGCTGTCAGTCTAAGTGTCAGTTTCATCCCCCTGTATCAAGAGTCCATACTGTCAACCTGAAATTATGGTTGCTGATGTGGCCCTTGGTCACCTGGATGAGGTCATACTTTCTGGACTCTACACCACTTTCCACAACCTGCCTCTTTTCATACCATAATTTTGCCACTTGCAATGCAGGAGATCCTGGTTTGATTCCTGGGTCAGGAAGATCCCCTGGAGAAGGGACAGGCTACCTACTCCAGTATTCTTGGGCTTCCCTTGTGGCTCAGCTGGTAAAGAAACCTCCTGAAATGCAGGAGATAAGGGTTTGATCCCTGGGTTGGGGAGATCCCATGGAGGAGGGAAAGGCTACTCACTCCAGTATCCTGGACTAGAGAATTCCATGGATCCATGGGATCACAAAGAATCAGACATGACTGAGCGACTTTCACTCACACGTTCATTTATATCATTATAGTCTCATAGAAATGGTTTGTGTATTTAAGGTTATAACCCAAAGCTACTTTATCTATTTTGTGGTTAAAGTTGATCAAGCTTTGACCACTGGGGGCTCTTTCAATTGACTTTGGTGACTCCTGACATATATACATCTGTGTGTATATTCGGGATATACATCTTAACATTTTCTGAAAGTGTAAGACAGTTTGGGTTGACCACCACTTAACTTTCCTGCCCTAGGCCTAAAATCAGACATTTCTCTAAGGAACTCTGGCCCATCTTATTGTTTTATTGCTGATCCACTTACCCACAAAGAAAATCTTGAATTTCTATTTGTTTGGCATTATGAGTAAAGCTACTGTAAACATTACTGTGCAGATATTCTTGTGGATAAAAGTTTTCAAATCCTTTACTGGATCATAGGATAAGACTATGTTTAATTTGGTAAGAAACTGCCAAACTGCCCCTACCCTGTCCCCACAAGTGTATCATTTTGCTTTCCATCAGTATTAAATGAGATTTACATTCTTCGTATGGCAATGGTTACTAAGTCATGTCCGACACTTGTGACTCCATGTACTATAATATAGCTTCCAGGCTCCTCTGTCCATGGGATTCTCCAGGCAAGAATACTGGCATGGGTTGCCATTTCCTTCTGCATTCTTCAGTAAACTCACCAACAATTGATTTTATCTTTTTCTTGGATTTAGCCATTTTAACAGGTATGTAGCAGTATATTATTGTTGATTTTGATAAATTATTTTAAGATAGCATTTTCTTCTTTAATTATTTGAATTTAGAAAAGCAAATTGTTTAGATATCAGCTCATCAGTATCGATAGATAAGAAAAAATGTTGTATAAAATGGTAAAAAGAATTTGGTTTCTTAATCATGAAGGTTTCTGTTGGCAACATATACCACATATTGAACTTGGCCAAGTTTTAGAAATTGAAGAAAGATCATCAGTTCAGTTCAGTTCAGTCGCTCAGTCGTGTCTGACTATTTGTGACCCCATGAATCACAGCACACCAGGCCTCTGTATCCATCACCAACTCCCGGAGTTCACTCAGACTCACGTCCATCGAGTCGGTGATACCATCCAGCCATCTCATCCTCTGTCGTCCCCTTCTCCTCCTGCCCCCAATCCCTCCCAGCATCAGAGTCTTTTCCAATGAGTCAACTCTTTGCATGAGGTGGCCAAAGATCATAAACGGTGGGAAATGTTTCTAGGTACATTCTATAAGCTGGTTTCTAGATCTCAGTTTTCGTAGGTATCACTTTTTGATGCAAAGTAGGTTAAAGTATAAATTAGGTAAGAATAATAACACAGGTGTGTATATTTGTGATCTCAAATATATAATCATTCCTTACTCTTGTAACTATTCATACAACTCATTATTTGCCTTCTAGTATCTTATTTAAATAGGAATTTGTGGATTCAACTTATTTAAAGTATTTTTATTTAGGTGACATCACTTAGATGACAAAGTAATATAGGACAATTTCTCTAAACAATAGATCTTCAGAATACCTGCTAAATCCCAAGCAAATCCTGTTGTTTAATTCAGTGGAATATGAAATAGAATATATTTTACTTGCTTTGTTCTTACTGTGAGAGCTAGTATATCTTTGCTCTCTTGTTGCTTCCTCATAAATGTTTCAAAAATGTCTGGTATCAACCTGCTTCTTATCCTTTACAGGCTAAAATGATGAGGATATTGTAGATATTTTGCCTGTAGCATCTTCTATTTCTTTGGAAAGGAATTAAATAATTTAAGAGAGAGGACAATTATCTTGCTAAATAACAATACAACCTTTTTCTAATAGATTCAGTTATATAAGAAATCCTTTGACTAAATTCTATCTTTGTCTACTGGCCTGAAGACATATATAATGGAATGAAAATACTAAATATAATATCCAACAACAAATTTGTTCTTTTGGTCCAATAGGTTTTAAGTGAAAGTAAAATAGCTATGTGTGGTAAAAATAAAAATAACCTGTGCAGGAATACTTTCAGTTGAACCCAAACAAAAGAACTTTTAATTGTAGGCTTTGACAGGATGAGAATATTAATACAATGGCAGAGTGTGTACTGATATCATTGCCATAAATAAACATCTTAAAATTTCTCAATAATAACACAGCATTCCTCCTTCTTTTAAGCTCTTCATCCATTTCCACCTTAATATATTATTTCTTAAATTTATTCCTTCCCAACTAGAAGTGAGCTACTTTGAGAGAAAGAGCTCTGTCATGTTAATCTTTTTATTTCCATCATTCAGCATAAAGTTATCATAAATTATGCAGTCAGTAAATGTTCATTGGGCTGTGCTTTACACTGAATTTAAAAGGAAGTATATTGTAGAAGTCAGATTTACATGAAATTTAAAGTGCTGTTGCTGAACACACCGAGTATATACTGAGCTTCCCTGGTGACTCAGATGGTAAAGAATCTGCCAGCAATGGGGGAGAAAAGGGTTCAATCCTTGGGTAGGGAAGATCCCCTGGAGAAGGGAATGGCTACCCACTCCAGTATTCTTCGTGAAATATATAATAGCCATGTTTATACTGGGTTGGCCAAATGGTTCATTCAGATTTTCCATATATCTTAAGAAAAAACGTGAATGAACTCTTTGGCCAACCCATTATTTGTCATTTAGTAACATCATATATTTAGTAATGTTATTTTCTTGGGCTCCAAAAGCACTGCAGATGGTGACTGCAGCCACGGAATTAAAAGACGCTTGCTCCTTGGAAGAAAAGTTATGACCAACCTAGACAGCATATTAAAAAGCAGAGACATTACTTTGCCAACTAAGGTCTGTCTAGTCAAAACTATGGTTTTCCCAGTAGTCATGTATGGATGTGAGAGTTGAACTATAAAGAAAGCTGATTGCCAAAGAATTGATGCTTTTAAATTGTGGTTTTGGAGAAGACTCTTGAGAGTCCCTTGGACTGCAAAGAGATCCAACCAGTCCATCCTAGAGGAAATCAGTCCTGAATATTCATTGGAAGGACTGACGCTGAAGCTGAAACTCCAATACTTTGGCCTTATTTGAGGAAATGACTAATTTGAAAAGACCTTGATGCTGGGAAAGACTGAAGGCAGGAAGCGAAGAGCACAACAGAAGATGAGATGGTTGCATGGCATCACTGACTCAATGGAAATGAGTTTGAATAAGCTCCGGGAGTTGGTGATAGACAGAGAAGCCTGGCATACTGCAGTCCATGGGCTCACAAAGAGTCAGACATGACTGAGCGACTGAACTGAACTAACGTCACACAACCTTATATTTCCAGAAGGGAGTTTATCATATGAAAAGTATGACTCTCCACAAAGCCTTAATACAGAGAGCAAACAAAGGAAATTCCAAAGCTCCAGAATAAATTGCTTTCTAGGGGCTGATTAGAGGACTGATCATTTTTGTATTTACTATATTATAAAGCACCTTAACTCCAATCTCAATTGTCTAATGAATCGGCAGATTTTAAAGAAAAGTTGTCTAAGTCTTCACAAACATTCAATTCTATCCTGCAAATGAAGACAGGAGGATTTGGCAAGATGTCAAATGAAGAAAATGCAACAGAGCGAACAGTTCTTAGAAACAGTATTACAGAATATCCACTTACCATTCTCAGGATTCTCTTCCTGGAGAATGTCAGTCAGCATCTATATTTGACTGTAGGAACAAGAAAAAAGACTTGGGACCTGATGGCAGAATATTATACACATGTATGTGTATATATATATCAGTAATACTTTTTAAAATTTCATATCTAATTGGCTTGTGTGAAATTTTTTAATCACTTAAACAAAAACAAGTAATTTCAAAACCTGTCTTCTGTGATCCTTCTGTATTACACAGTTAAGGCTAATGAAAATAAAACTTTCAGTTGGGCTATATCTATATTTCAACTATAGGATAAACAGTATGGGTCTGTGCATAAACCTAGGGACATGACTACTTTGCTTATTCATTTTACTATTTGTTTATTTCTATTTTTAGAGCAGGTTTACATTTTATTACACTTATCAAAATTTGTTTAATCAACATGTATAAATAATATGGGGGAAGTTAGACAAAAGAAATAATGTTTCATTACATTATTTATTGTGACTATAACATCAAGTTGTCTGAAAATGCAATGATAGAGTTATAATCTCATCATTAATATGTAATATGTAGATTGGAAAACTTTAGCACAAATTTTAATACTCTGGTAAATATTCTTATAGTGTCTATTTAATTGAATAGGGACTAAAATATATTACTAGACTAAAAAGTTTCTTTTCATAGGACATAGCAATATTTGCAAAGAAATTGATTACCATAAGGGTTTGGTCCACATCTTAATTTTTATTTCTTTTTCCTAGCTATAATATATAGGTTGTTCTGACTGGGAGAAATTCATGTTAATTAAAATATAATAAAAAGATAAATGTGATCATTTGATGATGCAAAGGATCCCAGACAGTTCTAACAAATTTTGGTTACCTGAAAGGTTGGGTTTTCTGAATATAGATTTTAGCATAACCAGGAACATCTTGATCTCTGTATTTATAATAGAAAGTATACATTTTCTAATGTTTGTGAATCATATTTTAGTGGAAATATATTTATTTGTATTTTATAATAAAAAGATTATTAAGGAGATAAAATCTTATGTCCATTTATAAAAATAAATATCTATTTTGTTCATATTTTTAAAATATAAAGACTTTAAGGTAAAATTTTAAAGTTCACATATTTTAAAAATAGCTTATTGATAACTACATTAATAAATATATATTTTCTCACTAGTAAATAGGTCAAGGAGATCCAGTTTTTCCTTTGGGAGCTGAAAAGCATATCTTTAGGGACCATTAGGTGTATAACTATACCTCCAGCTAAATTCTAAAGCCAAGTTCTCATTTCTCTGTGTAAATAGAACTAACGGATAAAGTTTTGTAAACAGGTCAAAAATAAGTTTTAACTTCATAACTCTCAATAGAAAACATTTAAGTTAAAAAGTAGAAATTGCAATTATGAAGTAATATTGTCAATTCTTTTATCAGTAAGTATTGAGTTCTTAAGATCAAAATGTATTAATACATTTAATTACATATTTAAAAATTATTGTTTCTCTTTGTTAAGCTTTGTTAATGCAGACAAATCAAGAATATCCCTACATGTATTATAATTGGTTAGTTTTCTTCTAACATAAAACAAGGTTCCCTTACAAGTGAATGAAACAAAAACGTTATTTACATAGGTTCCAAATCTTTAAGATAGTATTTACCATTGAAAATACTTAGTGATCTCTTTGGTATCTTTAAGTTTTTAAACTTAAGTATCTGATTGTAAATCAATTATTATCTGATTGGAAATATGGCTGCAGATTAGAAATATCTCTTACTGAACTATATAAATTCAATATACATTAGAATATAAATAAATGAAGGTAAAATTAACTTTTCTCCTTACCATAAAAGTAAACTAATTTAATTAATAATACCTTGATTGATATTTTGCAAAGTATTTTCCTGAGGATCTTCAATAGTGACATATAATTAAAATAAGATTATTTACAATCCTTTTTCATACCTTAATCAAGTAAGTTTATTTCTTTATTCCAAATCAGCAATATGTCTTAATCAGTCATACTTAAGAAAGCATTTAACCCTCCAATGCCAGGTTGTGAGAGCCATGTTTTTAAAATACAATTTTTAAAAAGATTTCTTGCATATGGACCATTTTAAAAGTCTTCATTGTATCTGTTACACTGCTTCTGTTTTACATCTTGGTTTTCTTGCTGTGAGGTATTTGGGGTCTTAGCTCCTAATGAGGTATTGAACCTGCACTCCCTGCATTGGAAGGTGAAGTCTTAATCACCAGGTCATCAGGAAGTCCCTGTGAGACTTCCACTTTCTAGGCAGTTCTTATAAGAATCCTGAAAATAAAGGATTACATTATATTTAAGGATTTTAGACCAGGATTTATACACAGAAAGTATTTGTAGCTCTTAAACAGAATTAATTCCAAGAACACATTATAGTATCTGACTTCATATTCACACTGCCACTTTAATTAATTACTTGTTTGTCAACTAATGTTTATGAACGCTTAGAATGTGATCTAAATGCATCTAGCCCCTTGGTTTGCAAAGTGAGATGGTGGTGCCTCTTCTATGAGTCAGGTGGAAGGATGTAAGAAATTACTAAATATTTTTATAATAAACATAATACAGTAGGTATATGATTACAATGAACATCTCTATAAAGTGAAGAAAAGGCATGATGTAAGAAATTGCTCTGGGGAAACAGGACAGACTTCCACATTCCTCTGCAGTTATTTCAGGTAAGTGTTTTTTTTCTGTTTCTGAATGTTATCTGGAGCCTTGATGATGGAGTCTCAGAAATCTCATTTTCCCAGACCTTATTCCTCCTAACGGGAGGAGAATCAATCTAAGAGTCAAAAGGGGTTCCATGTGCTCATGGGGACACTTTCCAACTAAGGATATATCCTCACCAACCATCCAAACCATTAGACACAATCTTGGTGGCTTCACTTCATATATTTTGAATCTTTCCAACCCTGCAGAGTAAATATTAAGTTTGAAGATGAAATAGCTCAGAGACTTGACAAAGAATACTTGTCTTAGTCTAGCTTTAGAATATCATCTATTCACCACATGATGCTTCTCTCTGCATGTGGATATGGACAACTTATACCCACTTGGTGTTTCAGCTCCTGAAATTGAATTGCTGGAAAATTTCTTTCACATTTCCATTCTAGCATAAAGAAATCCTGACATTTGCAATTCCTTTATAACTTATGAGGAAAATTGTCATAATCATCAATATTTTGTAATCATCAGCAATTTTACTATTTTAGAATTTTTCAAAACCATAAATGTTTTATATCTAGCTACTACATATAATGGGGACATTTTATCCAATTTTATTAATACTTAATTTCATAAATTTCCTCTAAGAATTCATGCATGAATATTAAGAATTACTCTTTTAACCATAAAATGTACATGGATGCTCATTCGTGTCCAACTGTTTGTGACTACATGGACTCTAGCCCACCAGGTTTCTCTGTCCATGGGATTTTCCAGGTGAGAATACTGGAGTAGGTTGTCATTTCCTTCTCCAAAATATAAAATAGTCTATAACTACATTTGTGAGTTTGTTTTCCCACGTTTGCTGTTTTTGTACATGATACTGGTAAAAGGGATTGTTCCTATGATCGAGACAACTGACAAATTCATACAAAATTGAATGTTAAATTTTCACTCAAGGAACAGAACATCATGCCCATTGTTAACTTATTTTGGGAAGAAGAAGATTACAAAAATAAACATTGGAAGTATAGTACAAAATAAGCTTGTGGATGCTACCTGTACCCCAAAATTTACTTTAAGTAAGAGAATTGATGAGGATGACTTTCTAGCGGACTCCCTCTGAATTTTCTCAACACAGACAAATGTGCCATATGACATTGAGAACATGTGCTCTGTTGCTTTCCCAGCTGCCTACAAAATAGAGGATGTGTTCAATCTTCCCATGGATCATGGATCATGTAGCCAGCCAGGTTCTTCTGTCCATGGGATTTCTCAGGCAACAGTACTAGAGTGAATTGCCATTTCCACCTCCAGGATATCTTCCCCACCCAGGGATGGAACTCACATCACCTGAGTCTCCTGCATCGGCAGGCAGAGTCTTTACCACTGACCCACCTGGGAAGCCCCAGTTTTCGCATATGCAGTTTCAATTAGTTCAATTCAGTCACTCAGTCCTGTCTGACTCTTTGTAACCTCATGGACTGCAGCATTCCAGGCTTCCCTGTCCATCAGCAATTCCTGGAGCCTACTAAAACTCATGTCCATTGAGTTGGTGATGCCATCCAGCCTTCTCATCCTCTAATGTCCCCTTCTCCTCCTGCTTTCAATCTTGCCCAGCATCAGGGTCTTTCCAAATGAGTCAGTTCTTCACATCAGGTGGCCAAAGGATTGGAGTTTCAGCTTCAGCATCAGTCCTTTCAATAAATATTCAGGACTGATTTCCTCTAGGATGGACTGGTTGGATCTCCTTGCAGTCCAAGGGACTCTCAAGAGCCTTCCCAACACCACAGTTCAAAAGCATCGATTCTTTGGCCCTCAGTTTCTTTACTGTCCAACTCTCACATCTATACATGACTATTGGAAAAAACAAACTGACTAGACGGACCTTTGTTGGCAAAGCAATGTCTCTACTTTTTCATATGCTGTCTAGGTTGGTCATAACTTTTCTTCCAAGGAGCAAGTCTCTTTTTCATGGCTGCAGTCACCATCTGCAGTTATTTAGGAGCCCGAAAATATAAAGTCTGTCACTGTTTACAGTTTCCCATCTATTTGCTGGAGAAGGAAATGGTAACCCACTCCAGTGTTCTTGCCTGGAGAATCCCAGGGACAGGGGAGCCTGGTGGGCTGCCGTCTAAGGGGTCACACAGAGTTGGACACGACTGAAGTGACTTAGCTGCAGCAGCAGCAGCATCTATTTGCCATGAAGTGGTGGGACCAGATGCCACGATCTTAGTTTTCTTAATGTTGAGTATTAAGCCACCTTTCCACTCTCCTCTTTCACTTTAATCAACAGGCTCTTTAGTTCTTCTTTACTTTCTGCCATAAGCATGGTGTCATCTGCATATCTGAGGTCATTGATATTTCTTCCGGGAATCTTGATTTCAGCTTGTGCTTCATCCATTCCAGCATTTCTCACGATGTACTCTGCATATGAGTTAAATAAGCAAGGTGACAATATACAGCCTTGACATACTCCTTTTCCTATTTGGAACCAGTCTGTTGTTCCAAGTCCAGTTCTAACTGTTGCTTCCTGACCTGCATACAGATTTCTCAAGAGGCAGGTCAGGTGGGCTGGTATTTCCATCTTTTTCAGAATTTTCCACAGTTTGTTGTGATCCACAAAGTCAAGGGCTGTGGCATAGTCAATAAAGCAGAAACAGACGTTTTTCTGGAACTCTCTCACTTTTTCGATGATCCAATGGATGTTGGCAGTTTGATCTCAGGTCCCTCTGCTTTTTCTAAATCCAGCTTGAACATCTGGAAGTTCATGGTTCACGTATTGCTGAAGAATTCTTCTGTCTTGGAGAATTTTGATCATTACTTTGCTAGTGTGTGGGAGGAGTACAATTGTGCAATAGTTGGAACATTCTCTGGTATTGCCTTACTTTGGGATTGGAATGAAAACTGACCTTTTCCAGTCCTGTGGCCACTGCTGAGTTTTCCAAATTTGCTGGCATATTGAGTGCAGCACTTTCACAGCATCATCTTTTAGGATTTGAAACAGCTCAACTGGAATTCCATCACCTTCAGTAGCTTTGTTCATAGTGATGCTTCCTGAGGCCCACTTGACTTCACATTCCAGGCTGTCTGGCTCTAGTGAGTGATCACACCATCGTGGTTATCTGGGTCATGAAGATCTTTTAGTATAGTTATTCTGTGGGTTTTTACCACCTCTTCTTAATATATTCTGCTTCTTTTAGGTGCATACCATTTTGTCCTTTATTGTGCCCATCTTTGCATGAAATATTCCGTTGGTATCTCTAATTTTCTTGAAGCAATCTCTAGTTTTTCCCATTCTATTGGTTTCCTCTATTTCTTTGCATTGATCACTGAGGAAGGCTTTCTTATCTCTCCTTGATATTCTCTAGAACTCTGCATTCAGATGCTTATATCTTTCCTTTTCTCCTTTGCCTTTCACTTCTCTTCTTTTCACAGTTATTTAGAAGTCCTCCTCAGACAACCATTTTGCCTTTTTGCCATTCATTTTTTTGGGGGGGATGGCCTTGATCACTGCCTCCTGTACAATGTCAAAAACCTCTGTCCATAGTTGTTCAGGCACTGACTGTCAAATCTAATCCCTTGCATCTATTTGTCACTTCTACTGTATAATCATAAGGGATTTGATTTGAAAAGGCAACAAGATAGGGCACTGAAAGAGGAACTCCCCAGATCAGTAGGAGCCCAGTATGCTACTGGAAATCAGTGGAGAAATAACTCTAGAAAGAATGAAGAGACAGAGCCAAAGCAAAAACAACACCCAGTTGTAGATATGACTGGTGATGGAAGTAAGTCCAATGCTGTAAAGAACAATATTGCATAGGAAACTGAAATGTTAGGTCCATGAATCAAGGTAAATTGAAAGTGGTGAAACAGGAGATGGCAAGAGTGAATGTTGACATTTTAGGAATCTGTGAACTAAAATGGACTGGAATGGATGAATTTAACTCAGATGACTATTATATCTAATACTGTGGGCAAGAATCCCTTAGAAGAAATGGAGTAGCCACCATAGTCAACAAAGAATCCAAAATGCAGTACTTGGATTCAATCTCAAAAATGACAGAATGATCTCTGTTCGTTTCCAAGGCAAACCATTCAATATCACAGTAATCCAAACTATGCCCCAACCAGTAACACTGAAGAAGCTGAAGTTGAACGGTTCTATGAAGACCTACAAGACCTTTTAGAACTAACATCCATAAAAGATGTCCTTTACATTATAGGGGACTGGAATGCAAAAGTAGGAAGTCAAGAAACACCTCGAGTAACAGGCAAATTTGGCCTCGGAATACGGAATGAAGCAAGGCAAAGGATAATAGAGTCTTGCCAAGAGAACACACTGGTCATAGCAAACACCCTCTTCCAACAACACAAGAGAAGACTCTATACATGGACATCACCAGATGACCAACACTGAAATCAGATTGATTATATTCTTTGCAGCCAAAGATGGAGAAGCTCTACACAGTTAGCAAAAACATGACCAGGAGCTCACTGTGGTTCAGATCATCAACTACTTATTGCCAAATTCAGACTCAAATTGAAGAAAGTGAGGAAAACCACTAGACCATTCAGGTATGGCCTAAATCAAATCCCTTACAATTATACACTGGAAGTGAGAAATAGATATAAGGGACTAGATCTGACAGACCGAGTGCCTGATGAAATATGGATGGAGGTTTATGACACTGTGGAGGAGACAGGGATCAAGAAAAAGGAATGCAAAAAACAAAATGGCTTTTTCAGGAGGCCTTACAAATAGCTCTGAAAAGAAGTGAAGTGAAAAGCAAAGGAGAAAAGGAACAATATGCACATGTAAATATAGAGTTCCAAAGAATAGCAAAGAGAGATAAGAAAGCCTTCCTCAGGGACCAATGAAAAGAAATAGAGGAAAACAACAGAATGGGAAAAACCAGAGATCTCTTCAAGAAAATTAGAGATACAAAGGGAACATTTCATGCAAAGATGGGCTCAATAATGGACAGAATGGTATGGACCTAACAGAAGCAGAAGATATTAAGAAGATGTGGCAAGAATACACAGAAGCACTGTACAAAAAAGATCAACATGACCCAGATAATCACAGTGGTGTGATCACTCACCTAGAGCCAGACATCCTGGAATGTGAAGTCAAGTGGGCCTTAGGAAGAATCACTACAAACAAAGCTAGTGGAGATGATGGAAATCCAGTTGAGCTATTTCAAATCCTGAAAGATGATACTGTGAAAGTGCTACACTCAGTATGCCAGCAAATTTGGAAAACTCAGCAGAGGCCACAGGACGGGAAAAGGTCAGTTTTCATTCCAATCCCAAAGAAAGGAAATGCCAAAGAATGCTCAAACTATCACACAATTGCACTCATCTCACATGCTAGTCAAGTAATGTTCAAAGTTCTCTAAGCCAGGCTTCAACAATATGTGAACCATGAAATTCCAGATGTTCAAGCTGGTTTTAGAAAAGGCAGAGGAACCAGAGATCAAATTGCCAGCATCCGTTGGATCATCACAAAAGAAGAGATTTCCAGAAAAACCTCTATTTCTTTTTTATTGACTATGCCAAAGCCTTTGACTTTGTGGATCATAGCAGACTGTGGAAAATTCTGCAAGAGATGGAAACACCAGGCCACCTGACCTGCCTCTTGAGAAATCTGTATGCAGGTCAGGAAGCAACAGTTAGAACTGGACATGGAACAACAGACTGGTTCCAAATAGGAAAAGGAGTATGTTAAGGCTGTATATTGTCACCTTGCATATTTATATACAGAGTACATTATGAGAAATGCTGGAATGGATAAAGCACATACTGGAATCAAGATTGCAGGGAGAAATATCAATAACCTCAGAAATGCAGATGACACCACCCTTATGGCAGAAAGTGAAGAAGAACTAAAGGGCCTCTTGATGAAAGTGACAGAGGAGAGTGAAAAAGTTGGCTAAAAGCTCAACATTCAGAAAACTAAGATCATGGCATCCAGTCCCAACACTTCATGGGAAATAGATGGGGATTAGTGGCAACATTGGCTGACTTTATTATTTTGGGCTCCAAAATCACTGCAGATGGTGATTGCAGCCCTGAAATTAAAAGACACTTATTCCTTGGAAGAAAAGCTATGACCAACCTAGACAGCATATTAAAAAGCAGAGACATTACTTTACCAACAAAGGTCTGTCTAGTGAAAGCTATGATCTTTCCTGTAGTCATTATGGATTCAGAGTTGGACTATAAAGAAAGCTGAGCACTGAGGAATTGATGCTTTTGAACCTTTATATTGGAGAAGACTCTTGAGAGTCCTTTGGACTGCAAGGAGATCCATCCAGTCCTTGCTAAAGGAGATCAGTACTATCATGAGTGCAGGGGCGCTCTTGATTGATTATAGTGCCCTTTTAAAGGAGACCCCAGAGAGCTCCTTCTCTCATTCTACCATATAAGGATACAGAAAGATTCCTTTTGGACTCTGTCCCCCAGAGTTGTGAGAGAATAAATTCTGTGGTTTTAAGTCACCCATTTGGCAACTTAAATGCTTAAGGCATCTCTTGGAATATAACACATGATCCAAGTCTCTTCATATAATTCTTTCCATTTCAAAGAAGCTCAATTATACTTAAGTGGAAATTTATAACTTTTTTTCTAAAATTATACAGGTTTTCAAGCTTAGAGTGACTGGTCTTTTATCTCTTTTCTTTACAGATTTTGTTCATCAATTTGAGGTTAGAAATGAATTTTTAAAACACAGCTGAACCATGATTTATAAAAGAAAATGTGATTAATTTGATATCATTAAAATGTATAACCTCTGCTCTATAAGAGACACTGAAGAACAGAAAAAGACAAGTCAGAGACTCGTGGAAAATATTTGCAAAACACATTATCTGTTAAAGGACTTATATACAATGCACTCTTAAACCTCAATAAGAGACAATTAACTCAATTGAAAATCTGTAAAATACCTGAAAAGGCACCTCACCAAAAAAGATATACAGATGGCAATTAATTAAACATGAAAAGATGCCCAACATTATCAATCACTAGGTAACTGGAACAACGTGCTGTCACTTCACATTTTATAGAATGTCTAATTTTTTTTTTAATGGTCAAGATAAAAAAGAAAACAAAATATCAAGTGCTGATGATGTGTAAGATTTTGGCCCAATCTGAATGCACCCAACATGCCCTTAAAAAAAATATGACTGGCTAAACAAACATGGTACATTTAAGTGATGAGACACTATTCAGTAATAAAGGAATGAGCTATAATGCCACAAAAATACACAGAGAAAATCTGAATGCTTATTGTTTAGGGAAAGTAAATTGCATGAAAAAGCTATAAAGTCTAAGATTCCAAATATATGACATTCTGGAAAGAGATACAAAAGACATTAATGAACTCCAGAGACTTGGGGACAGGTGGGAAGGATGAGTAAATGAAGCACAGGAAGATATGTCTTGATAATGTTAAAAATTTCTCAAAATCCAGAAAACTGTACACTGCAGAGTGAATCCTGATGTAAACTATAGACTGTATACAGACTTTACTTAATAATAATGTATCAATATCAGTTCATC
Source organism: Oryx dammah (assembly GCF_014754425.2). Lineage (NCBI taxonomy): Eukaryota > Metazoa > Chordata > Mammalia > Artiodactyla > Bovidae > Oryx > Oryx dammah. Next base: position 55,764,777 of record NW_024070206.1, read on the forward strand.
AATTGTAACAAATGTATCATACAAAGCAAAATTCTAAGAATCAACAGTGACTGCAGGTAGAGAAGGTTGTATGTAAGCATTCTCTTCTATCTCCTCAATTCTCAGTAAATACAAAACAGTTCTAAAATCAAGTCTATTAGTTTCAGTAACAATATAATGTAGAGAACTAGATAACCTGGAGTAATTGTATTAAATCAATTTAATATTGATTTCAACTCTAAAATGCTATTACTGGACATTGTGTCATGGGGCAAAATATATTATTCCACTGCATTAATGCTCTTTAAAACTTCCTGATTTAACATGGAATTTCTTTTCCCTTGGCTTCAGGTTTCTATGAAAAGGGTGCTCCATTGGAGTAATTCCCCTCGTTTCCTCACTTATTCCTCAACAAAATCAATAAGCTCAGTGTATTTAAAGAACATATGGTGGGGAGACCTACTGGGGCAAAATGACTTGGGGAATGAGTGGTTGTCGGGGTCAGATTATGTAGGATACTAGAGCTTATGGTGAGCTGGCTTTATTTACTTTTATCACAAAGGGAAATCATACTAAGGCTTGTGGTAGTGTGATAATGTTACTTGATTTATGTTATAAGAGGATCATACTCTTAAATGATAGTACAAGGGTCAAGATGGGCTTCTCTGATGACTCAGCGGTAAAGAATTTATCTGCAATGCAGCAGATGCGGGTTTGATCCCTGGGTCGGGAAGATCCTCTGGAGAAGGAAATGGCAACTGACTTCAGTATCCTTGCCTGAAGAGTCCCATGAACAGAGGAGCTTGGTGGGTTATACAGTCGATGGGTTTGTGAAGAGTAGGACATGACTAAACCACCACCACAGGAGTCAAGAGCAGAGATAGAAAGTGTAGCTAAAAGTCAAGTCCAATAGTCTATGAAGCAGACGATGATGACGTAAGTTAGAATGGCACATCAGTGGAAGTCTCAAAAATTAGAATGATGAAGGAAAGAATTTGCTGAAAGAAGCAGAGGAAAAGATATGAATTAAAATTCTTTGGAGATTGAATTCTGGAAAAAAAATAGCATTGCCATTGATTGATTTGGGCATCGCTGGGTCATAACAAAGATAAGATTTAAACTAAAAGAGCAGAACAGAGATAGATGACCTAAATGAATGAGCTGATCTAATGGAAACTTATACTTTTGCATTATGAATAAGCAAATAGAAAAAGAAGGAAAGGGGGACTAAAACATATGTTGTTTCTGCTTCACATTTTCCCTGAAGCAACCATTGCATTCATTGGGTTGAAGAATAAAAGCAAGAATCAATACTCAATGATTTTCTCTCTAAATATATGTATAAGAAAGAAATGTGTTTAACTGCAAGTAATAGAAAACCTGACAAACTAGAATAAACACATGGGTGTTTGTTTGTTTGTTTTTTTCTCACACATATCATTACCCAAAGGCTGGGCAGCCTTAGTTCTGGTTCAGATACTCAATATAACCATCAGAAGACCAGGCTCTTTCTCATTCTGCTTTATCCAACTTGCTGCCTTGACTTTTCTCCTCATGTTTATTGCATTATAGTGGCAACAAGGTTGTTGCTTCTCCAGGCTTATGCACATGTTCTTGGCAGGATGAAGAGGAATCATGAAGACACAACTCTCTCTCTTTACATCAGCAAAGTAAAAAGTTTCATAGACCTTCACAGCACACTTACCTTACAGGTCACTGACAAAAGGTGTGTCCTGCTGCCTCTTTTGATGAAAATAAGACTCAGCCACCTGAAACTTAAGATACTTACAGACAAGGAGAAAAGCCTTGGTTACCTGTGCTCACATGCTGACAACTCTTTCTCACACACACATTCATGTGTATATTTTCACTCATTTTAATTCTTATATTAATTCATTTATTAATAGTATATCCCATCTTCCCATTATTGTCAAGATTAGCAACAATATTGGACAAAAATTGTGTATCTTTTGTGACCTTGAGATACAAGTTAAAAACACAATGTGACAAGTATGTGAATGACAAAAATGGCACATATTACTTACAATTTTTTATAAAAATTGCCTACACTTTTCATTTTTTGTTTTAAGCAAAGGGCTGACAACATGTACTTCTTAGGGAACTGTTGCATGCTCTTAATATTTGAAATGTCCGAAATTATTTTTCTTTGGTACAGAAAAGTAACCACTAATCTCATATTTTAATCTGCTACTTGAGACCTTAAATCATGGATCCCAGAGGGCAGAGACTTCTGACCCATCCCTCTTTGTATGTCATAAAATTCCCATCAATGCTAGCATCTGGGTAAATAATTCAGCTTGCTCATTGCTATAAAAATATCAGGGACCCCGAGAACATTTTTTGAAGTGTCCCAGTCTTTTTCAGTCCAATAGTCTGTCCAATCTGATTTTTGACTATTTTATTCAAATAGTCCAATCTGATGGTCTATTTGTCAGTATAATAAACCTAAAATATTTTTCAACTTTGTATGAATCTGAGTTGAATTCACTCTCCATGTCATGCTCCCAAAGATGTATCCATAATTCTTTCCAAGATAGGTGGCCTGGAACTACTACCCTTGTCCAGGCTGGTCTGTGTTGATGAGACCCTGAAGAATTTGAGTCATGCTTCCCTGGTGGCTCAGAGGATAAAGCATCTGCCTGCAATGTGGGGGACCTGGGTTCGATCCCTGGGTCAGGAAGATCCCCTGGAGAAGGAAATGGCAACCCACTCTAGTATTCTTGCCTGGAGAATGCCATGGATGGAGGAGCCTGTTGGGCTACAGTCCATGGGGTTGCAAAGAGTCGAACATGACTGAGTGACTTCACTTTCTTCTTTCTTCATGTAGTGAGAAGGTCAACAAGGTTCTGCTTAAATCTTCCAAGATTCTTAGAAAAGAATCTGTGAGCCACATATGTCACATTTTATTTGATCTATATGTTCAGGTTTTACTTTGCTTTGAGAATCTTTTGCTGGTGGAGTAATTGAAGATGAGAAAAAAAAAATTTTTTTCCATCACCCAACCCAATAAGTCATTATTTTCCTATTTCCTTTACATTTGGTTTGCAAATGGAAGAGCTTGTTGGTAGTTGGTCTCTCTCCTGCTTTGTCTTATAATATGGAGGCCCATTAAATTAAATACTTTCAACAATTTGCCAGGAGATATCCACAGCCAATCCACAAGTTCATTAGTTATTTACTCCAAGTTGCTGGAGCGAACAAATGGGTCCATCATATTGCTGTTAGGTAACTGAAAGTGAAAGTCACTCAGTTGTGTTCGACTCTGTGACCTCATGGACTATACACAGTCCTTGGAATTCTGCAGGCCACAATTCCAGAGTGGGTAGCCTTTCCCTTCTCCAGGGGATCTTCCCAATCCAGGGATTGAACCCCGGTATCCCTCATTGCAGGTGGATTCTTTACCAGGTAAGCCACAAGGTAAGCCACAAGGGAAGCCCAAGAAAACTGGAGTGGGTTGTCTATCCTTTTTCCAAGGGATCTTCCTGACCCAAGAATCGAACTGGGGTCTCCTGCACTGCAGGTGGATTCTTTACCAACTGAGCTATGAGGGAAGCCTGTTAGGCAGTAAAATGACCTTTTATTCCAAACTGCAAAGGGAAATGTCAGTATTTTCTAGCCTTTGGGAGTGATTTATTGACTCCATTGTCGGCCTGTGCTGTGGCTGGCCCCAGAACCAATACCATGTGTCTGTCTTTTGCTGTCTCAGTGCATCCGTGTGAATCAATTTTCATAACATAGAAGAAAGCGCTTATTTGACACACAATTTGACAACTTAAAAAAATATATTTATTTATTTATGGCTATGTTGGTCTTCATTGCTGTGTGGGTCTTTCTCTAGCTGTGGTAAGTTGGGAGTTACTCTCCAGTTGCAGTGCTTTTTACTGCGGTGTCTTCTCTTGCTTTGCACCATGGGCTCTAGGGTGTGTGGGCTCCCCGGCTCTTGAGCACAGGCTGGGTGGTTGTGGCACATGGTCTTAGCTGCTGCGAAGCACGTGGGATCTTCCGGGATTGGATGGAAGCCGTGTCTCATACACTGGTAGGCAGATTCTCTACCACTGAGCCACCAGGGATGCCTGATGATGGACTTTTTTTTATCTTAAAATGTTTTATTCTTAGCTCTAAATATTTTATATTTAGAAAACATTATTTGAATATAGTTACTCGTTTAGTTTGTGGAACATGTCAGTTATCTCTAGAGTCTTCCTGGTGTCCAGTGATTCTCATCCACACAGGCTTTACGAGTCTGATTCTGTTTTCTGTTGTTTCTACTGGTATTTACATATGGTGTCTTCTTTCCTTTATATTTTGTCAGGTTTTCAACAGGGAGTTTCTCATGATTCTTTGAGGTATGAAAATTCTTTGAATTAAAGTGGATCTCTCCAGAGAGAAACCGTAATTGATTTTTTCTCAGTGGCCTGGGCTCACTAGGAAGTCAGAACTGTTTTAAAAGTTAAATCACTGGTCTTTTTTTTTTTTTTTTCGGTCTGAGTTTTAAAAATCCACTTGAGAGGATTCCATTCATTTGTCAAACACCTAAGAGTCCTGGCTGCCTTCCCTTTAGTTTGTCAAAGTGCACATGGCTTTTCCTCCTGGCCCTCCCCCCTGCCTCCCAACCTCTCCCTCTACCTTCTCTTCATTTTATTACCATTGTGGTTATCCTTCTGTTCATCACTGTGTTTTGATGATTTTCTTAGTGCTCCTCGGAGCAGGATGTTTATTTCAAGCTCCCTACTCCACAGGTCTTACATTTAGGGAGCTTTACTATTACATTTATCACTTCGTTGTTCTTGTTCAATCGCTAAGTCATGTGTTACTTGCTGCAACCCCATACTGCAGCCCACCAGGCTCCTCTGTCCGTGGGATTTCCCAGGCAAGAATACTGAAGTGGGTCGCCACTTCCTTCTCCAGGGGATCTTCCTGACCCGGGGATTGAAACTGCATTTCCTGCATTGGATTCTTTGACACTGAGCCACTGTAGAAGTCCTATAATTATCACTTAGGATGGGTCTAAACTTTTCTTCTCATTTCAGAACCTTCAGGACTTAACCTAAAGCTTAAAATTCCCCTATATGGCAAATACCCTCTAGGGAAAAGCACGTTTCAATAACTGACATGTCTCTCTGTCTGGTGTCACTTTATATTTGGCAGAATGTTCTTTATTTTCTTGCCAGATGATGAAAACATTCAAGAAGGCTTATAATGTTTTGGCAAGCATGGCTTATTGTTTTCAGGAAAACCTAGGCCAGGCCTGCAAACTGCCAAATCACAAAGAATGGAAAACTTCTTTCCTTGTGTAGAATGGACATAAAAATTAGATTCAGACTCATTTGGCCCATTATTGCACATTTTATAAATTAGTTTTTAACAACTTTCATAATAGTTCCTAGATGTGTAGACAATTTAATCTATATTTATATTAGTACCCCTTTTATACTGTACATTACACTTTAAGAGCAATTAAATTGGTTTGTCTATATACAGTTTTAATCAAAAATTTAAAATTGATAAATGGGCATATCAGTATACAGATGGAGTAGAGACAGATACATTGATAGAAAGTTAGCTTGCTTAAAAGAAAGATATATTATAATGTATCTTGGAGATTATAGGTTACCTCTTTCATTTCAAGCTATAAAGCCTCTTAAAATGATAGTCCAGAATTCAAATTGCTACCAAGATTTTTCTAGATAATGATATCAATAAAATAAGTTTATCCTCACTACAGTTTTATAACCTTTATAAACTGGTCTACAGGATCTATTATATACTTTTCTTTATATTCTTACTGTTATTTTTAATATGTACAACCTTCCCTCAACATCAAGAACATGATAATAGACAGCTAACTGAAATAATTTCTGTTCTAACAATAAAGATATATGAGTTGATTGCTTTAAAAATGCTTATTTGATTACACTGACTTGTATGGAGTTAAGTCAAACTGAATTGAGAGTGATAAAGATGTATCTCAAAAAAAAATAAACTAGGGATATTCATGATCAGTCAGAGACACACAGTTTGCTAAATTATTAATAATGATGAGAACAATTTTACTTCTTGTTGGATGAGCAAATTCCTTTTTTTTCTTTTTTTCTGTGCTTTTATTTATTTTCTCAATTTTTGTTTTGTATCGGTGTGTAGCCAATAACAATATTTTGATAGTTTCAGGTGAACAGCGAAGGATTCAGCTATACACATACAGGCATCCATCCAGCCTGGATGGGAAATTTTATTTTTTTAAATTTAATTTTTATTGGAGTATAGTTGCTTTATAATGTTTTGTTAATTTCTACTGTACAATTTTTACTGTGAAACAATTTCTACTGTGAATCAACAATTTCTACTATGAATCAATAACAATTTCTACTGTGAATCAACCATACATATATATCCCCTCTTTGTTGGATCTCCTTCCTATTTAGGTCACCACAGAGCAATGAGTAGGTTCCCTGAGCTACATAGTGAAGTTGCTCAGTCATGTCTGACTCTTTCTGACCCCATGGACTGTACAGTTCATAGAATTCTCCAGTCCAGAACACTGGAGTGGGTAGCCTTTCCCTTCTCCAGTGGATCTTCCCAACCCAGGGATCAAACCCAGGTCTTCTGCATTGCAGGCGGATTCTTTACCAGCTGAGCCACAAGGGAAGCCCAAGAATACTGGAGTGGGTAGCCTATCCCTTCTCCAGCAGATCTTCCCAACCCAGGAATGGAACCGGGGTCTCCTGCATTTCAGGCGGATTCTTTACCAACAGAGCTAAGAGGGAAGCTTGAGCTACACAGTAGCAAATTCTATCTTTAAAGGGCAGTACATAGTTAATCATTGTTCACTTCTATATAGAAAGCTAAAGAAAAATGGTTAGTGATTCAGAGATCTTTTAGGTCATATTGGATTCCACGGGCTAATGAAGGGAGTCATAGCACAGGCAAGCGCCTATGGCCATCCCTTGTTTGACCAGTCTGCTCTGCTTTATTCACATAATTATCCAAGACTCTTAGTTATAAGGCGTAATTGGCCCCGGGTACTGGCAAGCTCACCTGATGTCAATTCCCCCTATTAATGGTAGCCTCCTTCTCCCCTTAGTAGTGAAGACTTCTGCTATGTCCTGTTCACCATCTGCTGCACATGGTGGGGTGTTGCTCCAGGACCCTTTGTATGAGGTTCCCTTGTCCAGTAAACCATCAATGTCACTATTAAAAAAGACTTTAACACTTCATTAGCATTAAGATTATCTTCCAGAATGTGTCACAGTAATTTTGTGACAGTGAAGGGAAAAAGAAACAATGAGGTCCAGACACCTGAAGAGGGAAAATCTTAGACCCCATGAAGTACAGGGAAAGAAGAGGCATAAACCAACTTTATTTTTCAAAACAATATTGCCTATAGCCTTCCCCCAAAAGAAAACATCCTGGACAGTTCTCCCAAACTGTTACAAGCACCTTACATTTAGCTGACTACTGGGTTTACCATCCCCTGAAAGATGACTAAGCCTTCAGTTTGATCAACAGTCTCCTTAACATGGAAATGAATCCATCAGAAGCAGTCAGGGATGCTCCCAGCTCCTGCGTCTCCCATGCAAATGTCCACCCATATTGTGGATATCTTCCACAGTACCATCCTCAGTCATTTTCTGGACATGAAAAATAGCTAATGACTTGAATAAGACAGGTAGCAGAACTACTCTAAGCCATACCTTCAGGAACAAGGATTAAATTATTCAAACTGAACTGGGGAACCTAAGGTCTACTAGCAGCCAGTTAGGAGGTCATTTTGGAGCACATGTCAACCTGTTCTCCTGAACTGATGTAGCTGATGCTTAAGAAACTCCCAAAGCTGTGAACATTTTCTTTCCAGGAACACCATATATGACCTTGGGATTTTACTTCCTGTATGAAAACTAAGCATGAACTTGCTTTCCTACTGGAAACACTGACTGAGAACTAAGGTCAGTCCTTAGAGACCTTCAAGTGTTTCAGGAAACACCAGAGGATCATTTAATGCTAAGATGACTTGAGCTTATCCTTGATTCCTTTGGGGAACTTCCAGGAGAGATAACTAAATTTTCATTCATGATCCCTCTTACTGGCCCCATCCTTTTTTCCTTCCCTCCCCACAAAACAACTGATGTACTCTGACACTGTAGATTAGCTTGCATTTGTCTAGAGTTTTGTATAGATGAAATCATAGAATATGTCCTCTTTTGTGTCTCTTTTCTTTCAGTCAACATGTTGGGTTGGCCAAGAAGCTTGTTCATGTTTTTGGTAACATCTTTGGAAAAACCCTAATGAACTTTTTGGCCAACCCAACACTTACTGGGCTTCCCTGATAGCTCAGTTGGTAAAGAATCCACCTGCAATGCAGGAGACCTCGGTTCCATTCCTGGGTCAGAAGGTTCACTGGAGAAGGGATAGGCTACCCACTCCAGTATTCTTGGGCTTTCCCTGTGGCTCAGCTCGTAAAGAATCTGCCTGCAATGCAAGAGACCTGGGTTCGATCCCTGGGTTGGGAAGATCCCCTGGAGAAGGGAAAGACTACCCACTCCAGTATTCTGGCCTGAAGAATTCCATGGACTGTATAGTCCATGGAGTCTCAAAGAATTGGATGCAACTGAGCAACGTTCACTTTCAATACTTACTTGGGCTTCCCAGGTGGTGCAGTGGTAAAGAATCCACCTGCCAATGTAGGAGATACAAGCATGGCGTTTGATCCCTGAGTCAGAAAGATTCCCTGGAGGAGGAAATGGCAACCCACTCCAATATTCTTGCCTGGAGAATCCCATGGATAGAGGAGCCTGGCCAGGCTATAGTCGATGGCGTCCAAAGAATCAGACACAACCAAGCACCACCACCACTATACTTCGGGTTTCACCACTGTTTTTACATGTATCAATAGTTCATTGCTTTTCATTAATCGTACTTATTAATGTTCCCTTGTGGCTCAGATGGTAAAAAATCCATTTGTAATGCAGGAAACCTGAGTTCAATGCCTGGGTTAAAAAGATCCCCTGGAGAAGGGAATGGCTACCCACTCTAGTATTCTTGCCTGGAGAATCCCATGGACGGAGGAGCCTGGCAGGCTACCATCCATGGAGTCGCAAAGAGTCATACATGACTGAGCACACTCATGATGACGGGAGTACAGAGGAATGGTTGGTGTTTGAGGAGAGGTATGTGCTTTTGTGTATGTCATTGTGAGAACTGGAGATTTCTGTTGACTCAAAATCATGAGCATAGAAATTCAAATGAATGGATGGGCAAGGTTCAATGGGAAATAAAGCAATCTTATGGAGCACACAGGACTAAAAAATTAATAGGATAGATATGATTTAGGAGAGAGAAAGGGAAGACCCCTTCAGGGCAGAGGTAAGGCAGATGTTTCGTGTTTACAAAACAGGGAAACAAATGAGAGTGATCCATTTGAGAGGATGGACAGGCAGACAGAAAATATTTAGGGAGATTTTTAAAAGCCTGACTTTTTTATTATCAAATACTAAGTACTGAAAAATAAAACTCACAAAAATAAACCTTGTGTTGAAGCCACCTTTAACCTCTTATTTTATCGAAAGGAATATCTCAAAAGAAAGACTTCCTACTTAACACATTACTAAATGTATAGATTTAACTGTTGTTTTGAACTTCAAATAAGTACCTTCGGTTTTATTATAGAAAAACAACATGTACTCTGTATCTCTCTAGGAGAATTATGAAAAGTTGTATGAAGTCTAGAAAAGTGGTACAGATGACCCTATTTGCAGGGCAGGAATAGACTCACAGATGCAGAGAACAGATGTGTGGACACAAGGTGAGGAAGGGAGTGTGGGAGGAACTGGGAGATGGGGTTGGACACATATACACATATGTGTAAAACAGCTAGTGAGAAGCTGCAGGAAAGCCTAGGGAGCTCAGCTCAGCCTCTGTGATGACCTAGATGGGGTGGGATGAGGGTGGGGTGGGGAGGGAGGCCCACCTGGGAGGGGGCATATGTGTATATACAGCTGATTCACTATGTTGTACAGCAGAAACTAACACACTGTAAAGCAACTGTAAATTTCATCTATACCCTAATTAAAAAAATAAAAATACATAAATACATTTTTTTTAAAGTTGTTCATCCTGTTTTATTTTATCTTAGTTTGGAATCAAGCCACCCCAGTAAGTAAACTACCTGTGAGATGATTCAAGAAGGAGTCCAAAAGGGTTAAATCTGAAAGGCTTTTCTTCAGATGCCATTTCGCTGAGAAAAGACCACGTGACTCTGTATTTGTCGTCACTGCTCACTATTTATCCCCCAGTGTCCATCAATCTCCTCCATCCTCAGACATCAGGAAACTCACTGAGGCCTCCCTCCTATTGATCTGGAGCTCATAAGTCACTCTGCATAGTCGATCTTTGCAAATAGACTTTGTCTATTTCTTCATGTACATTAATAATTCATTTGCAAATGAATGCTGTAGAGAAATGCTGACCAGAATAAAATAATACATGAGAACTACTCACTGTATTTTTAAAAAATTATTCTAAGGCTATACATGTATATATATGTATATATACATATAAAGACAAATAAGTATATATGATCATAATGGAAAGAAGTTATTCTTTATTGTGAGCTACTTGAATTATAAAGTTATTTTAAAAATATTGCTATGAGTATAGAAAATTAGCCAAGATCAAAAATTTGAGTGGAACAGCTGTATTTTCTGAAGTGTGACAAGTACTATTTTAAAATTATGCAATATCTTTATTTCCACTGGGTTCAAACATTTTATACTTAGAATTTCTCTGAGCTAAGAGGTGGCAATACCATTATCTAACCTTTGGTTCAAACACTGGGAAATAAATCTATTATTAGGAGTAACTATAATGAGGAGAAAAATTGAGTGATAAATCCTTACCTTTTTAACCTAACAAACCACATTAATTTCAGCTCCTTTTCACAAAATCCAAAACTTTCCTTGACAGAAAAGTCACTAGATTCTGTCAGGGTTCATTCAGTGTATAATATTATTGGGTTTATTTACATAGGGCCTACATTTGAAGGTTAATAATATTCACATGTCCTTCTAATGTCACTAAAAAATCCTAACCAATGGACAATGCTGTTAAGATTTTTCTTTTGTTTTCTTTAAAATAGTTTGCTAGGATCTTCCCTGGTGGCCCAGGGTCTAAAACTCCACGTTCCCAATGTGGGAGACCTGGGTTTGATCCCAGGTCAGGGAGCTGAATCCTGCTTGCCACAACTAACACCCCCATGCACCCAAATACAAAATATAAATAAATAAATAAATGAAAGTGATAAATGTTTTTCTAATAAGCAAAAATCAGATTGAACCTTGTTAACAGTGAATTGAAAGTGAATTCACTCAGTCATGTCCGACTCTTTGCAACCCCATGGACTGTAGCCCACCAGGCTCCTTCATCCATGGAATTTTCTAGGCAAAAGCACTGGAGTGGGTTGCCATTTCCTTCTCCAGGAGATCTTCCCAACCCAGGGATCGAACCCGGGTCTCCTGCATTGTGGGCAGACGCTTTACTGCCTGAGTAACCAGGGAATCCCAGTGAATTATCCTGGTAGAATATCAAACATGCAGAAATGTAAAAATACATTCTTAGTCACTGAAAGTTTACAATAATTGATGGAGCACCAAAAGATATATCAAATATCACTTTAATAATAACTTCCAAAAATCAAATTGAGTGTTACCAGGAAAAGTGGCAAAGTAAGAACCTCTGAAAACTTTCTTGTTATTCAGTCACTTCAGTCATGTCCAGCTCTTTCGTGACCCCATGGACTGTAGCCCTCCAGGCTTATTTGTCCATGGGGATTCTCCAGGCAAAAATACTGGAGTTGATTGCCATTTCTTACTCTGGGGTATCTTCCCAACCCAGGGGTCAAACTTGCATCTCCTGCATTGACAGGTGGATTCTTTACCACTGAGCCATCAGAGAAGCCCTCTGAAAATTCATGCCTCCATAAAAGCAACAATAAATAGCACACACACACACAAACACCTGAATCAACTTTTTCAGAACTCTGGAAATTAACTAGGGTAAGTAACAACCTGAGAATATTTATTCCAGCAAAGAGCTGAGTCTCATTAAGGACAGGAGCTTTGGGGCAATTAACTTGCCTTAACCTCAACCTCCACTGCTAGCTCAGCAGCAGTCTTGAAAAACAGCCCAACATTCCCAGTATCTAGGGGGCAACGTGGAGCTGGTGCTGTTAGAAAGCCTCATTTCAAAAGAATTATTATGATTTCACCTCCCTGCTGCTTCCCTGGAAGATCCAACTTTACTTACCCTGACTCAAAGATCTCTGTGAGTTCAAATTTTCTCCCTGGGAGGGTGTTTGCTAAAAATGCATTATGTGCTTAAAGTTGCTTAGCTTAAAGGAATGAATAAAATTTGGAAAAACATTAGCCTATTCAAAGAGTTTGAAAGGAAGGATCAGAGAGGTTACCTGGTGGTCCCGTGGTTGAGACTCCACTCTCGTTATACAGGAGGCATGGGTTTGATCCCTGGTCAGGAAACTAAAATCTCACAAACCACATCACATGTCCAAAAGAAAAAATAAATAAATAAAGGAAGAATAAGAAAGGAGATAACCTCAAAGGTGGAAAATCACTGTAGTGATCTTGTGTTATTTTCACATCATCATTCAAATATTTCTGGCTCAGTTCAGTTCAGTCACTTGGTTGTGTCTGACTCTTTGTGACCCCACGAATTGCAGCACACCAGGCCTCCCTGTCCATCACCAACTCCCGGAGTTTACTCAAACTCACGTCCATCGAGTTGGTGATGTCATCCAGCCATCTCATCCTCTGTCGTCCCCTTTTCCTCCTGCCTCCAGTCCCTCCCAGCATCAGTCTTTTCCAATGATTTCTGGTTAGTCCAGCCTTATTTTCACTGTGCTTTGGAGAATTAAAGGAAACATCTTCCATGCACACTTGGAAAAAGTATCTGGGGGCAGAAATACAGCTTTTGTTTTGAGACAGAAAGAGTATACATGGGCTTCCCAGGTGGCACTAGTGGTAAAGAACCCACCTTCTAATGCAGGAGACTTAAGAGACCCAGGTTCCATCAGGGATGGCTGGGAAGATCCCCTGGAGATATATTCCACTCCAGTATTCCTGCCTGGAGAATTCCATGGACAAAGGAGCCTGGCAAGCTACAGTTCATGGGGTTGAAAACAGTTGGACATGACTAAGGAACTAACAGGTTAATTTTAATTCTCCAAACCCTGCATGTATTCTGCCCTTGGCCAACAAATATATTTTCTACACATATGACACAGTTTTCAGTGATAAGATACTGATTTCCAGATGTGTTGGTAACTTTAGCATTTGCTTTCTTGAGCAAGCCTAGGGTTAGCAGTTACCAGGTGATGACTAGAATTAATTAATCATTGTGTTCTTGGGGAAAAAAAAAAAAAAAAAAAAAACCTAAGCAGAAAATAGTAAGCTCTTTGTTGTATAATTATTTTTTAGTATTTTTTTCCTTCCTGCCCTTTCTTTCATTTCTTCCTTTTTCTTTCCTTTCTTTGTTATATTCTTCAGGGAGATCACAGAAACATTGCACTTGCAATGACCAGGGGAATAATATTTGGTGCTTAATTTCCTAATTTGCAGAATAAACCTAGAATCAACCACAAACTAGCCTTCCAGCACACTTACATATCTAATCAGTAAATATCAACTGGGTGAAACTGTACTTGCCCCAAAATGTCAGACAATTTGCTTGGGATACTTGAGGTTCTTTCTATATAAGAAAAGCAACAAAGTTTCTCAAGATTGAGAAGTAAAATGAAACAAACGAAAAGATGGGAGAATGCATTTTAGCCTTTTATTGACTGATATTCTAACAATATATTAGCATTTAAAAATATTTCAGCTATTCAGAAATAGGGTTGCCTAAATTAAAGTGTGCCAAACAGAAATTAAAATTATAAGTTCGTGCTAGTTTTCACTTTGATCACCTCCATTTCCTACTTTTTCTCTATCTGACTAACTCACAACCACCAAAAATGCATTTCTTTTATCTTTCTCTGTATTGGCACAGTGTGGACTTGTAACAAGAAAACCAAAACTGAAACTTGGGAGTAAGATGCAACTGAAAGAGTTTCCATGTCCACATTCAAATATGGATGTAGTCACTGCTTTCTCTCAGATGAAGGGTTCTGTATGAAAAGGCTGATTGGTAACAGATGTGCCGTGCCTAGGCACTGCTTGTGTCTCCCAAACACACAGCCTCCTATAGGCTCTGCTGACAGCATCTCACCCTTATGAGAAGAGAAGGACTAGTTTCACAGGGTTCTTTTGCCTGTTATCAGTCAACCTAAGAAGCCTTTAGCACTTTGCTCAGTAAATCAGTTATTTCCATACATGTTGCTGTTGTTGTTTAGTCACTGAGTTGTGTCCAACCCCTTTGTAACCCCATGGACTGCAGCCTGCCGGGTTCCTTTGTCTGAGGAATTTCCCAGCCAAGAATACTGGAGTGGTTGCCTTTTCCTTCTCCAGGGGATCTGCCCAACCCACATCTGCATTGCAGGATGCTTTACCACTGAGCCATGAATGAAGCCTAATTTTATGTTGAAAAATAGTAAAAATAAATAATATTTTTCTTACACACTGTCACTCTTGCAGGGGCAAGGGAAGTCCTTAACTTGCCTTCCTTATATTGCCATAGGGGCTCAGTGAAGAGAGCACAGCACTACTTACAGATTATGCTCTGGGACCTTCACAAATGTATGCTGATGAAGATACTCTAAGTTGGAGTTTGTTTCTATTTAAGATGAAGATGACAGAGAAGACAATGAGTAAAACTCATAGTCTAGTGTGATTGAACCACTCATCCACCTGTGTCATCTGCAACTGTTCCCAGCACTGCCTGTCCAATGTTCTCAGGCCTAGTTTGCCACCAGCATAGGAGTGGAATATAAATGACTCTTTTCCCTTCCAGTGCAAGTAACTTTTTCCCTTCCTTTCAAGTAACTTTGTGATCTATTTTCTTTTTTTCTTTCACATCATTCTACTTTAGAATTGAAGTAACTGTCTGCAATATAATTATTCTGTGACATAGTTCTATATGTATACATATTTTTAGTTTTTAAATGTAAATTTATTTATTCTAATTGGAGGCTAATTACTTTACAATATTGTATTGGTTTTGCCATACGTCAACATGAATCCGCCACAGGTGTACACGTGTTCCCCATCCTGCACTCCTCTCCCACCTCCCTCCCCGTACCATCCCTCTGGGTCATCCCAGTGCCCAAGCCCCAAGCATACTGTATCCTGCATCAAACCTGGACTGGTGATTCATTTCATATATGATACTATACATGTTTCAATGCTATTCTCCCAAATCATCCCACCCTCTCCCTCTCCCACAGAGTTCAAAAGACTGTTCTATACATCTGTGTCTCTTTTGCTGTCTCATATACAGGGTTATCATTACCATCTTTCTAAATTCCATATATATGCGTTAGTATACTCTATTGGTGTTTTTCTTTCTGGCTTACTTCATTCTGTATAATAGGCTCCAGTTTCATCCACCTCATTAGAACTGATTCAAATGAATTCTTTTTAATGGCTGAGTAATGTACCACTTTTTTATCCATTCGTCTGCTGATGGACATCTAGGTTGCTTCCATGTTCTGGCTATTATATAGAAAATTATAAAACACTGGTGAAAGAAATCAAAGAGGACACTAACAGATGGAGAAATATACCATGTTCATGGATCGGAAGAATTGATATAGTGAAAATGAGTATACTAACCAAAGCAATCTATAGATTCAATGCAATCCCTATCAAACTACCAACAGTATTTTTCACAGAGCTAGAACAAATAATTTCACAATTTGTATGGAAACACAAAAAACCTCGAATAGCCAAAGCAATCTTGAGAAAGAAGAATGGAACTGGAGGAATAAACCTGCCTGACTTCAGACTCTACTACAAAGCCACAGTCATCAAGACAGTATGGTACTGGCACAAAGACAGAAATATAGATCAATAGAACAAAATAGAAAGCCCAGAGATAAATCCACGCACCTATGGACATCTTTGACAAAGGAGGCAAGAATATACAATGGGTTAAAGACAATCTCTTTAACAAGTGGTGCTGGGAAAACTGGTCAACCACTTGTAAAAGAATGAAACTAGAACACTTTCTAACACCATACGCAAAAATAAACTCAAAATGGATTAAAGATCTAAACGTAAGACCAGAAACTATAAAACTCCTAGAGGAAAACATAGGCAAAACACTCTCCGACATACATCACAGCAGGATCCTCTATGACCCACCTCCCAGAATATTGGAAATAAAAACAAAACTAAACAAATGGGACCTAATTAAAATTAAAAGCTTCTGTATAGTTCTATATGTATATTTTTTATTGAATGTAGTTCAGAGACTTGTATTTGTTCTTTCTTCAAAACTAAATATTTCTCGTGCTATTCTATTCTTTTTTTCCTTTTAGGCCGAAAAAAAATCCTTAAAAAAAATCAGAATCTGTAAAAATTGGTGGTCTTCTTCATGGGGGATTTTATTATGTCATAATAGAAAATGTGTCTGAAACCATACTAAACTGTGACTTATATTTCCATTTATGCTTAGATAGGATGTTTGATGGGTTGTATATTGTAAATTCCCTGAAGTCAGTACAAATTATTTTGTAAACTCATTGAAGGAATGGCTACAAAATATGCATCTCAATTAGATGATCTCAACTGCACATTTGTTGGGTTCAAATCATTAAGTTAAAGTAGCATATAAAAAGACGGCCTTTTCAGAAGCATAAATGATTACTAAAGTGTCTTATAAATTGTGTAATTTAGATCTTGGATGGTTTTCAAAGAACCATATTCTAGACATAAACATTCATAATATTAAAAGACCAGGCTAGGCTTGGGTATTATTTTCTCTGAGTAAATTTTATAATTTCCAGAGAGGATTCCCCCACCATATTTTTTGACCCATTTTTACAAATCATTCACAACAATTTACACTGGCATTCATTTTTATACTTCTGTTAATGTGGTTTTTGCCACTTTCTCACATCAGAAAGTAAGCTTAATGAAGGCAAAGAGCTGACTCACTGGAAAAGACCCCAGTGCTGGGGAAGATTGAAGGCAAAAGGAAAAGGGGGCAGCAGAGGATGAGATGGTGAGATGGCATCACTGACTCAATGCACTGAATTTGAGCAAACTCAGAGAGAAATGAAGGACAGGGAAGCCTGGTGTGCTACAGTCACCAAGAGTCAGACACGACTTAGCACCTGAACAACAACATATTTTTCCATCACAATTTAAAACCAATGACTTACTGAACCTGTATAAAACTTCAGATGATGCACAAGTTTTAAATGTTGTTTAAATTCATCACAGTACTAGAAAGCTGAACAGAGTTTGAAGATGATGGATTCATGGTGGGGGGGATGGTCGTCGGGGATCTTCCTGAAAATAAAAGAATGTTGGCATGTTACTAGCAGTATTCAGCAGCTTGATTGCTTCCCAATAGGGCCCCTTAGCTAAACTGGAGGGTTGAGATTAGCACTGTGGTGGATAAGAAAAATAAGGAAGCTACTTTAAAGTCTCAAGGTAAATAAAGGTGACCACTTACCCCTGAGATTTATAAATCTTAAGGAATTAAAGACTGAGAAAATAAAAGGAAAAGAAAAGAAAGAAAAAGAAAAGAAGCCAAATTAAGAGAAACCAAGAATAAAACCTGCGGCCTAAGGGAGTGTAAATAATGGAAGAATAGGCCAAAGAGAAAAGGTGAGCTTTGTGTGGTGGTGCTTTCAATAAAACATCTCCTAAGGTTGGGCCTCATTAAGGGACCTCACCTAGCTGTTGCCAGCTGTGGAACTTTTGTTTGCAAACTGCTGTGTCCTTTACCTTTAAGGATGATGAGAAAGGCAGCATTCCTGATAAGGGTCTTGCAGAATCAACACATGCAATTGCTCTCAACTCCCCTGTGACTATTTATGAATGCTATTATTTTGTTATCTCATCACACCTGTAGATAACATAGATTATCTCTTTATGTCAAAATGTTTTCATGTCAAAAGAGGATGGCTGTTGTTCCAGCTGTCACATTCTGATAGCTAACAGCTCACTGTTATATCCTTACCAAAGCCCTTTAGCCTGGCACAGTGTGAATCATTGTCAATGGCATTTAAAAATCTGTTGGAAAAAATATATATTTTGACTGTTCATCAAGTATTCCAATGAACTAAGATTATGTCTTGTCTTTGTGAATTCAATTATTAATTGATCAATCACTTTGCCCTAAAATAACTGATGGTTTAGGATTTTCTGTGCCTCCAAGGAAATTAAATGCAAATCTCTGTCAGTCATCTGTTCACAAAGGCTCCTTTAAGGAATCCACTGGAATACAAATGGAAGGCCCCGCAGCAATTTTGGTCTGCTGTAACTCACTCTCTCTTATTTTATTTTTTTCTTAATAACCCCTTCTTTAAGGTGCCTATTTGATTTCTCTCTGACTTTTCTCCCTTAAGAAGGAAATATGATTCCAAGGTAACATATCAAAGTACTTAACACTGATACAAATTAGAGTTCTGTCCTTTTTCTTTTTTACACAAGTTTCTAGTGGATGTAGGCTTTGAGAAGCCTGAGGAAAGAATGAGCTTCAAAGCATCAGCTATTTGGGACTTCAAGAACAGAAGTGTTTCTCCCTTTGAGATTTTTCTTTTAAATCACAGGCAGAAAGAAACAGTCATTCTCTGAAAATCTTGAATGACCAGTTTGGGGACTTTTTTTCTCCCAGTACCCCCTGGTGCAGAAAAATCATTGAAAATGAATATTTTGACTGCAATACCTAAAATATAAAATATTTTAATTTTTGATATAGCTTACTCTACTGAATGAAACTATCTCCATCTTGGGCTTCCCAGGTGACTCAGTGGTAAAGAATCTGCCTGCTAATGCAGGAGATGCAGGACGTGGGTTCAATCCCTGGGTTTGATCACTGGGTTGGGAAAGATCCCACGGAGAAGGAAATGGCAACCCACTCCAGTATTCTTGCCTGGGAAATCCCATGGACAGAGGAGCCTGGCGGGCTACAAAGAGTCAACTCAGCACACAGCACACATCTCCATACCAACATTATATTCTATGTCATGTTTGGTACATGCATTGCTCCTCTTTGTCATTGCAAAGGAAGACAGCAATGAAGAAACTTGCTATTCACTTTTCATTCATTCATTCAAAATATTTACTTCACTCTCCCCAGATCAAACAAGGTACAGATTTTATTATTTTAATGAAAACACTCATCTCTGCTGCTTATGAACAGTCTCTTGGGGAAGACTCATTTACTGTTCAGCTCCGTGATTTCCGTGACTATTAGTGACAGCACCTCTGAGCCAGGAAATTTCTGACTCAGAGAAGAAATATTCAAACCCATATGACAGCAACACCTTTGGTATTAATAGATAGGCAAATCCTTTTGTAAAGTCCAAATGAAAAAGTAATACACAAGGGCTCAAATATTTTGACAAATCATCACTCTTTTTTTTTTTAATCTCTGACCTACCTTGGACTCTTCCTCCTAAAACACCATGTAAGATTACCAAATATTACAGGCTTTACTCTAAACAGTGCTAATATCTTGTGAGTCATATTTCTCTGTGGATCCACGCAAAGTTAATGAACTCCCAGACTCCACTGTCTGTACCTCTTTATCACTTTATTTAAACCTAGTGTCTGCTTACTCTCGTTTGCTGTCGTTTCTCAAACTTGAGTCTCTTCCCACCACTCACTGACAAATACTTTTAATACTAATGTCTCCATTTTTCTTACTATCTAGTTACTTTTTCATTTCAAGAGATTTAACATTCATGCCCATGACACTTTACACAGGTGTAGCCTCTCAGTTTCTTGGTGTTTTCTCCTATGACCTGTCCCTGAGCTGAAATGTATCCACATATGAACATAGTCCCTCTTTGGAGTCCGTAGATCTAGTAACACCTAGAAGTATTCCTAACAATCTATTCTCTGTGGGTAATCTATTTGCTCTCTATTTTAGGGGCTTCCCAGGTGACTCAGCGGTAAAGAATCCACCTGCCAAGCAGGAGATGCAGGTTCAATTCCTGGGTCAGGAAGATCCCTGGATCAGGAGGAGGAAATGACAAGCCACTCCACTATTCTTGCCTGGAGATTCCCATGGACAGAGAAGCCTGGCAGGCTACAGTCCATGGGGCCAAAAAGTGTCAGACATGACTTAGGGACTAAAAAGTAACCACCACCTTTATTTTCACAGTCCTTTATAATTATTAGACACAGGATACCTGTTGCATAAACAAATTAGCACTTCTAGACCAATGCCACTTTAATTTCTTTCCTTATTAGCCACTTTCTACTTTCACAGTCCTGGCCATCCAATTTCTTTTTTCAATCCAACATTGAATCAAATTCTATCAAATTGCCTCTTTGTTTTCCTGCCACTATGATGCTTGGGTCAAAACCTTATAACTGCATTGAGTCTAGCTGCCTGATTTTCCCTGTCTACAGGGTTTCAACAAAGTGTTGCTGAAGAGATATCTTAAAACCAGGCTGTTTCTATCAACCATGATTCCATGGTTTCCAGCTCATCTTCACTCACAACAGATGATTAAAAAACTACATCACAGATAAAAGAGAAGGGTGGGTCAATTTTGGATCTTTCTTACTCAACATATAGCTTACCAACATGATACCTATATTTTTCCACCATCTTTCTGTTCTTGTTGTTGATGTATGTCTGTTCAGAATCTCTTCACCTGTCTTTTGAATAGAGTATTGCTTGAAAGCTGTGGAGTGAGCATGGGTTTGAATCTTCACTCTGCTAATTAATGCCTGTCTAATTTTAATGGTATCTGTTCACTGGCTCTGCTTTCTCACCTTTAATTAAAGATAAGTGATAAATATCATTGGTATTGCCATTGTCACTGTTTCTGAAGGTTGTTGACTATTCCTCCTGGTGAAGACTAATACATTTCAAATATCTTTCTCTTCCCTAACTCTGTCTTCCCCAGATTAGTTTGACTACTATGATTGCTTTTCAGGTTAAGAGAAGGTGCTCTCTTTCCTATCCAACCTTAGAGACAATTTCTGGCCTATTGATTAGTACAGCTGGCTACACTGACTTGTGCGGTTTTTTGAGACAGTTTTAAAACACACTCTCCCTCGAGCACTGAAAAACCTTTTCTCTAAGTCTTAACATGGCTTATAAAGCAAGTTCCCACTTGGGACAGTTTCAAATGGGTATTTATTCAAATAAAATATAAATGAGTGAAATCCTCTTTCAGAAAATTAGAGTTGAAAAAAGCAACTGGCAAAATCACTTTCATCATTTCAGATGAGATTATGTAGGGAATTTAGTTTCTCATAATGAAACAGAGCAGGACCCTATTGTTCTTGTCCCCAATGTCCTCAGCCTGCCTTTTACTGGCAGAAGAACTTTCGCCAAAGAATAAGTTGATTCAGAAAAGTGAGGAAATGAAGAAACAAAGGAAAACAGTCCAACAGGTCAATAATATTAGTTTGGTTATCAAACACAGTCAAGGACCTTTAGTTTCTCTTCAAGGGCTACAGGTGATATTCAGAGCCATATCCTGTGAGCTCCCTTATAGAACAGGCCACCGGGTAGAACAAGATAACCACATGATGACCAGACTGTCCTGACAACATAAGCTTGCCACAATTCTGAAAGCTGGCTTCCAAGAAATGGCAACAAACTTATTCTGAGACTGGAGATTAGGGTACTTAATCAAAATGATGCTGATCAGACCACCATGTGGCCAATTTCAAGGTTACTGTTAGAGCTGACTGTGCTGTTACTGCCCATAGCCCCCTCCGTCTGTCTATAAAAGCACTTGCCCACTGAAGGTCAGTGGAAAAAAGTCGGCCTTTGGGCAGGAGTCTGCCTCTCTACCCCCTCTCATTGCCGGTCTCTGCGATAAAACAAACATTCATTTCCACCAACCTTGCCTCTTCATTGACTTCAGAGCTGGGAGCCGCTGGACCTCACTTCCGGTTGCAGTTTTTGGCGCTCACGTGGCTCCTCTGTGCTCTCGCGATATTGCGGTCTCCTGCATTCACAGACAGGACGGTGGCGCTGACAATACTATGAGAGGGCTGGGAAGAGGCTTGCTGCTTGCTTCTCTGCACTTGGCTTGCTGGCCTCGGGAGGGAGATTTGGGGGGACATTCGTAGCAGCAGCTGAAGCCATTTATTTCGAGGATCCTTCCTGTTTCTCTCCTACTCAGCATTGACTGCCAGCTGACGTTTTTCCTTGGAAGAACGGAAAGATTCTTTTGGAAGCTTCAAGACCAAGTAAGTCTGCGGGTGTGCGTCCGGCTAACTTCTCTTTTGGGCACGAAGTGTTTTGACTTGTATTTGATGTTGAGGACATTTTGTGAGCACACAGTATCATTTGGGCATTTTGCCAACTGGTTGTGATGTGTGTCTGCTATGGAGGACCATTTGTAAACACAGAGAGACACTGGGGCCTTTTGTCAACTGGTTCTGATGTGTGTCTACCATGGAGGACCATTTGTGAGCATGGAGAGGCATTGGGACGTTTTGCCAACTGGTTGTGATGTGTGTTTGATGTTGAGGACCCTTTGGGTGGGGAAGTATTGATTTGGGGACTCTGTCCTCTGTCATCCTCTTGGTAAATCTGGACAGTCTGTCTTCTGTGTGAGTGTATATTCCATTTGTATGGTTGGTATCCTTGTTGTATATTCTAAAGTAGGAAACTCAGGATCATTTTATTAGAAAAATTTTAGCTATGAGATTAATACCAAAGAAAAAGAAACTTTTTTTTTAACAATATATGACAACAGTATTTTACACCGTTAACTTATTAGGGACATGGCTTTGGCTGACAACAATGCTATTCTTTTAAAGACAATACCTTCTTCCCTCTTCTCTCTCATTCCATTTCTGTATAATCTTTTAATTGAAAACTACTTATATGAATAGGCTTCTATATCCATTTCAAGATATCTCAAACTATAGCTTGATTTACCTTCAAAAATCGACTTAATGATTACAAAATAGAAGTATCCTTGGAAAGTGGGAGAGGGAAAATGAAAAATAGTCACACTGAGTTCCTGTACTTTCTCTGAAACCAATGTAAATGTTAATGATACTCCAGGACTTATTCATTCCACAGGCCAGTTTCCCTTGTGACATGCTAAATGCAGTTGTTCAGAGGGTCCGGTGACCTCTAGCAAGTAGACTAGCCTTCTCTTCTGATGGATTCACCCATCCAAATGATTTATAAATATTTTCATATTATTTTGCTTCCAAAAAAGATACATCTTTCACATATCAGTTAGTGTCATACAACAATTGCCAGCTGTTTTGGCACCAGAAAATGGTGACGTGGAAGATAATTTTTCCATGAACTGGAGGTGGGAGGGAATTATTTGGGGACAATTCAAGTGCATCACATTTATTGTGCACTTTATTTCTATTCCTGTTACATCAGCTTTCCCTCAGATCATCAGGCATCAGATCTCGGAGGCTGGGGACCCCTGGTATAATATATAGTAGTTAGTAAGCAGTTGGTGTTTTTTGAAGGACTTTGCAAATGTTAGCTAATTAAAGCCTCACAATCAGCCTACATGGTAAGAACTATTAGTTTTCTTTTCATGCATAAGAAATTGGAACCCCAAAATGTTAATTAATGTCCTCAAGGGCCACACATCATTGGTACTGTCTCCAGAACTGATAGCTAGTGCTCTTTTAGGCAGCTCTACCCAGAAATCACTAGAGTCACCTTAAGAGACCTGATATACCACATATGAACGATGCTTTGTCATGTGGTATTTCAGGTATAGATTTTAATTTAAATGTCAGTGTCTCAACCTAAATAGATTGTGAAGTGTGGTTCAATCTATATTGACCCCCAGAATGTCATGTTTATAATTAATAATCACCAGAGATACAGGCAAGTTTAATAGTGGGTTTCTGCAACTGTAGGTAGATTTTTATCATCTACCCTAGTTTTCAGTGGGCTGAATGTTTACTTGAGGACGACATTCCCCTATAGTACTTGGTAAACATGAATACAAGTGTTAAAAATATAATCATTTTGTCACTCTACCACATACTATCCTATTTTATCCAAGTTTAAAACCAAATGAATTGCAGCAGTAATGACTTCATATGGCAAACAAAATATTATAACAATTAATATTGATCCTTGTTGTTGTTGTTTAGTCTCTAAGTTGTGGCCAACTCTTTGCAACCCCATGAACTGTAGCCCACCAGGCTCCTCTGTCCATGAAACTGATACATGTACTACATAATAAATAAAAGTAGGAATATGTAGAAAGTGTCTTGAGCTGTCTGTTTATTGTGCCTTCCTTTGTACTATGGATAGGGCTTCCCAGGTGGCTCTAGTGGTAAAGAACCTGCCAACAATGCAGAAAACTTAAGAGATGTGGTTTTGATCCCTGGGTCAGGAAGATCGCCTGGAAGGCATGGCAACCCACTCTGGTATTCTTGCGTGGAAAAAAATTCCACTGACAGAGAAGCCTGGCAGGCTACAGTCAATGGGGTCACAGAGTAGGACATGACTGAGTGAGTAAGCATGAACTACCTTTATTACTTCACTAAACTTGCTCTAGAATAGCCTGACTACTACTCAGTCTTCTTTGGGAACTATCTGAATTCTTTCAGAAGACCAGTGACTT
The DNA here is from genome assembly GCF_014754425.2 of Oryx dammah. Taxonomy (NCBI): domain Eukaryota; kingdom Metazoa; phylum Chordata; class Mammalia; order Artiodactyla; family Bovidae; genus Oryx; species Oryx dammah. Next base: position 55,789,489 of record NW_024070206.1, read on the forward strand.
GATAACCTGAAAATCTAGTAGTATTCCTGTTTCCAACATGTCCATTTATGATATCTTACATTATAGTGAAGAGAATTTTATAAAAGCACATGAGCTATATATTTCAAGACCTCATGGCTACATCACTAGTCCTTTAGTGTTATTAAATCATAGGAAATATGTCACAATCTGGAATCCATCACTGATTCTTTTCTCCCATAACCCGCATGCCCAGTGGAGCATCGAGTTCTGTTGATTCCTTCTCCTGCATAGCTCTCAAGTCTCTCCTTTTCTCTGCATCTGCACAGTCGCCATATAGTTCAGGCTACTGTTGTTCTTCCCTGGATGATTAGAGCAGCATCTCACTTGTCCTTCTAAACCCACTGGGGAGTGGATTCAGTGAAACTCATGCCAGGGTTTCATTGTAGCAACTGTTTTTCTTTGAAATATTGTTTTAAATGTTGTCATCTTGTGCTTTGCCCCCTTCATGGTGGGTGAGACTCCCAGGGAATTATAACAGTGAAGACCCCATGGGATAAGTTCTTCAGAGGTGCTTGGAAGTTTCCTGATGCCAGGGCCTTCCAGTCAGTGCATTTCACCAAATTTGCACAGGTCTTGGAAAATGGATCTGTCAATCTACCCAGCAATGAAATGATGGGAAGATGAAAATCTGAATTAAGTCTATGACCAGGTGAATTCTGAGAGACATCAGGGTAGAAAATAGCTGTCATAGAGATAGAAAATCTCAAGAGTATTCTAATTCTGAATCCTAATAAATTCAGCTACAGAAAGATCAGATAAACACTATTTATTTGCCAGGTATGTCTTGGACCTAAAGTATTTGCATCTTAAATATGACAGACTGCATAAAAGAATATCTTAAACATATTTACAGTATTTCCTATCAGTGAGAACTATACTTATAAATATTTATTGTATTTCATATAATAAATGAGTATGAATAAAAAAGCAATAGAAAGACTCTACATCTATATACTAAAATAATAATATGTAAATTATAAGCAGTCATTTAAAATATATCACATATTTTCAATAGATACCTAATAGAAGAGGTTTCAAAGGTGAACTAGTTATGCAAATAATTATAGTAAGGGATTTATGCACTCATTAGAAAAAAATTGCTTCTGAAGCTTTTATGAATTTCTGAAATACGTTGGTAAATCAGGAAAGCAAATATTGTATATTCAATCACAAAATATTAATAGGGCATTTTTTATGTACCATTCATTGTTAATGTCAGTGATAAAACAGTCAATGAGAAATGGCTTTGCTCTTGTAGGAATTCACTGTCCTTTAGCAGAGCACCAGACAATAATAATCATTTTTGGAAAGAGTCACATTAACACAAAATAAAATTCTGACTTAAAAAGCTGTTCTAACTTTGGGAATATGTGCTCTCCAAGGCTTAGTGGCATTGCTGTAAAGAGTTCAGAAACATAGAGACCTTTATATAGTAAAATCTCATTTTGAACCTTATGGAATTTCAGATATGGATAAATTTTAAACCAAACATTTTTGAAAATAAAACTTCAGATGTAAAGGAGGATAACTGGATCATTTATGCACAGTCGCTCAGTCGTGTCTGACTCTTTCGTGACCCTATGGACTGTATCCTGCCAGGCCACTCTGTCCATGGAATTCTCCAGGCAAGAATACTGGAGTGGGTTGCCATTTCCTACTCCAGGGGATCTTTCCCAGATCTCCTGCACTGCAGGCATATTCTTAACCACTGGACCACTGGGGATCATATATTTGGCAAACTGAGAAGACAGCTGTTAGTTCAAAGTAAGTCTAGGTACTTCCTCCTAGGACTGATTCTCAGTAAATATGCATAGTTTAGGCCTAAATGTGACATTTAAAATTACAAACAGCTATGACAACACATCTAAAGAAAATAAAATATATAACATATCAATTGATTAAAATGCCCTTTTTTTTTTTAAAGTTGTAGGTTGGTTATCAAAACAGGAAATGTACATTTAAAAAGAAAGAAAATCTATGATTCTTCAGTTCCAAAGAGTCCTAGAATCTCTTGATGAAACCCTATGTTTTTTAAATTCTTTTTTCCTTTGTAACTCGGCTGAAAATGCTCTATTTGATTTTGTTTGACAGAAGTGAACATAACAAATGAAAGGCAACAAAATCATAAAAGACCTAATGATGCTGAATTATTGTTCTGTAGCACAAAGTTTATCTAGATCGTTAATGATATCTTTTCTCCTATTTTAATCAAATCATCAGTCATGTTTCTAAGAAGATCATCCAGGTGAACTGATAAGGTATAATAGTTTTACAGTGAACATATCAGACAATACCATAGTGATTTGCAGCAATACATAATACAGTTCCTATTGAAAAACACACCAAAGTATTATATGTTGATATCGTGATGTCAACCAAAAATTCTTTTGTTCTGTAAAATCATAGCAGATTACTTTTTCCATCATAAGCATTATTTTTATTCTGCCTATTGATGACACAGACTACATCTGCAGGGAATAAACAGTGGAGAGTTTACTGATAGCAAAGCTGCTCATTTTAGTGTTGATTAAAGTCACGGGTTAGACACAACTTAGCAACTGAACAATGACAACAAAAACCGCAAGAAAACTTGAAAGAAGAGAGATGGGTACACACAGCAATTACCTTTTTAAATCATGAATCCCAGGTTTTTAATTATATTTTCAATTTCCTTTTTGCATAATTAGCTCTTTTCCTACAATGAATATGGGAAGAGTTAAAAAAATAAATTTAAAAGAACAAGGAGACCAGTGGAGGGAAGTTTTCATGCTGTTTCCATCAACCTGATAGCTCTTCTTTCCCAAATTCTATTTTGTTGTATCTCTTCTTTCAGTTCTCGTCATTCTGTCTGCCATGCTGTGTCAGGAAAATAACCATAACACGTGCTGAAATATATGAAGACATTTCTTTAGCCTCAGTAAAGAATAAAGAATCATACTTCTCAGGAAATGGAAGAGTCATAAACAAAGAAACAAAAATTTGGGGTCAGCCAGCTTTCTGAATTTGTGCTCCCAGGTTCTCATTAATTGGATCAGAGTTTATCTGCTGCACCTTAGATTTCAACAATTAATGTTTCCTTTCAGGTTAGTAATGCAAATACAGTCAATAGCTATTAAAATACAGAAAACCCAGATTGGAAACTACATTAACATCCCATTTACTGTTAACTTAATTGAGGTTTATTTTTTTTAACTTTTTGCTGTCACTAAAGGATAAACCAGAGAAGGCGATGGCATCCCACTCCAGTACTCTTGCCTGGAAAATCCCATGGACGGAGGAGCCTGGTAGGCTCCAGTCCATGGGGTCACGAAGAGTCGGACATGACTGAGCGACCTCACTTTCACTTTTCACTTTCATGCATTGGAGAAGGAAATGGCAACCCACTCCAGTGTTCTTGCCTGGAGAATCCCACGGACGGAGGAGCCTGGTGGGCTGCAGTCTATGGGGTCGCACAGAGTCGGGCACGACTGAAGCGACTTAGCAGCAGCAAAGGATAAACAGGTGGACAGGAGAATGCTGACACTGGGCTCGTAGGCAGATGTGGATAAAGCTGGTAGATACCATTTAACTAAGAATGAGATTCTAGAAAAGAGCTCATCCGGGAAAGGGCACTTGAGAGAACCCAAGATGAAAACAGTGTCAAGAGAGATTTTATCTACACAATCACTGTGCCAAGAGAGACCTCCACAAGCACAGAAAGAGCCAACAATCTACATATCAAGCAACATTACTCACAGTTTAAAAGCCCCTAACTGCCAGTGCGGGCTCTATATTTGATTTTTTTAGAATTTCTAGTTGAAAGCATCATATATAGTATTAGCTACCATTGCTAAGATTATTTATAATTTTATACTCTTTTCAGTACACTATTATAATTTGTTATCAATAAAGATCCTCCAAAAGTCCTAATTGATTCTGTTAGTGTGGACTTTAAAAGCCATCAACATATTCTTATTGAATACAGCAAAAAAATATCGAAATTCTTATCATGACATCTCATATTTTCCAAGATCTGGCCTTTGTCCATTTATGTAACCTTGCTTACAGGCTGTTTTCATGTAAGTTTTACTCTGATCTAAACCCATGATTATAGAATTCCTCATCCAACATACAGCAATTTGCTTTAGTGCTTAAATATTATGTCAAGGTGTTACTTCTTCCTTGAATAGCTCCCTTAGTTTGATGCCTGAAAAATACTTCACATTCTTTAGTGTTAACAGGTCATTTTTTGCTGTAAATCCTTTCCTGGCCGTGATCCATGAGGATTGATCATTGTCTTTATAAAACTCTACCCACCCCCAACAACTACCACGTGTGCTTAGACCCCTCAGTCGAGTCTCTTTGTGACCCCATGGACTGTAGCTTGTCAGACTCCTCTGTCCACTGGGGATTCTCCAGGCAAGAATACTGGGGTGGGTTGCCACTTCCTTCTCCAGGGGATCTTCCCAACCCAGGGATTGAACCCAGGTCTCCTGCACTGCGGGCAGATTCTTTACCATCTGAGCCACCAGGGAAACCCAACAACTACCATGATGCCTACCATATTCATTTTCACTTAATTACTTAGATGTTTGTTTCTTTTTCCTACTCTGCAGTTAGGGCAGGGATAATACCAAGTTCAGGGACTTCTCTGGTGACTCAATTGGTAAAGAATATGCCTGCAATGCCAGAGACTTGGGTTTGATCACTGGGTTGGGAAAAAGGTCCCCTGGAGAAGAAAATGGTAACCCACTTTAGTATTCTTGCCTGGAGAATTTCATGGACAGAGGAGCCTGGTGGGCTACAGTCCATAGGGGTTGTAGAAAGTCAGACACGACTGAAATGACCGAGCACATACTGGATGCGGCTGCCACAGCCACTGCTAAGAGGCAGGAGTGAATTGCCCTATGCTCAACCACTTACTCAAAACTCAGAGCCCTGGGAGATGTGTGTAGGGTAGAGCTGTGGTCATGCCCACCACTCACTTCACTAGGAATCCTGGAGAGGAAGAATTTGGTGTTCCTGTGATTCCATACAGAAATGAGAACAAGTGAGTTTAATGCTCTTTAAATACCAACCAAAATCAGAGAGAAAGATCTCCCCCAAATGAATCTGATATGCTTGTGAGCTGTGAATGCAAGCTAGACAACTCACATAGGCAACATATATTATATTGACTATCACAATGAAATTATTCTATTAATTTCATTGGAGAATTTTTCATCCTATGATTTCAAACTTCAATAAACTACTGTATTGGATTTTCATCACAGTTTTGTTCATAACCATTTTGATGACATTCATAGACATGTAAGAAATTTTAATGGTAATATTCTGCACTTATTCACAAGATTTTTTATCAGAATAAATGTGAGACATTTTAAAATTAAAAAGAAATAAACATCTATGAAGCAAATAAGGATTTTTAGAGATAAAATTCTCTGGGGTGTTTGGTAATCACTACTTAATGTGGCCATCAAAACAAATAAATAACTGAAGACTATAGTTATAATTTTATGTGACTAATGTAAGTATGCATTTCCATTGAAAAAAGAAACTATATTTTGAAGAATAAACTCAATCTGGCATTCAAGGAATCATTAACTTCAAACCTCAGGCCTTTCCAATTGTAAGAGAATTTTAATGAAGGGAATGGAAATAGCAAAAGAAATGACATTTCATGTCATTTTCAAACAAAATTTCCTCTGGACCCTATCAAATAAAATAGAAAAGGATGATATGATTCCAGTCATTCAACTCATCTTAAATATCATAGTATCTCAACAACATATTTATTTTACTATCAAGCATTTCCTAAAATGTATTTTTCTTAGCATAGAGATATGTCTCAGATTTTCCCCCCATCATCAAATATCAAACAAGAGGAAATTTGCTAAACAATTTATTCAAAAACTGCTAAATCATTCAAAAAACTATGTAGTCATTGATATGTTTATAAACTATTGAATTACATGGGCATATGCTAACATTTGAAATAAATATTTAAAATAAATATAATAGAATGATCTCAATAGTATACTCTGTTTGTATAGATTATATATACAAATATATTTCAGTCAGTTCAGTCACTCAGTCATTCAGTTGTGTCTGACTTTGTGACCCTCTTGACTGCAGCACGCCAGGCTTCCCTGTCCATCACTAATTTTCTGGAGCTTGCTCAAACTCATGTCCATTGAGTTGGTGATGCCATCCAATCATTTCATCCTCTGTTATCCCCTTCTCCTCCTGCCTTCAGTCTTTCCCAGCTTCAGGGTCTTTTCCAGTGAGTCAGTTCTTCACATCAGGTGGCCAAAAGTATTGGAGTTTCAGCTTCAGCATCAGTCCTTCCAATGAATATTCAGGACTGATTTTCTTTGGGATTAACTGGGTGGATCTCCTTGCAGTCCGAGGGACTCTCAGGAGTCTTCTCCAACACCACAGTTCAAAATCATCAATACTTCAGCACTCAGCTTTCTTAGTAGTCCAACTCTCACATCCATACATGACTACTGAAGAAACCATAGCTTTGACTAGATGGACCTTTGTTGGTAAAACAATGTCTGTAATGCTGTCTAGGTAGGTCATAACTTTTCTTCCAAGGAGCGAGCGTCTTAATTTTATGGCTGCAATCACCACTTGCAGTGATTTCGGAGCCCCCCAAAATAAAGTCTCTCACTGTATATTTGTATATTATTTACATAATATTAAGTTGGGTGTATATTTAGGGTTTACAGATGTTTAAATGTTCACAGTAAGTAAAACATCATGAATTGTATCAGGTCAAGAGAAGAAAACTGAACTCTATTTTAAAAGACAAATTTCATCACTCAACACATATTATTCAATTTAATAGTATAATTTTTCCATTCTAGATTAAACTATGAAAAGTACACACATATTCTTATTAGGTAGCTTTTTGTAATATTAGGCCTCTTGAAAGTACTGCTGCAAATGAAGTGTTTTGACTAAAAATTATTCTCATACTGCTTAAATCAAATTGTAAGCACGTTCTTTTGAACAGTTTCCTTAGACAAATCCCTTGTGTGGTTATTACCCAAAACTTTGTATAACAGTTTATTTTTCCCAATCAAATCAAACAATCATTACACCTGAGAGAATTAAAGTAAGGCAGTTTAGACAGAATTATCTTACTAAATTTCATATCAAATTTTAAATAAATTTCAGATTTAAGAATGCTAACCCTAAAATAACAGGATTGCAAGGTTGCAGAATATTGTAAAATGCTACCATTACTGTAAAATCCTTTCTGCAATTATTATTTTCCATTCATCACTTTAAAAAAATAAGTTACCTTAGATATACTTTACAACACCCAAAGCACACACAGCAGCAAGGCAAATATTCTTCAAGACAGTAGATTTTGTTAACTTTTTTAAATAGCTGGTAACGATAACCCTGTATGTGAGACAGCAAAGGAGACACAGATGTATAGAACAGTCTTTTGGACTCTGTGGGAGAGGGCGAGGGTGGGACGTTTTGGGAGAATGGCATTGAAACATGTATACTATCATGTAAGAAACAAATCGCCAGTGTATGTCCGATGCCGGATACAGGATGCTTGGGCTGGTGCATGGGGAGGACCCAGAGAGATGTTATGGGGAGGGAGGTGGGAGGGGGGTTCATGTTTGGGAATGCATGTACACCTGTGGTGGGTTCATGTCAGTGTATGGCAAAACAAATACAGTATTGTAAAGTAAAATAAAGTAAAAAAAAAAAGAAAAAAAAGAAATGAATCACCAGTCTAGGTTCGATGCAAGATCCAGGATGCTTGGGGCTGGTGCACTGGGATGACCCAGAGGGATGGTATGGGGCGGGAGGTGAGAGGGGGGTTCAGGATTGGGAACACGTGTACACCCATGGCAGATTCATGTTGCTGTATGGCAAAACCAATACAGTATTGTAAAGTAAAATAAAATTTTTAAAAAAGCTCTGTATTTAAAAAATCTGATTTCATTGAATTATTTTAAACTGTATATGTGAGTTTAGACCTCAGCTTGTTGATGTGATGCCTCAAAAGTTTATGGAGTAATAATGGAAAATATCCACAAAAGGTTTGTTGTACTTTATTTTGAAATTTTTATTGGAGTATAGTTGCTTTATCCACAAAAGTTTTGAGGGACTAAGTTAGTTAAATATAGGCAAAACAGTTTATCACACAGGTCTTATCATTGCTCTCAAATCCAGTAACTAAATTGGCGATTATTATTGTCATCATCATCATAATTATTATTTAAGTCACTCTATACAATTGCTTAATCATGCAATGATCCTTCTGTTAATACTGAGATTTACATTAATAAAGTATATCTGGTTTCTTTTCCTACAGTGAAAGTGAAAGTCACTTAGTGGTGTCTTTGTGACCAACTCTTTGTGACCCCACGGGCTATACAGTCCATGGAGTTCTCCAGGCCAGAATACTGGAGTGGGTAGCCTTTCCCTTCTCCAGGGGATCTTCCCAACCCAGGGATCAAACCGGAGTCTCCTGCATTGCAGCCAGATTCTTTACCAACTGAGCTATCAGGGAAGCCCCTACAGACTATCACAAATGTAATTCAATGTTAATTGCATTTCTTGCCATAGAGAACACTTTCTAGATATTAAAGGGAAAGTGAATGTATATACACCATAATAGTAAAATGTGAGCTTCTAAATTCAAAAAGCAGGATAGGCCTTATTCTTTATTTTCTGCAGCTAAAAAAGAGGGGAAAATGCTCTTTACTGTGGAAACTCATATTTCTTTAGTCCTTCACAAAGGAAAGTACAATTATTTAAAAGTTAATTTTTGTGAGAAAAAAAAAAAAGTAAAATCAGAAATGCTTACCTCCTTGCTGTTGATGAGAGAAAGCTTCTAAACATAACATTTAATTCAGTGTGATGAAATTGAATATCTTCAGAACTGAAAAAAATCCCTGAGATGCACCCAAGATAGAGCACTTCCCTTAAGTGTTTTTGTTTCAGTAAGAAGAGATTATACACTGACCTTTTCTTTAGCCTTGGTTTCTCCATTTTTAATCATTATACAAGATTTGGTAGGAATCTTTGCTGACACTTTGCTCCTCAGGGGGCAATTAAGAGTTTAGTGGAAAAAGAAAATCATTTTACTTTATTACCGAAAATGACAGCAGAGAGGCCAACATATTGGGACTGCCAAAGCATTCTCCCAATCTCAGCTACACAAGAATCCATACAGCTGTGCTTAAGGGAAATTGCATATCCAAAAAAAAAAATTATAACATACACGTCACACACAGATCTGTTACAATTACTGACTGCTATCTTACACCACATTTAGAGCTACTTCACTTAATTTTGTACCCTTGTGCAAATTGACTTGTTCCTAGCAAATCTGCTATTTTGGTTTTTGTCTTTGTTACTCTGTTTTCTATTTCCAAATTATAATACTTTGATAAGGATTTTACTTTTTAATGCCAAAAAAATGAAAGGGAACATCAGCATTATTTTCCCTCAAGTGAATTAATTTAAACTAAACAATTATGTTTGGAGAAGGAAATAGCAACCCACTCTAGTACTCCTGCCTGGAGAATTTCATGGACAGAGGAGTTTGGTGGGCTAGTCTGTGGAGTTGCACAGTCAGACATGATGGAGTGACTAACACCTTCATTTTTCTTTTAAAGCAGTTATGTTATTTTAGAAATATCTATATATATATTTTAGGGAAAAAATACTGTGTAAAATGTAATATGAAAGATTTATTATTCATTGTAACCGGTGTAATACACCAGCTACTGTAACAACTGCCTCCCCCCTCCATTTTTAGCAGCTTAGCACAGCAAAGTTTCATTTCTCCTCTCATGTTGGTGAAGGATAAATGGGCTTATTTTCCATCCATCTTGTGGTTTTTCTACCCCTTGGAGGCCCTGATTCTTGTGCTAGAAAATTCGTATGATGAGGAGAGTGGGAGAGATGGAGAGAGAGAGAGAGTGAAGGAAATTGAACAAGAAGACGTTTTAGATGCTCTGCCTGTTGATGTATGTGGTGCTCCTCTGGTTCACTATCTAGGAGCCAGATCTGTAGCTCCTTGAGATTTTCAGGGATGTGATGTGGTCTTGATATTTTTCCTGGGAAAGAGATTGTGTGTGGCCATCAGCATTCTCTGTAGGAGTAAGTTTCCTTGGGAAAATGTTTTAATAAGTTTCAACTTAAATTATGGATCTTCTTTGAAGAAAATGTTTATTATTTTAAACCATAATCACTGTAGCCACATCTTTCTCAATGAAGATGTTAAGGACAAAAATGAAATATAATTTACATCACAGATGTGCGTGCTCAGTCATTCAGTCATGTTCTAATCTGCGACCCCATGGACTGTAGCCCACCAGGCTCTTTTGTCCATGGGATTTTCCAGGCACTAATGCCGGAGTGGGTTGCCGTGCCCTCCTCAGGAGATCTTCCCAGCCCAGGGTTCTAACATGTGTCTCTTATGTCTCCTGTGTTGGCAGGTGGATTCTTTCCTATTGTGCCACCTGGGAAGGCAGCACAAGTAGAAGCTGTAAGAGCAAACTTACAGTTCCACTGTTAATCATTTTTCTCTGCCCCGAGAACCCTCTGTTTCAAAGAGGGAAAGCCCTTTAACCTAACATGTCAGTAAGGAAATAAATATAATTTTGTTAATATCAGCTGCTGAGATTTCTTCTTCTTTTTGTTTGCTGTTGTTCTTTCTGAAACAAAATCTGCCAAAACAGAGAAGGCTGATATATTTTAAACAACCTATGTTTTAAATACTTTTTAGATTGCCTGTCTCTCTGCACTAGAATGTATTTTTCATGATAAAAGTAATCCTTTATATTTTATATTCTGACTTATGCCCAGCGCCTAGAGAGTAACTATTATAAATGGGCTGGACCGCAATAAATACCTGTGTAAAGCATAAATATTTAGGGTAGAGTCTTACCCTATTTATATTGTGGAGGAACCTACAGCAGGAAAACTCTCTAAAATTAATCTGCTTCCAAGTTTAGTACAAAGTATGGTTAAAATTATATGCCCTATTTGTTTTAAAAGAAGAGGACATGTATCCTAAATAAATTTAGTGAAATAGCAAGTATGTACAATGGAGAGCAGTATGGTGTTTCCCACTTAACCTGCAATTCACTTGAGAGGATACACCCTTCGTGATATTTCTAGATCATCAACAATCTATAGTCAATGACTACTTAGATCCCTTTGGGCTTCCCTTGTGGCTCAGCTGGTAAAGAATTCGTCTGCAATGTGGGAGACCTGGGTTCAACCCCTGGGTTAGAAAGATCCCCTGGAGAAGAGAAAGGCTACCCCCTCCAGTATTCTGGCCTGGAGAATTCCATGGACTGTATAGCCCATGGGACTGCAAAGAGTTGGACAGGACTGAGCTACTTCTATAGGGCTTTCCTGGTGGCTCAGCTGGTAAAGAATCCAACTGAACCACCTGCAATGCAGGAGACCTGGGTTTGATCCCTGGGTTGGGAAGGTCCCCTGGAGAAGGGCATGACAACCCATTCCAATATTGTTGCATGGAGGATCCCCATGCAATAGGAGCCTGGCAAGCTGCAGTACATGTGGTAACAAAGAGTTGGACACAGCTGCGTGACTAAGCACACACAGCAGGATTCTATAATACCCTACCTTTACAGAAAACTGTAATCCATTTATTGCCAAGGAATACTATATAAGTCCACTTAGTATTTCTAAACAGCTCAGTTGAAAAAGAATTCTTTCAGGAATCTTGCTGTCTCATAAGAACTATCTTCTTACAATCGTATGAAAGTTATTGATATATGTAAGTATTCTCTGCAGAAGTCAAGAGTTATGGAAATTCATCCTCTGAACTCTTTATTTTATAAATTAATTTCGGTGGTGTATGAGATGAGAAAAACAACATCCTGTGAATGTGGCTATAAATATTATTTTAAGGTGTGATCTCTTGTTAATGTGTGTTTTAAACATATGGAGATGGAAGAATTAGCTCTTTATGAACTATATGTGTTCTCAGTCACTAAGTCCTGTTCAACCCTTTGCAACCCCATGGATTGTAGCCTACCAGGCTCCTTTGTCCATGGGATTCTCCAGGCAAGAATACTGCAGTGGGTTTGCCATTTGTTCTCCAGGGGATCTTTCCAACCCAGGGACTGAACCCACGTCTCCTCCATCTCCTCCTTGGCAGGCGGGTTCTTTACCACTGAGCCACTTGGGAAGCTCTAGGTATTGATAATCACACTGGACCACCCTCTCTGAGTATGTTTCTTTCTGGGGACATGCATAATTATGATCTTCTGAAGTTGTTTGTGATTCCAAAGACTAGAACATAGATAATAGTAATGGTCAATATAAAAAAATCACAAGTGATGCATCTAGAATTAGAAGTTACAGCAAATGGCAACCCACTCCAGTATTCTTGCCTGGAGAATCTCAGGGATGGGGGAGCCTGGTGGGCTACCATCTATGGGGTCGCACAGAGTTGAACATGACTGAAGTGACGCAGCAGCAGCAGCAGCAGCGGCGGCAGCAGCAGCAAAGCTAATGCCTCTGAGAAATCAGGGAAATCAGAAAGGAAAATAGGATTTGAATGCTGCCTGGAAGGTCCTCCAGAGAAACAGTCTCAGCACAGCCTAAGTTGTTCTTTTCCTCAGGTGGCTGGTAGGAAGAGGTCAGAAGGAACTGAGCCTCAGCAGGAGGAGGAGAGGAGTCGTTTGACTCTCACTTTCTGTAATTAAATTGGTCGTAAATTAATTTAGTGATTCAATTTCTGCTCCTCTCACTTGAATTTCAGCTAATGAAGATTCTCCATCATCCTGTTGATTAGTATATCCTCAGTTGCTAAAACAAAAATTATAATATAGTAGTTATTTAATAAATTCGTATTAGGAGTTACATGGATTTGATCAGTTGAAGAGCCTCATGGAAGATTGAATTGGCAGTGAATGTCTACTTATGAATACTCTGAGAAATATAAACTGTGCTCTCAAATTTATTAAAAATATAAAATTACAGGGATATGATTTTATTTATTTATTTACAATTTCCAAATTGTTTTTGAAAGACAGCATCTTGTTTTTTCCTTCTAAAAGAGGAATAAAGGAATATTAAAACAATATATATAAAATGGCTCAGTTTGGTGGTATGTTTGGGAACTCACCTTAAAATAATATAAATGATTAAAGATTTACAGTACATTATTTGATACTTGGAGAAGGAAATGGCAACCCACCCCAGTGTTGTTGCCTAGAGAATCCCATGGACAGAGGAGCCTGGTGGGCTGCTGTCCGTGGGGTCGCACAGAGTTGGACATGACTGAAGTAACTTAGCATGCATGCATGCATTGGAGAAGGAAATGGTAACCCACTCCAGTATTTTTGCCCGGAGAATCCCAAGGACAGGGGAGCCTGGGGGGCTGCCACCTTATGGGGTCGCAGAGAGTCGGACACAACTGAAGTGACTTGGCAGCAGCAACAGCATTTGATAATTAAAAGGAGAAGTTAAAACATAGTTAACCTGGTTAAGGTTAAAAAAATGCCAAAATTCATACATAGGTATACAAGTGCAAAATTAAAAATGCAATTAATTCAATTGCAAGAAACATTAAATATAGAAGACCATTTTTTATAACTATGGAATTTATTAGGCAGTAGAATGAGCTCTTGAGGGAATGGATTGTAGATTTTGTACTCTGAATCATTTAAAAACTGAGCAAATTGAACACTTAAGGATGCCCTAAAGCGAATAGTCCTTTATTAGAAATAGGATTGAATAGATGAACTAATATAGTTTCTATTCATAATGTTACTTATGTTATCAATCTTTGACTAAAAAAGTATACAAAGATAATAGTCTCACTATCTACATGAGTGGTTAGAATATATTAAATAGAATATTGATGTTACTAATTAAGTGTAGATTAATATTATATAAATATTAAATTTCAAGTTTATAGTAAAATATATTCTCCAGGTTAGAGTTGAAATAAATTATTTAAATGAGTGCTACTACTAAGCCTGATGGAAAGAACTAATGCTTCTTAGATGACATATCAATATTTCTTATGAAATCATTGTTTTAATTTGATTAATAATGTAGCAAAATACAAATTAGGAGAAATTAAAATTCCCAAATAATAAGGAATTTTGAGCATGTGTTTATATATAATAGCCATTTTAAATATTTTAACCTAAGTTTCAATCATGCTTAAATTAGAGATGATGTATCGTAAGTAGAGATTTTTATCAGATAAACTAAAATATTTCAGAATTATTAAAAAGTGCAATTTTCTGGAAATGGTTAGTAAGATGAAGCCCAACAACTTGTTTTAAATAGTAACTTATTTTTATTTATTAATCTTATTCATTCTTTGGTTGTGCCCAACAGCATGTGGAATCACAGTTCCACTACCAGGGATGGAACCCCTGCCCCTACACTGGAATGCGCCAAATCTTGACTCCTGGACTTCCAGGGAAGTTCTCATGCTACACAGTAGAAACTAACTTAATATTGTAAAGAAAAAATACTCCAATAAAAATTAGTTTTAAAAACTCCGTGCAAGAAAATTGAGGTAGAATTACTGTAATAATGCAGGCTACTTTCATTTAGAAAAATAAGTGCTCCTATCAATAAATATAGTTCTGATTTCATAATTAAAGATAGCTTCCCTGGGGACTTAGTGAGGAAGAACCCACCTGCCAATACAGGGGACATAGGTTCAATCCCTGGGTTGGGAAGCTCCCCTGGGGAAGAAAATGGCAACCCACTCTAGTATCCTTGCCTGGGAAATCCCATGAACAGAAGAGCCTGGCAGGCAACAGACCATGGAGTCTCACAGCGTCAGATATGACTTACTAGCTAAACAGCAGCAAACAATGTAAGATAAACATTCAACTTCTTTAAATATCTTCAAAATTCATAGTCTCTGTGCAGCTCCCTGTATGTGCCTTTCTACTCCTGGGGGAGAAGTTTGCCTGTGATCTTCTCTTTCACCTCGATTCAAGAAGAGTTGTTCATTTGTCAGTCTGTTCGGCTTTCTACTTGTTTGGGTGATTTGGTGACTTCCATCTTCTTCCCCCACAGAACCAGAAACCAACTGTCTCCTATTCTTTTTCTCCATGACTAACTGTCCTTTCCTCTCACAAAATCAAATTCCTCTCACAGCTAGTTGTCCTTCTTTGCCAGAAAACTTACTGTAGTAGCTTCCTTATGTGTCAACAAGAATTAAACTAGAAAGTAGAGTCACTTTCCTCAAATATCTTTCTCCTTAGTCAGATGAAAGCCGTTTTATCCCATTACAATGTATTTCAGTGTCTTGAGGAAATACGAAAAGTTAGAATCATTCAATAAAAAAGTGCAACTACTTTACAAACAGAAAAATAGTGTCGATAAGCATATATAATTCTATAAATAAGCACCAATACTACTTCTTAAATTTATAGTCAATACAACAAATTGAGGATCTTAGTAAGGTTTGTGTTGTTGAACTTTACTGATGAAAGTTTTCCATGTGATAAAATTTTTTACCTTCACAAAAATATTGTACTATTTTTCTTATTATTATTGCATTACAGGTCATGCACCTGGGACTTAGAAAAAAATACATGCTTTGTCTTTGGCTGCTTAGACAATTCAGGTATAAAATAAATTTTGAACCAAGTTTTTTAAAATATTTATTTTTATTTTTAAGTTACATATATTTAGTTCAGTTCAGTTCAGTCGCTCAGTCATGTCCAACTCTGAGACCCCATGGACTGCAGCACATCAGTCTTCCCTGTCCATCACCAACTCTCAGAGCTTGCTCAACCTCATGTCCATTGAGTCAGTGATGCCATCCAATCATCTCCTCAACCATCTCATCCTCTGTCGTCCCCTTCTCCTCCTGCCTTCAGTCTTTCCCAGCACCACGGTCTTTCCAGTGAGTCAGTTCTTCGCATCAGGTGGCCAAACTATTGGAGCTTCAGCTTCAACATCAGCCCTTCCAATGAATATTCAGGACTGATTTCCTTTGGGATAGACTGGCTTGAACTCCAGTCCAAGGAACTCTCAAGAGTCTTCTCAAACGCTGCAGTTCAAAAGCATCAATTCTTTGGCGCTCAACTTCCTTTATAGTTCAACTCTCACATCCATACATGACTACTGGAAAAACCATAGCTTTGACTAGACAGACCTTTGTTGGCAAAGTAATGTCTCTTCTTTTTAATATGCTATCTAGGTTGGTCATAGCTTTTCTTCCAAAGAGCAGGCATCTTTTAATTTCACCATCTGCAGTGATTTTGGAGCCCACAAATATAAAATCTGTCACTGTTTCCACTATTTCCCCTTCCACTTGCCATGAAGTGATGGGGCCAGATGCCATGATCTTAATTTTCTGAATGTTGACTTTTAAGCCAGGTTTTTCACTCTCCTCTTTTATTTTCATCAAGAGGCTCTTTAGTTCTTTGCTTTCTGCCATAAGGGTGGTGTCATCTGCAGATCTGAGATGTTTGATATTTCTCCCAGCAATCTTTGATCCACCTTGTGCTTCATCCAGTCTGGCTTTTCACGTGATGTATTCTGCATATAAGTTAAATAAGCAGGGTGACAATATACAGCCTTGATGTACTCCTTTCCTGATTTGAAACCAGTCTGTTGTTCCACATCCAGTTCCAACTGTTACTTCTTGACCTGCATACAGATTTCTCAGGAGGCAGGTCAGATGGTCTGGTATTCCCATCTCTCTCAGAATTGTCCACAGTTTGTTGTGATCCACACAGTCAAAGGCTTTGACATAGTCAATAAAGCAGAAGTCGATGTTTTTCTGGAACTCTTGCTTTTTTGATGATCCAGTGAATGTTGGCAATTTGATCCCTGGTTCCTCTGCCTTTTCTAAATCCAGCTTGAACATCTGGAAGTTCATGGTTCACATACTATTGAAGCCTGGCTTGGAGAATTTTGAGCATTACTTTGCTAGCATGTGAGATGAGTGTAATTGTGCAGTAGTTTGAACATTCTTTGGCATTGTGTTTCTTTGGGATTGGAATGAAAACTGACCTTTTCCAGGCCTGTGGCTTGAATTTAATTTTGTTTTAAAGTTTTACATACATACATATGTGTGTATATATCTATATGGGGTATAATACATTTACAGTGTTTTGTGGTTTCTGCTGAAAAGTTTTGGTACATATATACAGTATAATATTACTCAGCCATAAAAAGAATAAACTTGAGTCAGTTCTAGTGAGGTGGGTGAACCTAGAGTTTGTTTTACATAGAGAAGTAAGTCAGAAAGAGAAAAACAAATAGTTTATTAATGCATATATCTGAAATCTATTTCCAGGGAAGGAATAGAGATGCATATGTAGAGAATGAACTTGTGGACACAGTGGAGAAGGAGAAAGTTGCAGGAATGGAGAAAGTAGCATCAACATTTGTACACTATCAGTTGTAAGATGGATAGCTGGTGAGAAATTACGTTGTAGTACAGGGAGCCCAGTCTGGTGCTCTGTGATGACCTGGAAGAATGGGATGGGGAAGGGAGAGAGGCCAGGGAAAGAGGGGATGTATGCATAATTATTGTCGTTTCGAACCCTACTTTTTATTTTATTTTTTAAACTTTGACTCACAGTCATTCCACACAGAGATTCTCCCCTAAACGATATTATCAGTTTTATAGAAAAGACTTAGGAAAAAAGTCTCTTCTAAGCTGGCAAATAATAACTGAGGTTATTTCTATCAATGTATCAAATTCCTCACTTTTCAGACACATTATCTTTGACCTGTTAATAACATCTGAGAGTTTGAGTAAGGAGTCACAACTCTTTGATCTTAATTGTAAATGTAATGTGAGTGCAATGTAAATTTCAATTTTCTGTTTATCAAAAGCCTGGTATATGATATAAAATTTCTCCCAAAGGGCCTTGTTAGCTTTTTTAAAACTTTATTTACTTTTAATTGGAAGATAATTGCTTTACAGTGTTGTTTTGGTCTCTGCCATACATCAATATTAATCATCCATAGGGTTAGCTGAGTTTTGTGATAAAATATGATATCCATAAGAGATTTCCAGAATGTCATGCTTTTAATTTCCCAGTGACCTGTACTCTTCAGCACATCTTCAATTTAATGTTTTAAAGGGATCATTTAATAAGAGTTTCTTTCCAGTGACAGCCAGTTATTCCACATGCAGGCATTGAGGTGTTTGCCTTTGTTTAAAAACTATTGATCAAATATGTTTCAATTCTGCCAACATTTCCCTTATGACCACCCTAAAAATAAAGCAATCCTGATCCAACACTAATGTGCCATTCTACTTGCAGTGAGTGACTTTGTGTTGTTGATTGATTTAACTGAGCACAGAAAGTGAGCCTGTTTACACTTGTTATGAAGAAAAGGAGAGAGGGGTTTCACAGACCCACAAAGGAAGCACTCTGGAGTCCCTGGAAAGACAGGAAGAGGTTTCCTTTTTAACTGTGTATCAACATAGTGATGCTTACCCTTAAAAACTGCCACTGTTCAAATTCTGCACTACATTTTTGGGGACAGCTCCTTGCCAACTGTAATACCACACAAGTATAAAAGAATAAAAGATTTTCTGTTTAACTGTGAAAAAATTTCCAGCATAGTTCTGAGAATATACAGTGGAGAATATTTTTTCTCTTGTTTTACACTAAGTCATAGGCTACTACTTTCTCAATCTGAACAAAGAATTAAACAGATCTATGTTTTTATTCATGATCTTTGAATACCAATGTTATTAACTAATAAATCCTTTTCTCCCAACCATTGTTCACTCAGGGTACAGAGGGAAAAAACACAATTCTTCTGATTATCTCCAAACATCAGTTTGGCTATGGACTAGTCCAATTGGAGTATGGACACTTACCCCACACCCCAAGATAATTAGGAAAGAGCTCTCTCCAAATGAACATATTGTTCTATGTTAAAGAATGCCTAGTGAATAAAAGGTCTCTTTCAGTTCCACATCAGGTGGAAAAATTATATTAAAAATGGGTGGTGGTAGTTTAATTGCTCAGTCATGTCTGATTCTCTGTGACTTCATGTAACCCACCAGGCTCCTCTGTCCATGAGATTTTCCAAGCAAAAATACTGGAGTGCGAGACAACTCAATTACAAATATTCCTTTAAATTGAATTACTGAGCTGAACTTTGATTTCTATTTTCTATAAAATGAATTTATATATGACCTACTTACTATGAATGTTCTGTCATGATTATTGGCAAAATCATTTTTCCTCATTTTTTTCAGCTTTCTTTTTAGTTTCAATCCTATAGAAATGTTACAAGGATAATTCAATGATTGGTATGCATTTGTTCCACAGAGTCTAACTCATGGGATTTATATCTTAAGGGCTTCAAATCTAAATGGGTACAGACAAATATACTATTTTAATACCTAGTATGTGTTATGAAGAGTTAACAAGAAATAAATCTAAGTGAAAGTAGTTTTCATTGAAGATGATGCTGTTTATTTGAGTTACATGAACTCATAGAGTTTGAGTAAGAGATAAATAGGAAGAAAGCTATTCCAGAAAGATGGACTAGTTTGAGCAAGTCATGGAGACTGAAACATAAGACGTATTTCTAGAAATGCGTCTAGTCAAGGCTATGGTTTTTCCAGTGGTCATGTATGGATGTGAGAGTTGGACTGTGAAGAAAGCTGAGCACCGAAGAATTGATGCTTTTGAACTGTGGTGTTGGAGAAGACTCTTGAGAGTCCCTTGGACTTCAAGGAGATCCAACCAGTCCATTCTGAAGGAGATCAGCCCTGGGATTTCTTTGGCGGGAATGATGCTGAAGCTGAAACTCCAGTACTTTGGCCACCTCATGTGAAGAGTTGACTCATTGGAAAAGACTCTGATGCTGGGAGGGATTGGGGGCAGGAGGAGAAGGGACAACAGAGGATGAGATGGCTGGATGGCAACACTGATTCGATGGACGTGAGTCTGAGTGAACTCTGGGAGTTGGTGATGGACAGGGAGGCCTGGCATGCTGCGATTCATGGGGTCGCAAAGAGTCAGACATGACTGAGCGACTGAACTGAAACTGAACTGCACTGGCAAGTCGTTTAGAATTAAAAGCGTGGGAATCATTACAAAAGAAATGAAAATGAAGACAAAGAATGACGTCCAATAAAAGAGGTGAAAAGATTTAAATTGTGTATTTTATAAGTAGCTTTTTCCACACAAAACAGACTCTTGAAATATGAAAGGAGCCCAGAGTGACTTGTAAGACTTTTCCGGAGTAAAAATCTGTAATGTTCAAGGTTAAAGTAGAACCTCTAATAACATCAAAGGTTTACATACATGTATTTTAAAATTTTGCTCCCAAAAGAAAAGTGAATATATATCCAATATCACCAAAATACCTTTCACTGAAAATGGCACCACTTTTCTTTTTTCCATGTTTGCTTCTGCCAATGATGACCTTGGATCTCATCCACGTTTTTGGTTGAGCAGTAACTGTCCTGACTTCTGTGATATTCCCCACTGATGAGCAGATTACATCCTTAAACTTTAGCTTGGATGGTTGATGCTTTGAGCATTGGTACGTGACCAACTCCTGGTTTTACTTCAGCATGTTTTCTCTGTAATTGCTATATTGTGGTATTGATGTCTTAGCTATTAACGGAGGAAATTTTTCTGTTGTTATATAGTACAGTGACATGGTAGTGAGCTACAGATCTTCTAAGATCTGTATTATGACTACTAGATCTGAATTAGGACTCTGTCATTAACAGGCAAGAAGTTTCTTTATTTATAAAGTGATTGTAATAAAAGGGGCTTCCCTGTTGGCTCAGAGGTTAAAGCGTCTGCCTGCAATGCAGGAGACCTGGGTTCGATCCCTGGGTTGGGAAGATCCCCTGGGTTGGGAACATCCCCTGGAGAAGGAAATATCAACCCACTCCAGTATTCTTGTCTGGAGAATGCTGTGGACGGAGGAAGCTGGTAGGCTACAGTCCACAGGGTCGCAAAGAGTCAGATATGACTGAGCTACTTCACTTTCACTTTGTAATAAAAAAACCTAGTAAGGTTTGATAATAAGTACAGAATATACTGGATGGTTTCCAGAACAGTTTCCACTGTAACTGTACAAGCACAGTTACTCCAAATGCAGCCTTGTTCTTTACCTGAGTAATCCACACGCTTCACTCCATCCACATCATCTGTGCCTCCATTTTTAGGCTTCATGGTCCTTCTTCATCTCATGTGAAACATGACCCTATCTGTGATTCTGAAATTAATATCAATTTCATTAATTTAAAGGTCTGCTTCCTTATTGCATGTTACGTAAATATAAGTTAACAACTTTCAGAGATAAATGAAAAGGTGTGGGATATGTGAAGTATATGATCCCTGAGACCATAATGACAAGTGCTTCTCTTCCAAATATTGACATAACGCATTAAATATGTAATGCAGTGTATGTGGAAGATCCATCCTGTATTTAAAATGCTTTACATGATTTTGAACACATCACTTCCTTCTTCACATTTTAGTAAACGTTGCCCACAGTCCCCTGAGTGGTAACCATGTGTCCTCTGCCCCACTCAGCTTTCCAAGTGCTGTCACCTCCAGCGTCCCAGTTCTGTTACTGCAGGTCGTCTGCCTCCAAAACAGAGCCATTCAGTAACACACTCCCTTTTAATAATTCCTCTGGGGATTTTCCCTTAGTTTTGGCAGAAGAAATTCAGCCTTTGTATCAGACACTGGGAGCACTTACAGAAATGGTTTGGGAAGGTTATGCTAATACCCACACTGCCACCTTCTCTCCTCCGTGATACATCCATATAAGACACGGTACAGGAACAGCCTTAGAAGTACGTCTTTTGTATGGAACGACAGTCTCAGTTTCACTTTAACCTTGTTTTCCATCAGCAGAGTTAATCCCTGGAGAGAGGCCAGTGCCTCAGTCATGACAGAAGGCTCCCTTTACAACAAGTGTCCCTAGAGACACAGCTCCATCTGTTGTAGTGGACAATGCTTAATACAGTAGTTTTTGTGGTAATATTTTCAGCCATGAATAAAAAACACACACAGGCATTGCAAAGGAAAGCACACAGGAAGCACTGCAGTGTTTGAAAATAGAGATGCCAATTGCCATCATCTTTCGTTTGGTAAGTATTTTCCAGTAAAGCCTTGTAGGGCTGCCCTGGTGGTCCAGTGGTGAAGAATCAGCCTTGCAATGCAGGGGACACCAGTTCCACCCTAGTCCTGGAAGACCCACATGCCATGGGGCAGCTAAGCTCATGCACCACAACTACTGAGCCTGTGCAGTAGAGCCTGGGAGCCACAACTACCAAAGCCCACATGCCTTAAAACCCGTCACAACAAGAGAAGCCACCACAGTGAGAAGCCCACACCCCGCAACCGGAGAGGAGCCCCTGCTCTCCTCAACTAGAGAAAGCCCACCTGCACTGCAACAAAGACCCAGCAGAGCCAACAAATAATGAGAAAGAAAGACAGTGTGATGTAATTACTATTCTACGTTCACTTTGTCAAGAATAAATTGTCTTCAGGGATTTTCTCATTTACCTGTTTTTGTACTTATGTGTGGAAGTTCACTCAGAGGTCTACAGCTGTCCTTATGTACCAGTTTGGGGTGTAAGCAAGCCGTAAATTGAAGCTGTCTATACTCCTGTGAGAAAGGTAGACACCACCATTACTTTTTTCATTTTAGAGGAAATGATTGTCATAAACAAGGTCATCACTTTTTAAGAAATCCATACACCTTATGAATTATTTTGATGTAACCTTTTGAATTTTCTACCCTAGAAAAAATATTTTAGTGCTAGGTATCAATATATGGAAGGAAAATATTCACCATGCGTTCATTTTTGTTTTATGTATCCCTCAGCACAAAGGAAGACTTTTATGATGTTTTTCCATTAATGTGTTTGTTTAAGGAAAGCTGGAGTTCAGCAAGCATTTTTCTTGCCTCTTTGATTCATAGACTCTCTAAGGCCCTTGCTTCTTAATGCAGGGCATATTGATATACTGATTTAATATAGTAACAGCATTATTGAGATATACCTCTCCAATGCCATCAGGAACAGTGAACCAGATAAAACATTTGCAATATTAAAATCAATTAAAATTTAAAAAAACTGTTAAATTGCATTGTTAGGATGGAATCAATTTATGGAGCTTATGGTTTCTGAGCAATTAAGGGAGAAAATTAGACTGGGATTTCTTGTTTCTTGTGCTCTTTTAGGCAAAGTTGTTGTTTCGATAAGTTAAGTATTACCAGTGCCTTCTATTGAAGGCTTCTGTAAACTTTTCTATAAAAATGATGGCTTAAACACATCTTTGTTCAGTTCTACTTAAGATTGATGATGCATCATGGCATTATCGACTCAATGGACATGAATTTGAACAAATTTTGGGAGATAGTGAACGACAGGAAAGCCTGGCTTGCTATATAGTCTGTGGCAAATAGTTGGACACCGCTTAGTGACTGAACAAAAATAACTTAAGATTATCAAGTTTTAACTTGTCCAAGTGAATTCCTTTTGCTAATTCAGGATTTTAAAAAAGGCACATTGACATTTCATGGAAACAGTTATAGTGTCATGCTTTAGTTCAAGAGGAAGAAAGAAATGCTCACTTGTCCGACTCTTTGTGACCCTCTGGACTGTAGCCCACCAGGGTCCTCCGTCCATGGGATTCTCCAGGCAAGAATACTGGAATGGGTTGCCATTTCCTTCTCCAGGGGATCTTCCCAACCCAGGGATCAAACCCAGGTCTCCCTCATTGTAGGCAGACGCTTTAACCTCTGAGCCACCAGGGAAGCCCCCTTGTTTAGCTCTCTTCTAAATTGTTGATTAATCTTTTAAAAATTAAAGAGCTGTGGCATAGTAGGGACAGTCTCCTTTCACTCCTCTGTTCCTTTTATCACATTAAGGTTTCTCTGTATCATCTTTAAGACATCACTTACTGGTAATAACAGTGTTCTGCAAATCATATAATGGAGCAATAGCTAAATCATTAGGTGGGCTGTGAAGGGTGATGGAATATGAAAAAAAAATGCTGCTGAAGAACAAAGTCCCTAAAAATGTATAGAAAACCTAACAGGACCTGAGATTATGTGTTGGTATGAAAAAGTATGGAGGTCTGTGTGAACTATAAAAGGGTGATTGTGTGTTTCTGTGGGCTGGGTCTGTTAGAAAAGGCTTCTGGGAGTTTGGAATCTCCCAGGATTTCAGAATTGTGTGATCTAAATTTGAGGAAGACATGGATGTAGGACATTATTCTATGTATTGCCACTATTAACTGCAATGACTGTCTTACAAATAACTCATTCAATTTGCATGCAGGATGCACCACTTGTAGGAACCATTCCTGGATAGTAAATTCCAGACATGATGGCAAGGCCTCTTGGCCATGGCCAACAGAATTGATGTCTTTATGTTCTCAGCCTTGAACCTATCAGCTGATGATGAGTTCCTTCTCTTGAGAGAAGGGGTAAGAGTCTAGATGCTTTTTGACCTTAAAATCCTCAGGCTGCTCCCTACAAAAACACATAGAGAAGATATAGAGTGTTTCTTAGTCTACATTTTGTATCAAAACAACAAAGAATTATTAGCAGCAGTACATATGGAAGATAGAAATCAGTGCCATAGTGAGTTGACCAGCAGTTGGTAAATTAAGTCTTGGCTAAAAAGCTAGAGAGGTGGGAAAACTTAGAAAATAAGGACTTATAAGAAAAAAAAATAGATTCTGATTAATTTTTGATAGATTTACTGAGAGAAGAGAAAAGACTGATTTAGGAATTTCAGGTATGAAATTTCAGGTATCATGGTCAGTGATGAGTGCACAGTAGCTGTTAATAGGTATTGTTGTGATGTGGAGACTTAGGAGTTTAGGGAGATTTAGAGTAAAGGGGCTAGCAAAATAAATACTAGGAAATGTTCTGAAAAGAACTTAAAATACAGAAATATATCTAAAAGTAGCATGAAAATGAAAAAGTAATATAATGACTAATGTAAAGGTTATGGTCAGAAAGTCAGCATTATCTAATGGATTTATGGTAAATAAATGTCACATAGTAAAGTGTTGTTTTGGAGAATTAAAAAGAATTAGATATTTGGAAAGTGTTGAAGTGTTAGAAGAAAAGGATTACTATGGATCATTCCAGAACAATAAGAAATGTGGGAGGAATTATGAGAGGAGAAATTTTTAGGAGACACATTGTTGGAGAGGGACAATAAAATTGGTCAAAACACCACTATATTTAAAAATATAGGTTCTGGAAAAGCTCATTTGTTTATTATAAAAAGAAATTGGGTGTGATTTCCACAATGACAAAAAATACTTAAATGTCAGCTAAGCACTGGCTCTCTTTTCTATTTATCTCCTATTTCTATTTCCCCAAGACACACCACAAACACACACACACACCACACACACACACACACACACACACACACAGACACACACACAGCTCTAAATGTATACATTTCAAAACACTCAGGAAAAAATGAACTGATGTCGGATTATGTAAGGCTAGAATTAAAATTTAATGTGTAGAGATATACAACAACATTCAAAAATCAACATATTTTATAGGGAATAGATTAATGTAATTAATATATTTCACTTATTCACAGATAAGTTATTCTTTTTCTTCCTCTTCAGATTAATTATTTTTAATGTAATCATAGTACAGTTTTCTTCATATGCCTTTCCAGAATTATTTCAGCCTGTCCATTTGCTAAGTTAATTCACTTTTATAGAATGAAATACTTATAATGGAATCTTGTATTTTTAAATAACTTCAGAGAATGGAAGCACTTTTATTCATTTTTAATTTATTTCATTTTTGTACTCATGTTCTGTCTTGTATCAGCTGTGACCTGTTTGTCATATATTCTAGGACTTTTTCAAGGATAACAAAACTAATTTAAAATATTTGAAGAGTTACAAACAATAAACAAAAATTCAAGTACTTTTCTTGAACCTATTCTTGGAGGATTAAATTATATTTCTTCAGAACATCTTAAATTAGAACTATGTTTTCAGTTATTAGTCATCCCTATAATAGTTGGCTTTTTGAAATAAGCTTTTAAGATGTATCCCAATAACAATAAAATTAAAGTAATACTTAAATCACTTTGCATGAAGAAAACCAATTAAATCAATATTAAAAAATGTTTGATTCCATATAAGAAACAAATTAATTAACCTGAGGAGAGAAAAAATCTACTCTTTCTTTCTAGTCTCATAAAAACTTTCTCTCTAAATACCTTCTATAAAATTCTTTGACTTTGTCTACAGATGCATCTGCCTCTCAGTCTATGTATATATATGTAGTTATGAATGAATATATAACATACATGTGGGTATATATGTGTTCCTATTTATATATACATACTTTTATTTCTCAAATTTAGATAAATTTATTAAATAATTTTACTTTAGAAAGGGAAAAATAGAGGCAAATGTGTTAATTTCTGTTTTTTTCTTAAAACACAGCAAAAATGTCTATAATTCAACATTCTGTAAAGACATTAATATGGAAATATAATAGTATATAAAATGCTAATAAAAAACCAATATAGTTGAAATACTATTTTCCATATAGTATGGAAAAGTCTAATTCATTTAGTGAATGAATGTTTAATAATGATCAGGTAAAAATTTTAAAAATGAATGCTTCACTACATTTTAAAAATGGATACTTCACTATATTTCACAGCAGAGGTCAAGATAGGTATATTATAGAAAACCTAGCTCATTCTATGTAGAGAGTTGTATTTTATACTTACAGTGATGTATATAACACATAAATAGGAATGCTTCTTGAAACCATCTTTTCCTAAGATAGCCTCATAACAAAACAAGAAGAATAAAAAACAGTAAACAGCTTTCTTTTATACCTTATGATAACTTTTATTGTATAATATTCTGTTTTATTTTTATTTTAAAGTTTCTCTGGTTTGGTGTCTACTTTTTTTTTCCCTCTCATATTATTTGGCATATGGGATCTTATTTCCCTGACCAGGTATCAAATCTGCATACTCTGCATTGTAAGCACAGAGTCCTAATCACTGGACTGCCAGAGAAGTACTGGTATCTACTTTCAAGGTAAATAAACACTGCTCAATTTATGACAGGGCTTCCCAGGTGGCCCTAATGGTAAAGAACCCACCTGCAAATGCAGGAGACTTAAGAGACGCAAGTTCGATTCCTGGGTCAAGAAGATCCCCTGGAGGAGGGCATGGCAACCCACTCCAGTATTCTTGCCTGGAGAATCCCATGGACAGAGGAGCCTGGTAGGCCACAGACCATGGGGTCACAAAGAGTCAGACATGACTGAATATATATAAATTATATAGCAACATATAATTTATTTTTAAATCTTATTATGTTTTAAATCATACTTCAATTTATGTACAAACTATGTTCAAATGTTAACATAAAATAGAATTTATTTTCAAATATTCTTTCCTTATTCTCTGTACATGCTTTTCAAGATATTCTTAACAGATGAATTGTTCATTTATCAGGTTACATTTAAAGCCATTTTACTGAAATTTAGGTCTTTATAAATTGTTTTCGGGAGAATTTGTTTATTTAAATACTTAAACTTTCAGTTCATAAGCTCTGTTAAGAGTTTCTGTTAGTTTTTTTTTTCCTTTTATTCTACTCCTCAGTAAATTTTTAGAGGTTACTTCACTAATACTTGTATATCTATGACAAAGATGTAAGTAGTTACACATTAGTATTCAGATATGCAAAGGAAACATAGCTTATTTATTTCCTAGTGACTGATTTATCCTTGCTCATAAGCTCTTCTTACACCCTAAGCTGACAGAGGTCTTAAGTAGTCCATTGTATTTTCTCTTTAAAATTGTCACTTTCGATGATGACTATTGCATATTATCATATATGCTTCCTTTATATGAAGTATCTATATTTATCCATATCTATTTTACCTGCTGTAGGATAACTCCATCTTTCTAGTGTAAAATATTAAGTCTGGACTGTTTCCTTCTCCTCTTTTGATCTGTGACGGCTTCAGAGTACAGGTGTGGAGTGACTCCAGTGGGACAGTAATGTATCCTAAGAGAGGGTTTGCTGTCTTCTGGACTGTGCTTGGTTCCAACGAAGTGGATTTTGATCTAGTTTCTGGGCTCTTATTGGCGTCCCACTGCTTCCTTTTGGCCTTTTCAGCCTCTGTTTATTGAATACTTCTTGGATGCATGGATCGAGTCATTAGCTCCAATTACAAACACCTGCTCCTGAGTGTTCTTAAGCAGATCCTAAGATATTTCCTTCCCTTCAGGCCTGTCAGAGCCTCCACTTCTCTTCTCAGGACTTAGAGATTCCTGCATTGGATAAAATACATAGACCTACATATCTAATTAGCTCAGCCAACTCCAAGTAGGATAAAGAGTCACATGTAGACACATCAGAGTGAAGCAACAAGAGAGAAAACATCAAAAGCAAAGAAGAAACAATTACATGTCACGTAAAAGGGAATTTTCAGCTTTGATGGCAAAATAAAGACATTTCGAGAAAAACAAAACTGAGAAAAATCATTACTGGGAGACCAACCTTATTAAAAAAATAAATAAATAACGGAATGTCTTCGTACTGAAATCAAGGGAACCAGATAGTAATTTGCCTCCCTGTGAAAAAGCAAAGAGCGTCAGTAAAGGTAAATGTGTCCACATCACTAGGGTGGGGAAGGCCAGGCTGTTTGCATTTATATTTATCCATCTGCTCTCTGGAGAAACCTGGAAGACCTGTTTGTGTGGTTGCAATGTCTTATTCACCCTTCTTATGTTCCCCCATCAGATATGACTCAGTGTAAATATTTAAGTGCTTCTCTAAGGAGGAAAGGAGAGGAGGGGAGGGAACTGGTGGAAAACTGGCTGAGATGTGCAGAACTCAGTGCCTCCATTATCCTGCCCTGGTTCTTGAAAGTGACATCTATCTTGCATAAATTTCATTAATTACCACCTTGTGGCTTAACCTAAATGTCAATGTACTGTGCTTATTTATCATTTATATTTATACTGTATGATCATTCCAAATCGCTTTAGGGCAGTCATTTATATAAAACTAAACAAGCAAATAAATAAAACTTACTGAATACCCACCTTGAAAGCATAGTGTTCATATACACCAAACTTTATGACTTGGTCAGCCATTGAAATTATCAGGAGATGATGACTAATTTTCTTCTCCTCAATTAAAACAAATACTCTCTCATATACTATTGCTGTTAAGAAAATGAAAATAGCAAGTAACTGCTCAAAAGCTAAGGTTTGATCAGCAGATTTAAATGTTTTGTAATGCAGTAAACAATCTTTTACAAAATCACCAATTTACATAGAATTTATATATTTGTATAGTTTATATTATAAAACTTTTAAAATCTCTAATTTATAGTTTATATATATATAGTTTGCATAGTAAAACTTTCAAAGTGCCTATGACAATAGTTTGTTAAGAAAATTTAGAGTTTGATTGAAACCTTCTTAATTCCTCAGGCTTTTCATTAATTATTTAGTCATTATACTTTAATGACTTAATATAATTAATGCAGCTTCCAAATGTCTGACATACTCTAGGATTTTTAGCATGTTTCTGATACCAATCGACTTCAAAATTACTGTATGAAGATTTTTGCCAAGAATGTAATTTTAAAAATCAATTTAAAGAGACTTCTATGGTAAGATGACAATATTGACCTAGGTCTCATGTTTTTCTCCCCTCACAGTTAATGATGTAACCAGGAAAAAATGTATCAAAAATATAGTACCACAATTCATCAAAGGAAGACAAAGCACAGTGCCACACTCGAGACTCTGAGAAATAATGTGAAATCAACAGAAAACAATTGGGGAATTATCAGCTATTATTGGTGAAAGGAGTGAAGTATAAGAAAAAAAAAATCCAACTAATAATGGGTTCTCTTCTCATACCAATGGAAGACTAAGGCTCAGAAGTCTACTTAAGACAGGATGTTAATCCCACAATTTGGCCACAACACAGGGAAATTCCACAAAATTCAATATTTTGTTCTTGTTTTATTTTTTCTCAGCTGGAAGGAAAGCATGAAAGGGAAGAACAGATAAACATAATCACCAAGAATTAATTATCTTTAGACTTAAATAGAGATTAACTAGATGGCATATAAAGAGATAAAAATAAGATAAAATGCTCCACAGGAACTGACACTCTATGGGGGATGTTTTCCCACATATTCCGGGTGTATTTTCACTCTTCTCCATTTAGAACTAATACGGACTTGGCTAAGTATTTACGTAATTTACTTTTTTTCCTCCTGTGACAGACAGGCTAGGGGTTGTAATTGCTCCCACAATGTAGTCAAATCATGGAGATTACTGTGTCTATAAAAGCAATGTTTGGAGACAAAAATGCAGCTTGGATGGAATGCCCCCAAAAGAATAAACAAGCAAACAAATATTTCTTCAAATAGGTGCACTGACATTTAATAGAGGATTTTTTTTTTTAATGTGTAGAAGGGATTTCCACAATTACACAATGCAGAGAAGCTGCCTCTTACATCTTACTCCCTTCCAGTCACTATCACTAGAATATCAGATGTGTCAATTGTCCAACAAACTAAAGCATAAAGAGAAAAACAAATATTGTATATCAATGCATATATGTAGATTTTAGAAAATGATATTGATCAGCCTATTTGCAGGGAAGGAATGGGGACACAGATATAAACAGATTTATGGACCCAATGGGGAAAAGAAAGAGTGGGATGAAAAAAGAAAGTAGCATAGACATCTATACACTGTTCAGTGTGTGTATGTGTATGTGTGTGCTCACTCACTGTTGTACGGCAGAAGCCAACACAACAATGTAAAGCAATTTTTCTCCAATTAAAAATTTAAAAAAACTAAAACATTAAATGAAATGTTAAAAATAGTTTTCAGATAAATGGGGCTGGAAATCAAGGCAAGAGCTGACCTTTGCACAAGGGTTTTAACTGCTCGGGTCCTTTTGTACATTGATTTTTCTCAGTAAATTTATTGGAAAGCTTTTTGGAGATTTGTGTCACTTTGAAACAATCTTATAGATGAATCATTTCATCTAGAAATGTTGAAAAATGTAAAAAGAAATTAGGTATTTTCCTGAGTGCATAAAATTTATGGAGATATACATGTGACATACCATGTATGTGTTCATTGGCTGTTTATTGGCAGGGAAATTGGTAAGGTTGTCAGACCACAGTAGGCTCTTGGTAGTTAAGTTTTGGGAGAAGCAAAATTTATGTGCACATTTTTTATTGTATGAGGGCCAGAACCCGTTAAAGGTTAACCTCATGTTGTTTTAGGGTCAATTATGATGTGTGTGTGTGTGTGTGTGTGTGTGTGTGTGCTCAGTAATGTCTGACTCTTTGTGACCCCATAACTGTTATGTAATCATAGAAGATTCTTGGGAAATGTATTCATGTTCAATGTGTACCCAATAAGAAAACATTGCATACCTGTAAAAGTTCAGCTATAAATATGAGAGCAAAAGTGGTATAGTGTTTGGAAGATACCTTTTGTTACAAGCTAAAATAAAATTTCTCATATTGAATGATTTGCTCAATATAGTAGATAAATAACAAAATGTCAGCATCAAAGACCAGGTAATAAACAATGTAAAATAATGGATATAAAAGGGAAACTTCTGGTGATAATTCATTGTAGGAACAAAGAAATAAGACTACATAACTAATCAAGATTTTAGAAATATCAAGATACATAACAGACCAATTAAAATAAAATTTGACATTATTATCATGTCATAGCAAGGAATGAAAACATGAAAAAGTCAAAAGCTGATAGAAATTAATGGCTATCGAGGGTTGTATAT
This sequence comes from Oryx dammah, assembly GCF_014754425.2. Lineage (NCBI taxonomy): Eukaryota > Metazoa > Chordata > Mammalia > Artiodactyla > Bovidae > Oryx > Oryx dammah. The sequence goes on from NW_024070206.1 coordinate 55,821,327, forward strand.
AATACAATAAAAATATACTGATATAGAGAACTCCAGAGAATTAAATGATAGTAGAATTATTTTCTGATATAAAGACCTGAATCAACATGTCAATATTGTTACAGAAAAAAAATTTTAAGCAAGCAATTAAAAGTAGACATCAGTTAACTTTATTGGCAATAAACTACAAAGATAAGGAAGACACAATTTCAAATATTATGTATCAAAGATTTACTTAAAGATTTATTTTAACTCTTTTTATATTAAATTACTTATTTCCTATAATATATGTTTCTTATTTTCAAAAAAGATAAAAGAAAGGGAATGAGAAAAAAAGTGAAAAGGAAATGAAGGCAATGTAAGCATACCAGTTTGCCAGTCAGTACACTACAAGCAATATTGTATCTTCAAAAAATGGAGCAACAATCATCAAAATCCTGAGAAGAAGGAAGTGTGAGCCAATTTGTAATACTTGGCCAATTTCCTTTATGGAAAAATATCCTAATTTCCTCATAAATATTAGCAAATCAGTTTCAACAGTGTATAAAAACTGTAATATACCATAATCAAGTAGGATTTACCCTAGGTACAGAAGATCGTTTCAGCATTGAAAAATCATTGAATGGAAATCCATCGTTATTGACAGGCTGAAAAGGAAAATCATCCGATCATATCTGTATGATATAGGTGCAGAAAAGCCTTTGAAAAACCCAACAGCCATTCACGAAACAATAAATAAATGAATTTGACCACATTCCAACCAAACTTCAAACCTCAAACTTGTAATAGAGAGGAACTAGTCTTTTTTAAGATTTATTTATTTGTGATTACACTGAGTCTTGGTTGCTGCACGCAGGCTTTCTCTAGTTGCAGAGAATGGGGCCTACTCTCTAGTTGTGGTGTGCAGGTTTCTCATTGTGGTGGCTTCGCTCTAGGCACATGGGCTTTAGTAGTTGTGGCCCATGGGCTATAGAAAGCTTGGGCTTAGTTGCTCCACAGCAGGTAGGATCTTCCTAGACCAGGGATTGAACCAGTATCCCCTGCATTCCAAGGCAGATTCTTAACCACTGGACCAGCAGGGAAGCTGTAGAGAGAAACTTCTTTAACTTGATAAAGATCATTTCTAAGAAAACAGTTAATATCATACTTAATTGTGAGAAAGTCTACTAAGATCAGGAACAAGAAAAGGATGTTCCCTTTCACCCTTGCTTTTCAGCATTGTACTAGAAGTACTAGTTATTGCACTATGAAAGAAAAAAGCAATAAAAGGCATAAAGATCCAGAAGGAAGAAATAAAATTGTCACAAGTAACATCCCTGAGTTGGGAAGATTTGCTGGAGAAGAAATAGGCTATCCACTACAGCGTTCTTGGGTTTCCCTTTGGCCAGTTGGTAAAGAATCCACCTGCAATGTGAGAGACCTGGGTTCAATCCCTTGGTTGGGAAGATCACCTGGAGAAGGGAAAGGCTACCCACTCCAGTATTCTGGCCTGGAGAATTCTGTGGAATGTATAGTCAAGGGGGGAGCAAAGAGTTGGACATGACTGAGCGACTTTTACTTTCACTTTCATATGATTGTCATGATGCTATAACATGATGCGATAAATATAATAGAGAACTGACAAATCCTCCAAGAACAAGCAAGTGACTGTAGCAAAGTTGGGGGATCCTGCGGATGGCAGGCCAGTTACTAACTAGAATGGACCGCCCATAACATAGATGATCAAGTACTATTTGAAACCATTGAAGTTAAAGCAAACAGCTTTAGATCACCTCTGTTACAGGAGGTATTGTCTGGATAGTTCTTTTATGCCATAAGCAGTGTCTTCTTTCTAAAACACTGCTGTTAACCTTTAAAAGAGGAAGTTTATTCCTGATTTTTGTTACTAACTGTTGACACTCAAAACCCATTTTTGTGGTATTTATTTGCTCTATATTGTCGATTTCTAGAATAGTGATAATTTATATTATCTTAGCTATATACAGTCAGCAAAAACAAGACCGGGAGCTGACTGTGGCATAGATCATGAGCTCCTATTTGCCAAATTCAGACTTAAATTGAAGAAAGTAGGGAAAACCACTAGACCATTCAGGTACGACCTAAATCAAATCCCTTATGATTATACAGTACAAGTGAGAAATAGATTTAAGGGACTAGATCTGATAGATAGAGTGCCTGATGAACTATGGATTGAGGTTTGTGATATTGTACAGGAGACATGTATCAAGACCATCCCCATGGAAAAGAAATGCAAAAAAGCACAATGGCTGTCTGAGGAGGCCTTACAAATAGCTGTGAAAAGAAGAGAGGTGAAAAGCAAAGGAGAAAAGGAAAGATATGAGCACCTGAATGCAGAGTTCCAAAGAATAGCAAGGAGAGATAAGAAAGCCTTCTTCAGCAATCAATGTAAAGAAATAGAAGAAAAGAACAGAATGGGAAAGACTAGAGATCGCTTCAAGAAAATTAGAGCTACCAAGGGAACGTTTCATGCAAAGATGGGCTCGATAAAGGACAGAAATGGTATGGACCTAACAGAAGCATAAGATACTAAGAAGAGGTGGCAAGAATATACAGAACAACTATACAAAAAAGATCTTCATGACCCAGATAATCACGATGGTATGCTCACTCACCTAGAGCCAGACATCCTGGAATGTGAAGTCAAGTGGGCCTTAGAAAGCACTACGAACAAAGCTAGTGGAGGTGATGGAATTCCGGTTGAGCTGTTTCAAATCCTGAAAGATGATGCTGTGAAAGTGCTGCACTCAGTATGCCAGCAAGTTTGGAAAACTCAGCAGTGGCCACAGGACTGGAAAAGGTCAGTTTTCATTCCAATCCCAAAGGCAATGCCAAAGAATGCTCAAACTACCGCACAATTGCACTCATCTCACATGCTAGTAAAGTAATGCTCAAAATTCTCCAAGCCAGGCTTCAGCAATACATGAACCATATTTCTGGTTTTAGGAAAGGCAGAGGAACCAGAGATCAAATTGCCAACATCCGCTGGATCATGGAAAAAGCAAGAGAGTTCCAGAAAAACATCTATTTCTGCTTTATTGACTATGCCAAAGCCTTTGACTGTGTGGATCACAATAAACTGTGGAAAATTCTGAAAGAGATGGGAATACCAGACCACCTAACCTGCCTCTTGAGAAATCTGTATGCAGGCCAGGAAGCAACAGTTAGGACATGGAACAACAGACTGGTTCCAAATAGGAAAAGGAGTATGTGAAGTCTGTATATTGTCACCTTGCCTGTTTAACTTATATGCAGAATACATCAAGAGAAACGCTGGACTGGAAGAAACACAAGCTGGAATCAAGATTGCCGGGGGAAATATCAATAACCTCAGATATGCAGATGACACCACCCTTATGGCAGAAAGTGAAGAGGAACTAAAAAGTCTCCTAATGAAAGTGAAAGAGGAGAGTGAAAAAGTTGGCTTAAAGCTCAACATTCAGAAAACGAAGATAATGGCATCTGGTCCCATCACTTCATGAGAAATAGATGAGAAACAGTGTCAGACTTTATTTTTTTGGGCTCAAAAATCACTGCAGATAGTGACTGCAGCCATGAAATTAAAAGACGCTTACTCCTTGGAAGAGAAGTTATGACCAACCTAGATAGCATATTCAAAAGCAGAGATATTACTTTGCCAACAAAGGTCCATCTAGTCAAGGCTATGGTTTTTCCAGTGGTCATGTATGGATGTGAGAGTTGGACTGTGAAGAAGGCTGAGGGCCAGAGAATTGATGCTTTTGAACTGTGGTGTGGAGAAGACTCTTGAGAGTCCCTAGGACTGCAAGGAGATCCAACCAGTCTATTCTAAAGGAGATCAGTCCTGGGTGTTCTTTGGAAGGAATGATGCTAAAGCTGAAACTCAAGTACTTTGGCCACCTCATGCGAAGAGTTGACTCATTGGAAAAGACTCTGATGCTGGGAGGGATTGAGGACAAGAGGAGAAGGGGACGACAGAGGATGAGATGGCTGGATGGCATCACTGACTCGATGGACATGAGTTTGAGTGAACTCTGGGAGATGGTGATGGACAGGTAAGCCTGGCATGCTGCAATTCATGGGGTCGCAAAGAGTTGGACACGACTGAGCAACTGAACTGATCTGAACTGATATTATCTTTACAAATATGATCTCACTTATCTGAACATTCCTAAACCAATTTTATACCCTTCCCCCAAACCACACACCATGCATCCATCCACACTGAACTTATTCCCAGCAACTCTTCAAACTTGTTTTCACCTTAAGAGCACTTGCCCTTGCTTTTCTTTCTACCAGAAATAAAGTTTCCTCAATGTCAACTTTTCAATGGAGGCTTTTCCTCATCTTTTGATACTTAAAAGTCCCTTTCCTGCACATTTCTATATTCTCATGTTTGGCACGTCATTCCACTGTTAGTTTCTACTCATATGTTTAATGCCTGGGACTCTACACTCAAAAACAAGCTCCTTGAAAGAGGAAAAAATTGTGTCTGCTTCTTTCAAAATCACATCTCTGACCCTAGAATGAAGAGTGTGTACTCTTCATTAGACTCAGCAAAAATTCATTCAGAGGATGGAAAAATGAATAGATACAGGAATGGATGAATAAATGTGCACTTGGGTGACCTTATAATTGAACTTCTGAACAAAGATACTGTAGAAAATAAAATAGGGGCATTATTTAATAATTTCAGCACATCAGGAGATGTAAAATTGGGACATTTATGAGCTTAACCCAATGATTCTGGGAAAAGAAGTAAGCATAATCACCTTATTTGTCACCCTAGAATCCTTGAATTCTAGATACAAAGATAACATGTTTACATGTTTCAATACAGTTTCTGTTGTGGTTCATTTACTAAGTCATTTCTGACTCTTTGCAACTCCATGAACTGTGCCAGGCTTCCCTGTCTTTTGCTATCTCCCAGTTTTTGCTCAAATTCATGTTCTTTAAGTTAGTGATGACCTTAAATTCAATTGTAGATACTGAATTTGATCTTAAATAGATACTTTTTAAGGGCCAGGTCCTATTATTTTAAGAGATTTAAAAAAATCTGCTTTAATGCAAAAGCCAATTTTCAAACATTTAAACCCATCAGAGATATCTTTTCAGAAATGACATATAGACTTTGCAGACAAGGTCCCATGTTAGGTGTGAGGCAAACATATTGACCATTTTCGTGTTTAAAACTTTGCACTTATTCTGAAGCCTTTCTATCAGATAATTTCATAGCTCAGACAGTATCACAGAATTCTAAATTTATACTTTCAAAAAGAGTCTAGAGTTAATTCTGCTACCATCATGACCTGAGTGGAAGATTGGGAACAAGTAATGAACACTCTCTTTGGAAGTTCTTCAACACCAAATTCAGTATATAGCCTCAACTGCAATTGAGGCTTAGTTTAAAAAAAAAAGAAAAAGAAATGATAGCAGGCAATTTATCGCCAGGATACTAAGACATCAGAAAGAAGAAGAAGAAAAAAAAAGTAAAATAGGGTAACCTAGAGACATCTATATCTATAGAAGCTGGATTGGCAGCAGGAGCTCCTGGTAGTTGCTCATCGCTGACAGACATACAGGCCGAAATTGGAAGCTCAGTTAATATTGATGGGTACTGGTCATTGAAGGGAATCATGCTGTTTGCAATAAATGATGAAGAAATTAAGGGCACTGCCCTAAAAGTATTACCACATCACCCTCTCTATTGCCATATATCATTTTGCAGAGGAGTTACCTTCCAACTTGACACGGATCAGGACCTTTCACCTAGGAAGATTGGAAAGCCTAAGTTTGATATTTTCCATTTAAAAGTCTCATAATGTGCATAAACATCAAAGGGAAAATATCCATTAATATCACTCAGCAGATAGACTATCTAAAGTTTTATTTATCTTATTTATCTGTAAGCTAAAATGAAATTATAATGATGACAAGAAATGCAGCCATGTTGAGTGATATGGAGTTGGTCTCAAGGCACCCATACTTGGCCAGAGCGATGGACACATTGCCGGCAAGGGCAGAACCATGGCAAGCTTTCGAATCCATTCTCACAAACAGTCTCTCTCCAAGGTCCAAGCTGGAGAAGTTTCCTATAGATGGAGAGCCAGAAGCAGTTTGAGCCCTGAGAAGAGATAAAGTGATGAACAAACGGAACACACAAACTGAATTCAGATGTTGTTTTTTAGTCGCTAAACTGTATCCAATTCTTTTGCGAACCCGTGGACTGTAGCCCATCAGGCTCCCCTGTCCATGGGATTTCCCAGGCAAAAATACTGAAGTAGTTTGCTTCTCCAGGGTATCTTCCTGACTCTGTGGATTCTTTACCACTGAGCCACCAGGGAAGCCCTCTGTGTTCAAATAGAGGAATACAAAAATTAAAAACTTATTGATATAGAGTGTGCCCCATATTGTAGTTGCTGTGGTGAAAACAAAGCCTGGGAATAAGGTATTTTGTCCAGGGGGCAAATATAGCATCAGGGAGTAGAGATAGACATTTTAGGAAGGAACGGTCAGGAATGATTACACTAAAAAGAGACTATGAAAGCAAAATCCTCACCTAAGGAAGTGTGGACATAAGCCATGCAGAGAGGGAGGGGAGAGCTTTCCAGGGATAAGCAAAAATAGTTTCTCTGGTTAAAGAGGAATAAATGGGTAAAAACGTCATGTTGTATAATATGTGAAAGGGCCACAATGAGATTTTGGAAATATCAGATTAATCTGATCTATTTTGGCTAATATATCAGGTATTGTTTATGTTTATTTTTTCAAAAATATTGCTCATAAATATTTTGCCGTAGTAAGTACAGTCAATATTCCCTCTGGGGACCCACAGATGAAAAATCAGTTAGTACAGGTCGTTGTATGACGTTACTTAGTTTCTCTCTTTAACCAAACTGTTTTCATAAAGTATGGTTCTACTGTTGTTTAGTTGCTCATTCCTGTCCAGCTCTTCACGACCTCATGAACTGTAGCCCACCAGCCTCTCTGTTCCTGTGATTTACCAGGCAAGGATACTGGAATGGGTTGCTATTTCCTTTTCCAGGTGATCTTCCCAGCCCAGGGATCGAACCCACGTCTCCTGCGTTAGCAGATGGATCTTCTACTGTGCCTGTCCGTTAAACTTACACATGAAGCCATCCTGTCAACAGACTGTTTGTTCTCTTTGACTTTCCTAAATTGGCAACTTTCAGTTTTGTAGAAATTGTGGGAAAATATCATCATCATCATAACAATAATAGTTAGTAGTAATTATAATAACAGCAGTTATAACTGACCTTAAATGTGCTAACAAAAAGTCTGGTCTGTCTACTTGGGTTAAATCTGCCAGTAAATCTCCAGGACATTCATAAACAGAGTTAAGTTCTTCTCTGCTAATAAGTATTCATCATTAAAATACCATTCTATGGACTTTAAATCTATAAAAGTCAAATTTAAATGCATAAAAGTCATTAAATCTATTGATGACATAAAGTAGTAAAAATAAATTGTATTGATCCTATTAGTTTTCAAGGTTATGGATTATGCATCTTCAGAAAGAAAGAAGCACCAACTTTTTAAAAGGTACTCTTGGTTCTATTAAAAAAGAAATAGCATTTTTACAATGCTTTATTGGTGCCAGCTTATCATTCCCTAAGGCTCCTAGTCCTCCAAGGGGGAGAAAAAATATGAAAAGACTGTTAGTTTTAGACCTCCTGAAAATTGCAGATAAGGGTTAGAGAGTTCATTGTGCCATTGAATCAGATCCATCTTATAGATGTGCAGATCAGGTGGGCAGACAATGTGCTTCTTCCCCATCCCTCGCCTTTTATCACAAGCAAACAGCTGAGTAAAGGCATCTACCGCCTATTATATATCTATGAACAACCAGTCACATCTTGTTAACATAATGTAAAGTATTGGTCTTTTAGTCAGAAGTGACACTATTTTAATAGCATTACAATTTGCTCCAGACATGCTGGTCTTTCTGTAATAAGACGTTGTAAAAGACAGCAGTGAGTTAACTGTCTTTGGGAAATTGAGTGAAAAGCAGTTCACAGCTGCACTTCTCTACATAAAGACGTGGAGAAAGCAAGAGAGTTCACATATAACCTCATTAAATAAGACAGCAAGTCTAAGTGGCATCCAAAGCTATTAAACAAACTAGATTGGTCCATAATAATAAGAAACATATTTCACATCTGTTGCGCGGTACAGGGCTTTTAACAAGTAAGAGGGATAACATTCTGGAAAGAGTCTCTCTTCTCCATCAGTATATCATTGTCAATGGCAGTGCTGTCTCAAAAGAAGCACTTATCTCATACACTTTATTGCTTGATAGCTTGCTGATTGCTTTTACAAAGCAATAAATTGATGGCCTGATTCAGTACTGACATTAGGTTATGTTCATTTTCAGTGATTGATGTCTTGAATTAGAACTCTTGTATTCCTCTCTGTTTAGGGATATGAAAAGCTAAACAGGCCTGTCTGATGTCACAAATAAGGCAGAATAACTGATGCCAAATGAGCTATATTTATTCATTTAAATAACTAAATGGCTTTTCCCTTTAATAAAGTTTTCATAATTTATGTTTTAGTGTCTCCATTTCCAATTAAATTGTCTAGCCAAATTAAAAAAAAAATTGAAAAAAGGTGTCGCATATCTAAATTTTGCAGTTTAAAGGCAGATGAAGGAAAGACTACAAATCAGAATAAATGATTAATAAATCGATTAGGTAAATATAATAATTTGACTAATTTTCAGATTTCAAAAGTGGAATGTATTTATTACTTTCCATTAACTGGAGTTATTGTTTGGTTTTGTAATTTTAAAATAGTACTGAAACTAGAAAGGTAAAAACGAGTAAGACAGTAGAAGAACAGAGCTATTGTTTTTGTTTCATATTGTTTCTGTTCTTTTTCAGAAAATTTACTTTGGCAAACTTGATTAAAATAACTAATATTAGTAACATTCCCATAGAAAGTAGCCAGTTCAGTGTTAACATGTTTAATAGTTTAAGAAAATCAAATAAGAACTGTATTCCCAGTCCTGTATATCAAATAAGGAAGCATCTGATGTATAATTAATCTCTCTACACTAGTGGTTGTCACCTAGGCATGATTTTACCCCCAGGGAACATTTAGAAAACGGACACATATTTGACTGTAACAATTGGGGCATTGACATTTAGTGGATGGCAGCCAGGGATGATCTTAAGATCACACAGCATAGAGGACGTCCCCATACCACAAAGAATTCCCAGGCCCAATGTGCCTGATGTACTGGGCTTGAGAAAACTTCCTGTGGATGCTTCAAAGGAGCAAGGCCAAGTCATGAGTCTCCTTGCTTACAAGTCCCTGATCCTGTTCAAATAAAGCAGCGTAGCAAACAGATGGACACTGTCTCTCTGCCTGTGGTCTGTGCCTTTATATCAGATCTCTCTGCCCCTATTTGTGGAGTAAGAATGTGGCCCATGACCACGGGCATGGAACAGGCAGGTGGAACGGGGAATGGATGGTCTCAGGCATGTTAACGTAGCTAAATGAGCATTCTGAGCAGAAAAGTGAGGGGTTACTGGGAATAAATGAAGATGATGTTATTACAATGCTGACTTGATGACTGTACTTGGGCTTTGTGAACAAGAGAGTATAAAATGCTTCAGAAAAAGCATTTAAACCCATATTAAGTATATGTGTTAATGAAAAGTGAAGTCACTCAGTCGTGTCTGACTCTTTGCGACCCCATGGACTGTTGCTCACCAGGCTTCTCCGTCAATGGGATTTTCCAGGCAACAGTACTGGAGTGGGTTGCCATTTTCTTCTCCAGAGGATCTTCCCAACCCAGAGATTGAACCCTGGTCTCCCACATTATAGGCAGATTCTTTACCGTCTGAGCCACCAGGGAAGTCTTAAGCATATGTGTTAACATGCAACTAATTGCAAGAGCACTAAATTTTAGCACCACCTTTCTTTACATTAAAAAAAAATGAATTGAAAGTTAATTGCATTACAATGTTGTGTTGGTTTCTGCTGTATACTAACGTGTTGTTGTTGTTCAGTCCTTCAGTTGTGTCTGACTATCTGTGGCCCCATGAACTGCAGCATGCCAGGCCTCCCTGTCCTTCACCATCACCCGGAGCTTGCTGAAACTCAGTGTTCATTGAGTCAGTCGTGTCAGTTATCCCCTTCTTCTGCCTTCAGTCTTTCCCAGCATCAGGGTCTTTTCTAATGAGTAGGCTCTTCGCATCAGGTGGCCAAAGTATTGGAGCTTTAGCTTCAGCACCAGTCCTTCCAATGAATATTCAGGACTGATTTCCTTTAGGATGGACTGGTTTGATCTCCTTGTAGTCCAAGGGACTCTCTAGAGTCTTCTCCAACACCGCAGTTCAAAAACGTCAATTCTTTGGTACTCAGCCTTCTTTACGGTCCAGCTCTCACCTCCATACATGACTAATGGAAAAACCATAACTTTGAGTAGATGGACTTTTGTTGGCAAGATAATGTCTCTGCTTTTTAATGCACTGTACAGAGGATGAGATGGTTGGGTGACATCACCGACTCGATGGACATAAGTTTAAGCAAGCTTTGGGAGTTGTGATGGACACGGAAGCCTGGCATGCTGCTTTCCTCGGGGTGGCAAAGAGTCGGACAGGACTGAGCGACTGGACTGAACGAGGTTTGTCATAGCTTTTCTTCCAAGGACCAAGTGTCTTTTAATTTCATGGCTGCAGTCACCATCTGCAGTGATTTTGGAGCCCAAGAAAATAAAGACTGTCACTGTTTCCCCATCTACTTGCCATGAAGTGATGGGACCAGATGTCATGATCTTAGTTTTTTGTTTGTTTGTTTGTTTTTTAATGTGAATCAGCAACGTTAATCAGCCATAAATATACATATACCCCACCCTTCCTGCATCCTTCCCTCCTCATCTGGACCTCACCTCTGGAAGTCAAGACAGTGACCCAGGGCATTTTTAATTTATATCTGCAGTTGTTCAATTGGAGTATAGTTGCTTTACAATGCTGTGCTAGTTTCTGCTGTACAGCAGAGTGAATCGGCTCTATGTGTACATGTGTCCCCTCCCCTGTGAGACCCGCTCCCACTCACCCCAATCCCACCTCTCTAGGTCACAACAGTGCACAGAGCTGAGCTCCCTGCACCACACAGCAGCTTCCTGCTGCCTCTCTATTTTACACATGGTGCTGTGTACATATTAGTGGTATGCTCCCAAGTCATCCCACCCTGTCCTTGCCCAGCTGAGTCCACAAGTCCTCTCCATTCCTGCCTGCAAAGTAGGTTCATCAGTACCATTTTCAAGATCATATATGTATTAATATAACAATATTTATTTTTCTCCTTTTGACTTATTTCACTATGTATAACAGATTCTGGGTTCATCCCCCTCAGTTCAACCAACTCAAATTTGCTCTTTTTTGTGACTGAGTAATATTTCACTGTATTTATGTACCACACCTTCTTTAGCCATTCCTCTGTTGATGGACATCCAGGTTGCTTCCATGTCCTGGCTATTGTAAATAGTGCTGCAGTGAACACCGGGGTGCGTGTGCCTTTTTAACTTATGGTTTTCTCAGGGTTTGCATGCTAGTGGTCAAGAACCCACCTGCCAGTGCAGGAGACATAAGAGATGTGAGTTTGATCCCTGGGTCAGGAAGATCTCCTGGAGAAGGAAATGGCATCCCACTCCAGTATCCTTGCCTGGAGAAGCCCTTGGACAGAGGAGCCTGGTTGGCTATAAAACACAGGGTCACACAGAGTCAGATGCGACTGAAGCAACTCAGCACAGCACATGCTCGGTCATAGGATTGCTGGGTCATATGGTGGTTTTCTTCTCTGTTTTTTAAGGAATCTCCATACTGTTCTCCATAGTGCTGGTATCAACTTACAGTGATCCTGTGTGTGTGTGTCTGTGTGTGTAAAAGAGGGAATGGGACCAGTCATATAATGTTTGTGTGCCGTAATCGGCTTTTATTATTTTTATTATTTATGGAGATATAAGGAATAGAAAGAAGGTAAAACTGAAAATTGAACAAACTCTATTTCTAATACAATGGAGTAAAATAACATTTTATTTTAAATGAAGCCTAAAAGTAGCAAGTGAAGTCATGTGGGATTGAGTTGAGATCTTTGCATATACATGGCTGGGGTTGGATCATATGATAAGATACAGTAAAATGCTGAAAGACTGCTCAACCAAGGCAAATCAGACAGAGCCAAAGCCACCTTTGAAATACCTAATGTTCTCTGTTGAAGTCTCTGCTTATTTGTAGAATTCTTAATTTTTTTTTGTCTCATGTCTGTTTTATGTGCTGTGCTGTGCTTAGTCGCTCAGTTGTGTCTGACTCTTTGAGGCCCTGTAGACTATAGCCTGCCAGGCTCCTCTGCCCACGGGATTCTCCAGGCAGGAATACTGGAGTGGGCTGCCATGCCCTCCTCCAGGGTATCTTCCCCACCCAAGGATCGAACAAGGATCTCCTGCACTGTAGGCAGATTCTTTACCTTCTGAGCCACCAGGGAAGCCCAAGAATACTGGAGGGAGTAATCTATCCCTTCTCCAGGGGATCTTCCCAATCCAGAAATTGAAGTGGGGTCTCCTGCATTTCAGGCAGATTCTTAACTAGCTGAGCTACCAGGAAAGCCTGTTTTATGTGCCCATACATGCATTTTTGAAGAATAATTTCTGAAGAGTAGAATTGCTGAGGAAAAAAAAAATTAAAAGTGAAAGTTGCTCAGTCGTGTTCAACTCTTTGCGACCCCATGGACTAAACAGTCTATGGAATTCTCCAGGCCAGAATACTGGAGTGAGTAAGCTGTTCCCTTCTCCAGGGCATCTTCCCAACCCAGGGATCGAACCCAGGTCTCCCACATTGCAGGTGGATTCTTCACCAGCTGAGCATCAGGGAAGACCAGAAATACTGGAATGGGTTATTGGTGGGTACCAGCTGAGCTACCAGGGAAGCCAAAGATTGAGACAGAGCATTAATAATGTTGCACCTAGTATTCAACAAATCTATATATCTTTTGCTTTATTTATTGTTCAGAAAGTTCCTCCAAATTTTTGAGGAAGTTGTTTTGGACCAAAAACTAGGGGAGGTTTTTCAACTCTTGATGATGAATGTAACAGACATTTCCCTGTGAGATGTAGCTTCTTCTCATGTTACCTGTGATGCAGGCAGAGCTGATTCTATAGTATTTAATGGGCACTGAAATAACAGTTTAGTTCAGTCGCTCAGTCATGTCCGATTCTTTGCGACCCCATGAACCGCAGCACGCCAGGCCTCCCTGTCCATCACCAATTCCTGGATTCTACTCAAACCCATGTCCATTGAGTCGGTGACACCATCCAACCATCTCATCCTCTGTCGTCCCCTTCTCCTCCTGTCTTCAATCTTTCCCAGCATCAGGGTCTTTTCAAATGAGTCAGCTCTTTGCATCAGGTGGCCAAAGTATTGCAGTTTCAGCTTCAGCATCAGTCCTTCCAAAGAACATCCAGGGCTGATCTCCTTTAGGATGGACTGGATGGATTTCCTTGCAGTCCAAGGGACTCTCAAGAGTCTTTTCTAACACCACAGTTCAAAAACATCAATTCTTTGGCTCTCAGCTTTCTTTATAGTCCAACTCTCACATCCATACATGACTGCTTGAAAAACCATAGTCTTTTAGATGTTGATTGACAAAGTAATGTCTCTACTTTTTAATATGCTGTCTAGGTTGGTCATAACTTTCCTTCAAGGAGTAAGTGTCTTTTAATTTCATGGCTGCAGTCACCATCTGCAGTGATTTTGGAGCCCCCCCCCAAAATAAATTCAGCCACTGTTTTCACTGTTTCCCCATCTATTTGCCATGAAGTGATGGGATCAGATGCTGTGATCTTAGTTTTCTGAATTACAGTAGCTTTCAAGAGAGAGTTCTTTAAGCTTTGCTACAAGTAATGAATGCTCCCAAGTGGGACCAGCTTCCTAGGTCATGCATTGGTAGAGAATCTCCCTGCCAGTGCAGGAGACACAGGAGATGCAGATTGGAATTCCAAGAGGGTTGGATCCCTGGGTCAAAAAGATCCCCAGGAGGATGAAATGGCAACCTGCTCCAGTATTCTTGCCTGGAGAATTCCATGGACAGAGGAGCCTGGTGGGCTACAGCCTATGGGGTCATAAAGAGTTGGACACAGTTGAGCGACTGAACACACAAGCAAGTAGGATCAGGACCCCAGAGACAGAGGACTATGAGCACACAGTGAGCGCTTTTACTTTGTTCCCTTGCCCCATGGAGCTTCCCTTTATTCTGAATGATTGAGAGGACCTGTGCAGAGCAGGGGACAGTTATCTCCCATATCTACCTAATTTCTCCAACATCTGGAAAAAAGTGGGTTTTCTATTAAATCTGTTGTAGAGGAGGGCCAAGGAAGATGTACCTTAGTATGAACACATTGTGATCATTAAAATACCTGAACATACAGCATTTCCTAAAGAAAATAACAGCAGAAGGGGATTATTATATGTTTGGCATGTCTCGTTTATATGGAAAATGATGTTTTCATTTTTTAAAGCAAAGTATATAAGCTTTAAGTCTAAAGCCCTATATATAGAGAAATGTAATGTTTTTTTAAAGTCAAGTTTGTCTTAAATTAAACTACCACATGGTGATTGAACATCCAACTCCTAGACTGGTTTCCTTTGAACCTAGTTGGTTAAAACTAAATGGGTATTTGGCCAAGTGTATTTCAATATTGGTGCTTAGGTAACTTTGTGATTATTAGTAGCAACATCACTTAAGTAAGATATTTTCTGTAATATGCACAGTAAAACAAATGCACTATTAATGTAGATTATGCAAATAAATGAGAAAAATTGTCAACTAGGTGGCTAAGATAATAGGGAATGGAGTTATAGGCATACATATGTTAGCAGAGAAGAACATAAAAGGGAAGCAAGGCACAGATGGAGGAGGGACACCGCCTCTGCTCACGTCCTCTCCCAGGCTAAGATGACAAGGCCGCCCCACACAGCAGATCAATACTGCGTATAAACTGAAACATCATCTCTGGACAGCCTCTTCCAAGAATGCACAAGACAGGGCTGACCACTCACATTTCTGGATCCTGTCCCTCCCTACCTCCCTTATGTGACATATCACAATCCATCTTACAGTTACTTTTGCACACTTTTCTGTCATCTCCCTAGATTGCTATCTCTAGGAGGGCAGCCTTTGAATTTTTCATCACTTTATCCCCCTGGTCCTTCAGCACTTTGACCACAGTGGATTCTTAAGTGATGCTGGTTGAATGAGTGGATGATAAGAAAGAACTGAATAGATGGGAGGATTTACACTTGAAACATGTTAATATTTGAAGAAGCTGGCAAGCTTGCTTCAAATCTTTGGAATTATAGTGGTTTGAAATGTCTTTCCCTTTCTTCATCCCTCACAGAGATCCAAATACTTAATTCCCTATGTCATGGAGCCTATGAATCAGATTTCTGAACATTAAAAAAACCTAATGTTAATAAGGAGGAAAGTAATTTATGTGCAGGGTATATGTTTAAATCCAGTAGTTTATAAGTAGATAATAGATGGGGAAACAGTGTCAGACTTCTTTTTTTGGGGGGGGGCTCCAGAATCACTGCAGATGGTGATTGCAGCCATGAAATTAAAAGACGCTTACTCCTTGGAAGAAAAGTTATGACCAACCTAGATATTGAAAAGCAGAGACATTACTTTGCCAACAAAGGTCTGTCAGGTCAAGGCTATGGTTTTTCCAGTGGTCATGTATGGATGTGAGAGTTGGACTGTGAAGAAGGCTGAGCGCCAGAGAATTGATGCTTTTGAACTGTGGTGTTGGAGAAGACTCTTGAGAGTCCCTTGGACTGCAAGGAGATCCAACCAGTCCATTCTGAAGGAGATCAACCCTGGGATTTCTTTGGAAGGAAATGATGGTAAAGCTGAAACTCCAGTACTTTGGCCACCTCATGTGAAGCGTTGACTCATTGAAAAAGACTCTGATGCTGGGAGGGATTGGGGGCAGGAGGAGAAGGGGACTACAGAGGATGAGATGGCTGGATGGCATCACTGACTCAATGGACGTGAGTCTGAGTGAACTCGGGGAATTGATGATGGACAGCGAGGCCTGGCATGCTGCAATTCATGGGGTCGCAAAGAGTCGGACACGACTGAGTGACCGAACTGAACGGAACTGAATACAAATATACAGTAGGCTGATTGAAGTCTAAAATAGGCTGATAGTCTTTGAATCTAGCTGCTTACTGAGATCCATTTGACTCTTATCATTATCTTGATGCTTTTTTAAAATATTTAATTGCTGTTCTATTTTAATAAGCATAATATACATCACATAGGCTTTATGTGAGCATCTCTAACAGTCAAGGAAAATACTATAAAATAGTTGCACTGTATTATTATGTATAATACATGGAGCACACTAGTTCATGGAAATTTGTGCTATAAATGCATTGAGAACATACTACATACATTTTGGTTTTAGAAAGCCAGTTGCAGATTGCATGAGAGTGAGAAATTAATCTACTAGAACTTATTCTAGAAAGAGGGTTGAGTTGTCTCATAAAATGCAAAGATTTATCCTTTTGTAACCTTTCTACCAGATAACTTTAAATTTTAACCCTATTTTTCTCAACAGATACTTGAAAAACACAGCAAGCTGTTCCTTCCAATTACATTGACAAATGAAATATTAGCAAAGAAAATACAATATAAAGCAATGGGCTTCCACATTTCTCTTAGGAAATGACAATTATGTATTCAATTGATGAATATCATTTTGAAATCCATAGGTGAATCTTTCATGATATTAAGATCTATTTGGAACAGCTCAAAACTAACATATATAAGGAAGTTCACTTTTTCATAAAGAATATAGAATGTTATAGTCACAGAGAGGGCATTTTCTTTGTCTGAGGTCACTCATCCTATATGTGCAAATATTATGTTAATAATATGAGTTTTAGGCTTAAAACTAATTATTAGGTTGGACTGTGAAGACTGCTGAGCACTGAAGAATTGATGCTTTTGAACTGTGGTGTTGGAGAAGACTCTTGAGAGTCCCTTGTACTGCAAGGAGATCCAACCAGTCCATTCTGAAGGAGATCAGCCCTGGGATTTCTTTGGAAGGAATGATGCTAAAGCTGAAACTCCAGTACTTTGGCCACCTCATGTGAAGCGTTGACTCATTGGAAAAGACTCTGATGCTGGGAGGGATTGGGGGCAGGAGGAGAAGGGGACTACAGAGGATGAGATGGCTGGATGGCATCACTGACTCCATGGACATGAGTCTGAGTGAACTCTGGGAGATGGTGATGGACAGGGAGGCCTGGCATGATGTAATTCATGGGGTCGCAAAGAGTTGGACACAACTGAGCGACTGAACTGAACTGAACTGAAATATCAACATTAAATCGTGAGGATAAATGCAAAAAGGCACAAGTTTTTCAACAGGCAAGTTAGAGAGAATATGCTTACATAAGCTGAAAAGTAGAAAATCTGTATACCTGTAATGAGGTTCATATCTCAATGTGCTCAATGAAAAAAAAAATAAAAAGAAAGACAAATCAGAGAAAATGTGACAAAGAAACAACCAAAAAATGTGACCCCCCAAATGGAAATAGTCATATATTTTGTAAGATTATTACTGTTTCTAATTTTGGTATCCAAAATGAGACCGTGTTCATAATATCCAATAAATTCACTTGGCATTACATAAATATTTGAGCTCCTGTATTATGTTTAAATGTTTTTCCAATTGCCTGTTAACTTTCTACACACAGTCTTCTTCCCATAACTTCATGCTCAGTCTCTTGAGTTTTAACCTGTTAGCACACATCTGACCATCAATTATTCTCATAAGGATAAAAATGGTAAAGAATCCACCTGCAGTGCGGGACACCTGGATTTGATCCCTGGGTTGGGAAGATCCTCTGGAGAAGGGAATGGCTGTCAATTCCAGTATTCTTACCTGGAGAATTCCACGGACAGAGGAACTTCGCAGGCTACAGTCCGTAGTGTCGCGAAGAGTCGGACAAGACTGGTCAAATAACGCACGCACACACACAAGGATTAAAAAAAACATGTTACTTCTGATTTTACTATTTCGTCTTCTGAATTCAAGAGCTTGTGTTTCAGGATAACTTCACTTTTTGTTGCTGTTATTCAGTTGCTAAGTCGTGTCTGACTTTGCAATCCCATGGACTGCAGCATGCCAGGCTTCCCTGACCTTCATTGTTTTAACTTCAACTACATCAACAACTTTACTTAAAACTTCACTGTATCAACTTTAACAGCATCCATATAACTTAAGGTTTTCCTTTCTATAACTCATCGTGGAGGTGGGTTATTGCAAGAGGATCAATGGCAATTTCAGATTGATGGTTTTCTATTCAATAAAAATGGTCATAGATACATTTAGTCTTTATATTTTTGATTGTTTAGTACAATTACTGAATGATAATTGGAAAACATTTTCAGTACTTTTCTTCCAAAGTCAGGAAGAATGCTAATCTTATTTCACAAGCCCCTTACTTGTCATAATGTGTCTCTTACCCAGAACAACACTACATTCAGAATTGTAAAGTAAAATAAAAAAATAAATAAATTTTTTAAAAAAAGAAAAAAAAAAGAAAGAAATACATTTTTAACTATCTACTTATGGGACACCTTTATCTTTTCTCATTTCCCTTTTACTTTTGAATGCTTTGCAAAATGTATCAACAAGAGTGAAAAAAAAGTGGCTTGAAACTATTTATAACCTTGCAATTTGGAAGAAAAAAAGAGATTCAAAGTTCATAGCTCATCCAGGGATAAGAAATGATTTCAGCAGATTCGTTAAGAAGTGAAAATGTCTCCAGCAGATAAAATGCATCCCACTTCTCCCAAACCCATTCTTTCTTTTCCTCTCATCAGCATATAAGACAATTACTCATCTCACATAGAATAGAAATGCCCTGTTTCTACTTCACCATGCTAAAATACCGGACAAAATGAGATTCTGGATTCAAGCAACAGGAACAACCAAGCACATTTGATTCAATTATGCCTCTGCTTTCCATCTCCTAAATAACCACAAGTAAATAAATAAATAAAACAGCCACCTCTGGCCTCCAAGAATGGATGAGGAAATAATACGCTATCACTCTCCTTGAAAGCATTACCACTATAAAACCTACATATCGACCCATTCTCAGCCTTCCCCTTGGGATAGAGTTCTGTTCATAAAAATCTATGTAAATATTCCTTTCCATATATAATTTAAAACATCTGACTCCCTTTACTTCTCTGTATACATACTCACAAACATTAAATGAGCCCAAGTCTCAACAGACATATAAGAAAATTTTAATGTAATCTAACAAGATGCCTTCATGCAAAGGTTAAAGGAAAGCAGTTTCCCTCTGTTACAAATGTTTTGCATTTCCTCAAAATGCATTTATCAAAATGCATTCACTTTTAAAATACCATATGAGATCTATTAAAACATGATAGATGAATTGTTTTGCAGTTGCATAGTTCCAAGCATTTCCTTTTATCTAAGTAAGACGTTACCCAAAGGGCACCAGGTTTAGCTATATAAAAAGCAACGCTTTGAGTCTCTTGCCAGGTAGTGGCAAATACTGCCTTCCTAGCTTATGGGCTTTAGTGCACCAGCTATAGTAACTGTCATTCACCCGTAGCTTCCTTCTTCAACCTCTGCCTCCACGTGCTTACCTCAAGGCTTATGATGAAAGGCTGCACTAAGTAAACCTGAAAATCCCCCCTAAGCTGGCAAGAAACTCAAAGCAACTAAAAGATGATTCATTGCTTAGAACATCATTTTTTATTTGCAAGAGACTGGAGAGCCACGGCTGAAACTAAAGGCCGGGTGAGTGAGAGAAGAAGAAAGGAAGAGGAGGAAGAAGTAGATTATTTTAGGTAGTAACTTAATTCCTTTTTTCTTTCTTTTACCATTTTCTTATGGGTAAAGTTTGTATTATATCTCAGTGTGGTAAAAGGTCTCACTTTATTGTTTGCAGCTTGAAGGTTGAAAGCTATTAAGCCTCACCCCTCTCTTTTCTTTCCTCTGCCTTCGGCCTGGGTGCACACAAGATAGCTCAGGGCTTGGTCCTCTGGCTTCAGCAGAAGATTCACAGTGCAGACCTCTTTCCCTGGGGTGGGGGACCACTTCAGGTGGTGAGCGCATCCCCTCACCACAGTGAAAGCCCCAAACTCCTTGTTCTCTTCTCCTTCAAGCTCTTTTCAGAAAAGCTTGGGAGACATGCCCTGTTCTCCCCAGAAACCTCACTATGTGAGTAACAAAAGGTTTTATCCTCTTAATCTATGTGTGGCTTCATCAATCTTGACATCTTAACCAAATTTTCAGTGGAAGCCCATCCTATTTCCGTAGGTTGTCCCCAAGATTAGTCAGCTCTTTTCAAATTCACCAGATTATTTTTATCTAAATCATATAGAATGCAAATTTAAGGATGCCATTCAAATTCTGAATTGATACATTCTTTTCTGGTGCATTCTCTAGAGTCTAAAAACTAGTTTCAAAATGTTGCAGAGAATGCAATATTAACTTTGTGCATAAACTGAAGCTATGCTTTTCCAAGAGAACAGATGTGGCTTTAGCCAATGGAAGCTACTCACAGCTACATAGAAACAGTGATTTTGAACTGGAAAGTCAGAAATATACCAGACTTCACAAAGTTTGAAAACCAACTTTAAATCAGCCCCATCCATGACCAGATTAAGGTGATCTACAAATAACCTGACTCCAGACAGAAACAAACAAAAAACATCTGTTTAGCAGGAGAACATTTGTCATAACCTAAACTATGCCTGTATTCTTTCATATACATAGTCTAAGATGGAATCAAAGAAAATACCAGTGGTGTTATACAACAAGATAAGATGAGTAAAGATTAAGTATTTTCAAAAAAGTAGCACATTGTCACAGCCCCTGGACATTCTAGCTACTATTTATAAGATGTAGATTTTAAATGTGCTAAATATGTTCAGGGAAATAGAGAACAGTGTCTAATATTTCAAATACATTTACAGATAAAAGTCAAATGGAAGTGTTCAAATAAAAAAAATGCAGTAAAATTAAGAACTCATAAATAGGTTTAACAGAATCTTAGACACAGCTGAAGAAAAGGTTAGTGAACTTGAAAACATATCTATAAAACTTATCCAGGCATCATTGAGGAAGTGCTTACTATTACTAATAAAAATACTAACACAACTAATACTAAGCTGTTAAAAATTTTAGTATATTAAAATCACATTCATTATGGGCAAAACGGAGCAAACTACATTCTATTCTCTTTTGTGAATTACACATAAAATCTCTAGTCCAAACATAAAACATCTATGAAAAGATTCTGAAAGGTAAAAGAAAAATGCCAGACTGGTTAAAATCCTCAGTATTCAAGATATAAACGAGCAGTGAACTCCCTGTTTTGTTTTACCTCTTATATAATATATTCCTTCCTGAGTATAGAGCTTTCCACAACACTTTTAGAATATCACAATATCCGATCAGATTTAAACTGCCTAGGTGGCGCTAGTGGTAAAAGAACTCACCAACCAATGCAGGAGATGTAAGAGACTAGGGTTAAATCCCTGGGTTAGGAAGATCCCTTGAAGGAGGAAATGGCAAGCCACTCTAATATTCTTGCCTGGAGAATCCCCATGGACAGAGGAGCCTGGTGGGCTACGGTCCATTGGGTTGCAAAGAGTCAGGCATGACTGAGGTGGCTTAGCATGCAAACAACTAGATATTTTAGTTTAGATATTTACAACGCCACCCAGCATCCACCAGCTACTGATAAGACAAAGTCGTGTGGGTATAAGACCATAAGCTGCTATGGCCCCTCAGCCACAGATACCCTGCCAAGCTGCTGAGCAATGTCAGCATGACATGTAAGCCTGCTTTCACCTTCTTTTCTACAAGGAGGTTCCTTTCCCTCCTCCCCTTCTGAAGGTGGCACCTGTGCCTTTTTGTCTTATACTGAGAAATCCGGGACTGTGAGAGCTTCTCCTCTTGTGGAATCATGTCTGGGTGCAACCTGATTAAACCATGGTGTGTCATCACCTCTTGTGGTCATAACTTTTCTTTAAATCAACCTCAGAATCCCTTCAGCCTTCTACCAGGGGTTGCATTGCTTTGAGTGTTCATTCTAGCCGTAAATTTCGGAAGCGCCACATCCATTCAGTTTCCTTGTTTCTGTTCTTTCTTTTCACTTTGCGTGTGTGTGCTAAGTTGCTTCGGTCATGTCCAACTGTATGTGACCCTATGAACTGTAGCCCCTGAAGCTATGTCTGTCAATGGGATTCTCCAGCCAAGAATACTAGGGTGTGTTACCATGCCCTCCTCCAGGGGATCTTCCCAACCGTGCCTCTTATGTGTCCTGCATTGGCATGCAGCTTCTTTACCAGTGAGTCACCTAGGAAGCCCTTCTTTTGACTTTGAGATCCTGTAAATAATCCACTACCTTGGCCACCTGATGCAAAGAACTGACTCATTTGAAAAGACCCTAATGCTGGGAAAGATTGAAGGTGGGAGGAGAAGGGGACCACAGAGGATGAGATGGTTGGGTGGCATCACCAACTCAATAGACATGAGTTAGAACAAGCTCTGGGAGTTGGTGATAGACAGGGAGGGCTGGCGTGTTGCGGTCCATGGGGTCACAAAGAGTTGGACACGACCCAGCAACTGAACTGAAATAATCCACTGAAGACCTGTTGATGGGGGTTTAGGTGTGGAACCCTGGGTTCATTCTATATTCCTGAATATATTCTAGCAATTTAGGTAGCTTGTATCTTGAGAATGTGAAGTAGGAAATGGCAACCCCCTCCAGTATCCTTGCCTTGAGAATCCTGTGGACAGAGGAGCCTGGAAGACTACAATCCATGGGGTCACAGAGACTTAGACACAGCTGATACTGAATGCACGTTTCACAGTGATTAGTCTTACTCTCCTGCTATGGTGTGAAGGGTCTTTCTCAGGTCCACAGTGTGAGGATGTGCCAGCATGACTGGAGGCTGAGCCCGGGAGTGTGCAAGGGCCCCTCCAGACTGTGCTCGTGGAGTCTCTCCCTCTCACACCGGTCCACACTGGCTCTAGAAATTCATCAGAACAACCCAAAGTGTCCCTTCCACTCGTCTCACACAGCTTCTCTCCAGGTAAGCCGATCTTGCCTAAGACTCTTGGCAATTTGCCCTGCACACTAAGTTTTCTTGATGGGTCCAAGAAAAGCTATCGATTTTCAGTGCATCTGGCTGTTTCTTATGGTAATTACAGGAATGATGCCCTTGAAACTTTTTACAGTTGGACTCCGGGAATCTGACTTTTAAAGTTGCCCTTTCAGCTTAAAACCAATGTTGTAATCTCTGTTTTCCCTGAATCCTTTTGTTTTCTCTTTAATCAGGGGCAGTGAACCTCAACTTTAAGGTTTATTTGTCATGGAAAGGGTATGAAGATAGAAGAATAGAAAAAATAATGAAAATTGCAAAAAGATCATATTGTACATTAAAGTAATTTAATTCTGCTGTCACTTTCAGAAACTATGTGATTAACTGGAGGCATATAGGAAAGTTGTGCAGTATTGTTTGATGAGTACATGGTGATAGAGAAGCTTCAGAGCTTAGTTTGAGAAGTTAGGAAAGACGGTCTTGCAAGGATGATCCTACAAAGCAGTCTGCGGTTACCATGGAAAGACAGGAAAATTGTTTGCAGATGGAGATTGCAAAATATATCTATGGTCAAAGACTTGAGGGATATAATATAAGCTTCCCTGGTGGCTCAGAGGGTAAAGCGTCTGCCTGCAATGCAGGAGACCTGGGTTCGATACCTGAGTCAGGAAGATCCCCTGGAGAAGGAAATGGCAACCCACTCCAGTACTCTTGCCTGGAAAATCCCACGGACAGAGAAGCCTGGTAGACTACAGTCCATGGGATCTCAAAGAGTCGGACACGAATGAGCGACTTCACTTTCACTTTCAAGGAGTATATACTTAAGCTTAAGGAGTGTATATATATCAGTTCAGTTCAGTTCAGTCGCTCAGTCGTGTCCGACTCTTTGCGACCCCATGAATTGCAGCACGCCAGGCCTCCCTGTTCATCACCATCTCCTGGAGTTCACTCAGACTCATGTCCATCGAGTCCGTGATGCCATCCAGCCATCTCATCCTTGGTCGTCCCTTTCTTCTTCTGCCCCCAATCCCTCCCAGCATCAGAATCTTTTCCAATGAGACAACTCTTCGCATGAGGTGGCCAAAGTTCTGGAGTTTCAGCTTTAGCATCATTCCTTCCAAAGAACACCCAGGGCTGATCTCCTTCAGAATGGACTGGTTGGATCTCCTTGCAGTCCAAGGGACTCTCAAGAGTCTTCTCCAATACCACAGTTCAAAAGCATCAATTCTTCTGTGCTCAGTCTTCTTCACCGTCCAACTCTCACATCCATACATGACCACTGGAAAAACCATAGCCTTGACTACACGGACCTTAGTCGGCAAAGTAATGTCTCTGCTTTTGAATATGCTATCTAGGTTGGTCACAACTTTTCTTCCAAGGAGTAAGTGTCTTTTAATTTCATGGCTGCAGTCACCATCTGCAGTGATTTTGGAGCCCAAAAAAATAAAGTCTGACACTGTTTCCACTGTTTCCCCATCTATTTCCCATGAAGTATGGGACCGGATGCCATAATCTTCGTTTTCTGAATTTTGAGCTTTAAGCCAACTTTTTCACTCTCCTCTTTCACTTTCATTAGGAGGCTTTTTAGTTCCTCTTCACTTTCTGCCACAAGGGTGGTGTCATCTGCATATCTGAGGTTATTGATATTTCTCCCTGCAATCTTGATTCCAGCTTGTGTTTCTTCCAGCCCAGTGTTTCTCATGATGTACTCTGCATAGAAGTTAAATAAGCAGGGTGACAATATTCAGCCTTGACGTGCTCCTTTTCCTATTTGGAACCAGTCTGTTGTTCCATATCGAGTTCTAATTGTTGATTCCTGACCTGCATACAGATTTCTCAAGAGGCAGGTTAGGTGGTCTGGTATTCCCATCTCTTTCAGCATTTTCCACAGTTTATTGTGATTCACACAGTCAAATGCTTTGGCATAGTCAATAAAGCAGAAATAGATGTTTTTCTGGAACTCTCTTGCTCTTGCTTTTTCCATGATCCAGCAGATGTTGGCAATTTGATCTCTGGTTTCTCTGCCTTTTCAAAAACCAGCTTGAACATATGGGAGTTCACAGTTCACGTATTGCTGAAGCCTGGCTTGGAGAATTTTGAGCATGACTTTACTAGCATGTGAGATGAGTGCAACTGTGCGGTAGTTTGATCATTCTTTGGCATTGCCTTTCTTTGGGATTGGAATGAAAACTGACCTTTTCTAGTCCTGTGGCCACTGCTGAGTTTTCCAAATTTGCTGGCATATTGAGTGCAGCACTTTCACAGCATCATCTTTCAGGATTTGAAACAGCTCAACTGGAATTCCATCACCTCCACTAGCTTTGTTCATGGTGATGCTTTTTAAGGCCCACCTGACTTCACTTTCCAAGATGTCTGGCTCTAGATTAGTGATCACATCATCATGATTATCTGGGTCGTGAAGATCTTTTTTGTACAGTTCTTCCGTGTACTCTTGCCACCTCTTCATAAGTGCAGGCGGCTGTGAGGGCTGACCGGCGCACTAAGCGCAGGCGACTGGAGGGCTGGCCGGCGCACTAAGTGCGGCCGAGAGGAGCTACCCTGTGTCCGAGGTCAGGGGTGGCGGCCGTGAGGAGCTACCCTGTGTCCGAGGTCAGGGGCGGCAGCTGTGAGGAGCTACCCTGCGTCCGAGGTCAGGGGTGGTGGCCGTGAGGAGCTACCCTGCGTCCCGAGGTCTGTGGCGGCTGGGAGAAGCTACCCTAAGTCCAAGGTCAGGGGTAGTGGCTGGGAGGAGACACCCCAGGCCCGAGGTCAAGGGCGGCCCGGTGGAGACACCCCGCATCCGAGGTCAGGGACGGCCAGGAGAAGCCACCTCTCCCCCGAGGCCAGGGGCGGTGACCCTGAGGAGCCACCCACACCAGAGACCAGGGCCAGCAGCCGGGAGCAAACCAGGAGTGGTGGCTGTGCAGGCACAGGAGGGCCTAGAGGAGTTATCCCATGTTGAAGGTCAGGAAGGGCAGTGGTAAGGAGATACCCCTCATCCAAGAAAAGGAGCAGCGGCTATGCTTTGCTGGAGCAGCCGTGAAGAGATTCCCCATGCCCAAGGTAAGAGAAACCCAAGTAAGATGGTAGGTGTTGCAAGAGGGCATCAGAGGGCAGACACACCAAAACCATACTCACAGAAAACTAGCCAATCTAATCACACTAGGAACACAGCCTTGTCTAACTCAATGAAACCAAGCCATGCCTGCGGGGCAACCCAAGATGGGCGGGTCATGGTGGAGAGGTCTGACAGAATGTGGTCCACTGGTGAAGGGAATGGCAAGCCACTTCAGTATTCTTGCCTTGAGAACCCCATGAACAGTATGAAAAGGCAAAATGATAGGATACCAAAAGAGGAACTTCCCAGGTCATTAGGTGCCCAATATGCTACTGGAGATCAGTGGAGAAGTAACTCCAGAAAGAATGAAGGGATGGAGCCAAAGCAAAAACAATACCCAGTTGTGCATGTGACATGATAGAAGCAAGATCCGATGCTGTAAAGAGGAATATTGCATAGGAACCTGGAATGTCAAGTCCATGAATCACGGCAAATTGGAAGTGGTCAAACAGGAGATGGCAAGGGTGAACGTCGACATTCTAGGAATCAGCAAACTAAAATGGACTGGAATGGGTGAATTTAACTCAGATGACCATTATATCTACTACTGCGGAGTAGCTATCATGGTCAACAAAAGAGTCTGAAATGCAGTACTTGGATGCACTCTCAAAAACAACAGAATGATCTTTGTTCGTCTCCAAGGCAAACCATTCAGTATCACAGTTATCCAAGTCTATGCCCCAACCAGTAACGCTGAAGAAGCTGAAGTTGAATGGTTCTATGAAGACCTACAAGATCTTTTAGAACTAACACCCAAAAAAGATAGTGTTTTCATTATAGGGGACTGGAATGCAAAAGGAGGAAGTAAAGAAACACCTGGAGTAACAGGCAATTTGGCCTTGGAATGCGGAATGAAGCAGGATAAAGACTAATAGAGTTTTGCCAAGAAAATGCACTGGTCATAGCAAACACTCTCTTCCAACAACACAAAAGAAGACTCTACACATGGACATCACCATATGGTCAACACCGAAATCAGATTGATTATATTCTTTGCAGCCAAAGATGGAGAAGCTCTATACAGTCAACAAAAACAAGACCAGGAGCTGACTGTGGCTCAGATCATGAACTCCTTATTACCAAATTCAGACTTAAATTGAAGAAAGTAGGGAAAACCGCTAGACTATTCAAGTATGACCTAAATCAAATCCCTTATGATTATACAGTGGAAGTGAGAAATAGATTTAAGGGCCTAGATCTGATAGATAGAGTGCCTGATGAACTATGGAATGAGGTTTGTGGCATTGTACAGGAGACAGGGATCAAGACCATCCCCATGGAAAAGAAATGTATATATATAAAGAGAGAGAGAGAGAATATGTGTATGTATGTGTATATGTACATATATATACTAATATTTTAAAAAGTGCCAGCAGAGGTGTAGCCATTTAAGTCTTGAGTACACATAAAATTATTCCATGGGTAGAGAATATTTTGTTTCAGATAATAGATTTTGGTATAAGAAGATGAGAACACAGCTCACCAATATACAATTTCTAGCAAAGTTGTTCTGTGGTGTTTGCAGTTTATTTTTATTTT
Organism: Oryx dammah; assembly: GCF_014754425.2. Classification (NCBI taxonomy): domain Eukaryota; kingdom Metazoa; phylum Chordata; class Mammalia; order Artiodactyla; family Bovidae; genus Oryx; species Oryx dammah. The sequence continues at coordinate 55,849,153 of NW_024070206.1, forward strand.
TATTTTTTGAATAAAGGAAAATAAAAACTGAGAGCCAATGTCAAAAACATGGCTCTCAAGCATCCAGCTATATTGTTAAAAGCAAAAAATACAGAGCACAGGCCCTTGGCTGGTTGGGCTCAAAAACACTTTGTAACAATTACTTATCAAATGTCTGCCTGTGTAAAGCATGATGTTTGGCAAACTCAAGGTGAGGCAAATGGCTTACACATAAATCATTGTGACAATATCTGTATCCTCAGAGAATGCTAATTCTGTTCAGGGAAAGGACCAACACACACACACACACACACACACACACACACACACACACGTACACATGAATGAAAATCTTCATATGTATTAATTAAAAGTAACTTTAATTGAAGAATTTATAAGTAACTTCTCTATGAAAAATATAAAAATGAATGTTCCTGAGGAAATTTAAATGAAAACAGTGGATAAGTATTTGAGGATTATTTACATATTAAATGTTTTCATTATTTTTTTGAGAGTTCAAGTGTTTGGTATGGAGTCATAATCCCATGGGTTTTGTTTTTCTTTTTCTTTTGTACTTTTTTTTTATATTGGAGTATAGCCAATTAGCAATGTTGTGATGGTTTCAGGTGAGCAGTGAAGGGACTCCGCCGTACGTGCACATGTATTCATTCTCCCCCAGACTCCCATCCAGGCAGCCCCATAACACTGAGCAGAGAGTTCCCTGTGCTATACAGTAGGTCCTTGTTGGTTATCCATTTTAAACATAGTAGTTAGCGTGTGCCTGTCAGTCTCAGACTCCTCCTGGGTCATAATCCCATGGGTTTTCTTCTAATGGTAATTTTGTATCATTGTATCTAATGCTAATGAAACCTTCTGACTGTTTTGCTAGTTATCCAGTTTGGAAATAGTCAAAGCAGTTTATATACTAGCACCACTATCTACTTAAAAATAGATTTTAAAATTGTGGAGGCAGGCAACCTCTAAAACACTGGTCTCCAAAAATTGTTAATGCAGAATGGATTCTGGTAGTATCATTTATTGTGTATTGATGACCTGGAAGACATACTGCTTAAACTCTCTATCTTATGTAAATATAACAGATTGGCAAGCTGATTATCATTATTCTGATTTTTCAAAGTGGTAAAACTCAGACTAGGTGAGTTATCTAAAGTTGTTTCGCTAGAGAATAGATAATGTGAAATTATATATCTGCTGCTGCTAAGTTGCTTCAGTCGTGTCCAACTCAGTGCGACCCCAGAGACGGCAGCCCACCAGGCTCCCCCATCCCTGGGATTCTCCAGGCAAGAACACTGGAGTGGGTTGCCATTTCCTTCTCCAATGCATGAAAGTGAAAAGTGAAAGTGAAGTCGCTCAGTCGTATCCGACTCTGCGACCCCATGGACTGCAGCCTACCAGGCTTCTCTATCCATGGGATTTTCCAGGCAAGAGTACTGGAGTGGGGTGCCATCGCCTTCTCTGAATTATATATCTAAATGCATCGAACTCCAGGTTCACATTGTTAGCGAGTATGTGATACTGACTTCAGGAGGGAGTATTACAAAAACCAGTACACACTTAGTTGCTGTTGCTGTTGTTCAGTTGCTAAGCCATGTCCGATTATTGCACCCTCCTCCAGGCTCCTCTGACCTCCAGTATCTCCTGGAGTTTTCTCAAATTCATGTCCATTTAGTCGGTGATGCTTCCTAACTGTCTCATCCTCTGCTGCCCCCTTTCCTTGTGCCTTCAGTCTTTCGCAGCATCAGGGTGTTTTCCAGTGAGTCAGCTCTTCCCATCAAGTGGCCAAAGTATTGGAGCTTCAGTTTTTGCATCTGTCCTTTCAATTCATATTCAGGGTTCATCTCCTTTAGGATTGACTGGTTTGTACTCTTTGTAGTCAAAGAAACTCTCGAGAGTCTTCTCCAGCACCACGATTCAAAAACATCAATTCTTCCACACTCAGCCTTCTACATACTGAGTATTGCCTGTTAAATCATTCATCTGAAAGAGGGAAAGAGAATGACATATGGCAGTAGCAGAAATGTCCCAGGATTCTTGTTGGGGATTTCCCCAAGACATTTGAAAAACTCCTTGACATTTTGAAACTTCCTAGCCTCAGTGAGGATCCCAGATGGGAGATACTCGGTGGTGGGTGGGTGGGTGGGGGGCAGTTTTCTGTGCATAAGGAGTTAATCCCCCAGGTTGGGTGGTTTTCCCTTTCCATGTACTGCTAGCCCCCAGCGATGTAACTCCATGTCTCCACACTGAGTCTGAAACCCCCTGCTCTTCCCTGGGGCATGTGCCCCTGCCAGCTGCTGCCTATTGCAAACCCGTGGGGTTTGGGTGAAGAATCTTCTGGGCCCCCTTCTTGCCTGAAACATTCTCCTGTGTCACTTTCAGTAGCAGAGTTGTCCTAGATGTAGTTTTAAGTTGTGGCTTCCTTCTCCGAGTTAAGTTGTCATCTTTCCATTCTTCAGTGATTCTCCCTGACTTTGGTTTCCAACAGACTCTCCGTTTATTTTCCACAGAGATCACACATAATTACATGTGTCGGTGTAACATTTCTAGGTTTGGAGCAAATGTTAGAGGTGATTCCACCTTAACTATCAGCCCCTTTCTGCCTGATTAATTCCCATGCTTCTTTTCAAGATTCACAGTGGCTGGTATGTATTTTGAAATCTGTAATTATTTTCTGATATTTAGTGCTCCTATGGCACTCTTTATTTATCTCTGTTAACTGTGCTTATCACTCCTAATAAAATTACTCCTGCCTGTCTGAATCCTCTGTTAGGCTTTAAGCTTCTGGTTCAGAGAACATCAATGTTTATATTCTTATCTAGATCCCATTCGGGATTACAAAATTGTTATTAATAGGTATCTTTTGAACTTTTAGTACAAAGGGGATGGAGCATAAACATTGAAACAATGAACACTTATTCAGTTTAAAAAGTTAATTGAACTAAAATAATTGGTTTCCATAATATTTGTCTTCCATTTAAATATTCCTATTTATATTCTTTTTAGTAGAATATTTATAAAATCAAGAGCAGTAGATAAATAAGAATTAGACTATTTACTCTGGAACTAATTGAAATAAACACCCAGAGTCCTTTAATCTTATAACACTTCCAGTGAAAGCTATTTTGGCTTGTGATTTAGATTTACTCTTGTAAGTAACAGAGAAAAGAAAAAGCAAAACTTGCCAATATCTTCCTTCCCAAAGGGACAGTTAAAGAGCAGTATATTCAGCAATACTGATAGGAAATATTTTCTTTATGTGAATGCTGTGCAGGGAACAATGGTAATTACCAGTCTGGAGGTGAGTTAGAAAATCACAGACAAAAATAAGATACAATTGAACTCTACCTTTGGGAAAGACATTACCGCAGCACACAAAATCAAAAGCTCTCTAGGCAGAAATAAGCAATCAAGTCACTCACAGAGACGAAGCTGGAACGTTACAGTAGCAGAATAAAGACCGATGTGTTGATCATACCCTGAAGGGAGTATACTATTGCTTGCCCTGTTTTGTTTGGTTTTCCTTATTGGAACTTTAAAAAAAAAATTACTTGTACAGTTTTCGGAATTCAATTATCCAATTTTTTAATCTAAGTCACATTAGAGCTCTTCTAGTCCTATCTTTCGGAGAAGGCAACGGCACCCCACTCCAGTACTCTTGCCTGGAAAATGACATGGGCAGAGGAGCCTAGTAGGCTGCAGTCCATGGGGTCGCAAAGAGTTGGACACGACTGAGCGACTTTACTTTCACTTTTCATTTGCATGCATTGGAGAAGGAAATGGCAACCCACTCCAGTGTTCTTGCCTGGAGAATCCCAGGGACGGGGAGCCTGGTGGGCTGCCGTCTATGGGGTCACACAGAGTTGGACACGACTGAAGCGACTTAGCAGTAGCAGCAGCAGTCCTATCTTTTAATGAGTTTGAAAGCTAAGATGAAAGATCAATGAAACTGGTAAAGGCAGATATTTCACAGAGTGAAAATGTTCCAGTGATGTGTAAGGTATATTTGACAGACAAAATTCACTGAAGTTTAACATTTTTATTTATCTACTCTTTAATATTATGGTGAAGTGGTGAAGAATTCATCTGCCAATTCAGGAGCTTCAAAAGATATGGTTTCTATCCCTGGGTTGGGAAAGTCCACTGCTCTATAAATCAGAAGTCTAGGCCAATGAGGTTGGTCCTTTGCTTTGGTTTTGGGTTTAGAAAGTTCAAAATCAAAGTGTTTGCCAAAGTATATTCTTTTCTGGGGGCTCTGGGATGAGTTTCCTTTAAAGCTCATTGACAGTTTTGGCAAAATTTAGTTCCGTGCTATAAGAAGAAGTGTCTTTCCTTCCATTTTTCCTGTACCCCCATCTTCCCTCCCTCCAGTTCATGATCTCAAGTACAAAGAACATTTTTAGCTCATATATTGATTAGTACGGGCTTCCCTGATGGCTCAGATGGTAAAGAATCTGCCTGCAATGTGGGGAGACCTATGTTTCATCCTGGGTCAGGAAGATCCCCGGGAGAATGAAATGGAAACCCACTCCAGCATTCTTGCCTGGAGAATCCCATGGACAGAGGAGCCTGGCGGTTTACAGTTCATGGGGTTGCAGAGAGACAGACACAACTGAGCAACTAACACTTTCACTTTCTTTCACTGATTAATGTACATGCCTAATAGACCTCTGTCAATTTCCTATTTATAATGAGACTTTTGTTTCCTAAGAACTGAAAGTTGAATCTTGATGGAAAGTAAAGTAAAAATTAGACAAGCACAATTTCTATTCTTTACCTTGAGCTATATATTGTCTTTGCCATTTTGAAACAAGCCACTTCAAGTATTATGATACATGGAACACTTTTTCACATATGTACCTTAAAACACACATGTGTAGACAAGTTTCTCCAATGTGTTAGTCATTAGTACCTCCCAATAAAAACAGCCAAATGCAGGGGACTCTATTACAGCTGAATGTAGGAAGTTGTGAAGAATTCAATAATACATTAGAAAGTCATTCCTCAGCTTGGCCAGATGCTGCAACTTGGAATTGTTCAGTTCTTTCAAAGCTTTTCAAACAAACAACAAAAGATAAAGAAAATACAATGAAGCAGTCATCTATCTTCAACCTTCTACTGTTCATGCAAAGTCAGTAATCGTCCTACATGCAAAATCTTACAATATCAAAAATTCAGTAACCTTACATCTTTCTAATACCCACTTTCATTGTGATAGTCACATTAGTTAAAGGTAATGTCACATTTTACCTTACATGCAATTATTATAAGGTATTTAAAATGTCTCTTTAAAAATCTGTTGTTAATTTAATTAGAATTATTACTGATTTTGTATTGTATTAGCTAAATTACATGTGTTTGAGTGATTTTTCCTAATCCTGTATTTACTAACTGCTCTTTATTATGTCATTTTGTAGAATAGGTGTTTCTTTGGAACACAAATACTACACTATGAGAGAAATATAAAATATTTATTTTGTTCTGAATTCTTTATGGACTTGGCACTAAACAATCATGCTAAAATAAGATGAAGAAAAAGGGAAAAACAGCCATTCTAAGAGGCTTTTCACATATTAAAAGACTTGTTTCCTAGCTTATACCACAATGGTGGTTGCTTTTTTAGGGAAAGAACAGTGAGTTACATAAATATAAAGAAAGAAGAGTGTAAATGAGTTGGATCGGTAGCTATATTATCTAGGTCATATAGGGGTTATATTCAGTCGCTAAGCCATGTCCGACTCTGCAGTCCCATGGACTGCAGTGGGCCAGGCTTCTCTGTCCTTCACCATCTCCCAGAGTTTGCTCACACTCATGTCCACTGAATCAGTTAATGCTATCTAACCATCTCATCCACTGCTGCTCCTTCTTTTGTTTTCAGTCTTTCCCAGCATCAGGAACTTTTCCAGTGACTCCTATCTTTGCATCTGCTGGTCAAAGTATTGGAGCTTCAGCTTCAGCATAAGTCCTTCCAGTGAATATTCAGGGTTGATTTCCTTCAGAATGGACTGGTTTGATCTTCTTGCAGTCCAAGGGATTCTCAGGAGTCTTCTCCAACACCACAGTTCAAAAACATCAATTCTTCAGTCCACCAGGCTCCCCGGTCCATGGGATTTCCCAGGCAAGAATACTGGAGTGGGTAGCCATTGCTTTCTTCCCAACCCAGAGGTAGAGCCCAGGTCTCCTGTGTTTTAGGTGGGTTCTTTACCATCTGAGCCACCAGAGAAGCCCAATTTAGGTTACATATGGATTCTATTGATTATATATAGATATAGATGTTATATGTAGATAGATATATTTCTATATTATCTATCTATAATTATAGGGGAAATTATACAGAAAGATATATTATTTCTCTTCTCTGAAATATGCCTGTATCTCTGAGATCAAAATAAACGTTGCAGTTTTTTTGTAAAGATTATATAAAATATTTAAGATCAGTTTTAATACAATAGTAATAATAATGAATTAACTCACCTGGATGAAGATTTCCAGCTGTACACCAACATTAGCGCTAGTGCAGATAATGTAGACCTAAGCATGTTGACAAATGATTTTTATCAACTACTAAGGAGGGACCTAAAATATATAAATGAAAAAATTTATATTTCAAAGCAGTAATCATAAATTTAGGGAGATAAGCCATATTCATGCCCCAAATTAATATTACTAGTGAGTGCTTTATCAGGAAGGAGAGAGAATTTGGTCAAGATTAAATATTTCCATTAGCATAAGAATATCTCCATGAATAATAAAAATATGCTATTTATAGAGGTAGTATATGCTTTAAATATTTACATCCTACTTGGAATGAAATAATTTTTGAAAATGTCTTAAAATGAATGTCTGGTGTTCCTTTAGACAGATTTAACCTCAATTATTTAGAAATTGCCAGACTATTAACAATTATTTCTGGAGGATTTTAACTGATTGAGCATTACTTTTAATCAAAATTTCAAAAAAGATTATTTTATCGGTGCAGAAAAGAACATTAACCATCCTTTTCATTTTTGGTTGAAATTATCTTCTCCTTTCATATGAATGATCTAAAATATATTTTTCTGTTATAATTTGAAGGAGGAACAGTACAAAATCACGTTTAAGCCTTTGTTTCTTTAATTATTTAAGGGGATTTTTTAAAAAGCCATTTATACCAATTCTGATTGTAATGATCATATTTTAATATAATGTCCTAAGAACTTAGAATATTAAATTACATTAAGATAATATAATTTTAAAAATATTGTGCTCTTTATAAAATCAAAGACTTTCACATAGCAATAGCTGCTGTTTAGTTGATTTAATCATTGACTGTAACCTGAAGTGATGCCTAAAGACTTTCTATTGCTTATAGCATACATATATATGAAAGACCCTTGTTTGAAATTTAATTAGGAAAAATCTGACACTAGTTTTTGAGGAAATATACAAGTATCAGTTGATGTGCAATCCGGCATTTATCACGCTCTGCCTCATGATATTTTTCTTTGTCCAGTCATCCTGTGATAGCAGACACTGTAGAAGGAAGAGCTACAATGTATGTCTGAGCTCCAAGGCTTATCAAACTGTCCAGTGATCTTTGCACAGCAGCCTCTTTTACACTGTGTTTATGAGTGTCATCTTAGCACCATTGCTGTTTTGCCATATTTCAGAGTGCTGGTGCAAATAGGTTTGCTGAATCAATTTTATTTTGAAGCTTTAAAAGATTCCTATTGTTTTAGAAACTGTGCTAAATATCTGCCAATATTTCAGCATCAGTTTTGTTAAGTGTTGGGTCTACACCTCAAAGAAAAATTTTAAGCTTTCTGATAGCACAAATTCAATAAAAATTCTTTCCAAGAGCCCAATTTAAGAGAATGTTTAAACGGTATAAACAGATTTCCTAAATAAATGAAATTGAAAAATATCTCCATCGAGGTGATAGATAGAATGAGATAAAGGAAACAATCTAATTATGGAAACCGGGAAAGAAATACAGAAAACGAAACAAGGGCATGTGGTAAGGTTCAGATGGAAGGCTTCAGAGGGAGTATTGAGAAGTGTCATTTTATCTCTCACAACAGCTTTGCTTTAGAGTCTATTTAGTGTGGTATTATCACAGCCACTCCAGCGCTTTTCTTTCTTTCTTTCTTTTTTTTTTTTTACTAATTAAACTTTTATCTTCTATTGGGCTTCCCTGATAGCTCAGTTGGTAAAGAATCTGTCTGCAAAGCAGGAGACCTCAGTTCAATTCTTGAGTCAGGAAGATCCACTGGAGAAGGGATAGGCTACCCACTCCAGTATTCTTGGGCTGCCCTTGTGGCTCAGCTGGTAAAGAATTCGCCTGCAATGCAGGAGACCTGGGTTTGATCCCTGGGTTGAGAAGGTCCCGTGGAGAAGGGAAAGGCTACCCACTCAAGTATTCGGGGCTGGAGAATTCCCTGAACTGTATAGTCCATGGGGTCTCAAAGAGTTGGACACGACTGAGCGACTTTGACTTTCACTTACAGAAGGAAATGGCAACCCACTCCAGTGTTCTTGCCTGGAAAATCCCATGGACTGAGGAGCCTGGTATGCTACGGTCGATGGGGTCGCAAAGAGCCGGACATGACTGAGCGACTTCAATTTCACTTTCACTTTCACCTTACATCTTCTTTTGAAGTGTAGCCAGTTAACAATATTGTGATACTTTCAGGTGAACAATGAAGGGACTCAGACATACATTTACATGCATCTTGTTGTTCAGTTGCTCAGTTGTGTCCTACTGTTTGGAACCCTATGAACTGCAGCACACCAGGCTTTCCTGTCCTTCACTGTCTCCTAGAGTTTGGTCAAACTCATGTTCATTGAGTCAGGGATGCCATCCAACCACCTCATCCTCTGTCACCCGCTTTTCCTCCTGCCTTCAATCTTTCCCAGTATCAGGGTCTTCTCCAGTGAGTCGGCTCTTTCCATCATGTGGCCATAGTATTGGAGCTTCAGTTTCAGCATCAGCCCTTCCAATGAATATTCAGGAAATATTCATGATTTTCTTTAGGAAATCATGTATGTATTCTCCCTTAAAGTCCCCTACTATCCAGGCTGCCATACAACATTGAACAAATAAACGACACAAATGAACTTACTTACAAAACAGGAAGAGACTCATAGAACATGAACTTTTGGTTGCAAGGGGGAAGGATGAGAGCAAAGGAGAGTTAGGGGGTTTGGCATGGACATGAATACACTGCTATATTTAAAATGGATAACCAACAAGAACCTACTGTATAGCGCATAGAATTCCAGCTCTTTTCTGTTTGCTGTTTACATGGTATATCTTTTGTCCCCATCATTTACTCTTCAGCCTACTTTTGTCTTTGAATTTAAAGATTGTGCTTGTTTGTTTTAGTGGTCTGGCTGGAATAATTCAGTGCAGACTCTGATGCCCCGCTCCACTCACACCCCTGGAGCCCTCTGCGTTAGGACCCTGTAAGGGTCCGCTGTGGATGGTGCTCCAGCTCCCTGAGGCAGTGAGGTTCCTGCCTGTAACATTAGATGTGTGTGGGGGGGCTGAAGGCTGCTTTCTCAGTTCAGGGAGCTGATGAGTTTGCTGCTTACTCAGGCAAGGGTGAGAGAATCAGAGGATTTTTCCTCAGAGGACACAGTGCTGAGAAGGAGCACAGTTGTCATGGCCTCCAGGATATTTGTGGTTTTAGCGGCACCGTCTCAGTGTCGTTACTCTGGTCTCCCCCATAATCTTCTGAGTTGTGTTGATCACGTATAGCTGTGTTCATGTTGTAACACTTGTATAATAATGTTCATCTTTAGATATACAAAAACTGAGAGATTATCCATCCAACTAATTAACCATCCTGAGGATAAAAACACAGCCAAAGTATCCTCAAATATTTATAATATTTGGAAACTTTTAGGATATAATAACTAATTTTGAGCAATAGAATGTAAGTGTCCAATGAAATGAATTTGGTACACAAATTATAGCACCTTTGTAAGATAATATAGCATGTCAATTTCAAATCTTTATGAAATAATATCCAGTTAGTAATACATATATTTTTAATATATATACATATATTATATTTTTGAAAACTATCATGGTTTAAACTAATAAATGTATATAGATATGCTCTTTGTCAGAGTTCAGTATTTTCTTTATTTGTCACATTGTCTGTAAAGCAGAGATACTATTTTTGTTAAGTATAAAAATAAAATAATTATTAATTTAAAAGATAATATGCAAAAATATGAATCAGCTTTATTAAATACCTTACATTTGAGAACATGTTCAGAAAAAAGATATAAACAGATATTTTATTTTCAAGTATTTAAAGTGCTTTGTAAGATGAAGTTGTTTTCAGATTTACATATTTTAATTTCTTATATACTGCAATACATCAATTTACTTGCCAAAATATACAGATGTCCTTACATTACATTGTGTTACTTTGACTTTTATTTTCTCCAATTTGTATTGAATCACAAATCAAGAAGTTTGCAGCATAGTTTTGATTAATTTAAGACTCAGTAGAAGCTGTTTCCTGTTTTATGTTTGACAATAATTTAGCATAATATAAAGTGGTGTGACATTAAACAACATTCCTGAATAGAATTCAGTTCCATTAACAAGCTCCATTAGGGAAATATAGCTACCTACAAATCAACCATTTTGTGTCAGTTTCATTAATTACTGTTTGGGCATAATTGGTATAATACCATACTTTACTTGACAGTGTTTGAATTGTTTGGCTAGAAAAGGCAACACATAATGTTGGATATAGCATAGCCTAGATGTAATTTTAAATTACTTGTATCAGAGTCTGCCACTCAAGGAGAAAAAAAGTCATTTGTTTTGTGAAATCCATGACTGATATTTTAGTTTTTGATGAAAATTTATAATTAAAATCTACAATATTAAAAAATATTTATTATTTATTATATGCTAAAACTGGCTTAAAACTCAACATTCCAAAAACTAAGATCATGACATCTGGTCCCATCACTTGATGGCAAATAGAGGGGAAAAAGTGAAAATAGTGACAGATTTTATTTACTTGGAGTCCAAAATCACTGTGTATAGTGACTGCAGCCATAAAATTAAGATGCACTTGTTCCTTGGGAGGACAGCTATGACAAACCTAGACAGTGTATTAAAAACCAGAGACAACACTTTGGCAACAAAGGTCTGTATAGTCAAAGTTACACTTTGCCATTAGTCATGTACAGATGTAATAATTGGGCCATAAGGAAAGCTGAGCACTGAAGAATTGATGCTTTCAAACTGTGGTGCTGGAGAAGAGTCTTGAGAGTCCCTTGGACTGCCAGGAGATCAAACTAGTCAATACTAAAGAAAATCAACCCTGGATATTTATTAGACGGACTAATGCTGAAGATGAAGCTTCAATATTTCAGTCATCTGATGCAAAGAGCCTACTCACTGGAAAAGACCCTGATGCTGGGAAAGACTAGGGGCAGGAGAAGAAGGGGGCGACAGAGGATGAGATGGATGGATGGCATCACTGACTCAATGGACATGAATTTGAGCAAGCTCCGGGAGATAGTGAAGGACAGGGAAGCCTCATGTGCTGCAGTCCATGGGGTCACAAAGAGTTGAACATGACTTAGCGACTGAACAACAACAACAAAATATACTGTTTGCATTGATGATAGAATGCTTGCTATGCTTACTTAATGTTATGATTTTTGTGCATTAAGTACTCATAATTCATGATCAAAACTATGAACATATCCATCACTTTCAAAAGTATTTCACCCTCCCTAGACCCCTAATCCCCATGTCATCATTGATTTATCTGCTTCTTTTTTCTGATACAATGCATTGTATTTTCTAGTATTTTGTAAAAATGGTATCATGCAGTAAGGAAGATATTTGCCTGGCTTCTTCCTCTAACTATATTTACTTTCACTCATTTTGTAGCCTGTATAAATGCTTCATTCTTTTTATTGCTATGTAGTATTGTGGTATGGATATAACATATTGTATGACCCATTCTCATATTGATGACTTTTGAGTGGTGTCAAGTTTGGTGCATGAATTGCTTTAACTCTTCTGGGAAAATAGCTAAGCATGTAATCCCTCAATGTTATACTACATTTGCTTTCAGGCAAATATTTTAATAACTTTGCTGTAAACTTCTTCTTTGATCTATAGGTTATTTTAAAGCATGTAACATAACTTCCATATATTTGGAACTTTTCCAGTTATCTTACCATTACTGAATTTTAGTTAAATTATATTATGTACCATACCCTGAGAAAACCATAACTGAAAAAGACACATGTACCCAATGTTTATTTCAGTACTATTTATAATAGCTAGGACATGGAAGCAACCTAGATATCCATTGATAGATGAATGGATAAGGAAGCTGTGGTACATATACAGAAGGGAATATTTACATAATTTTATATAATATATATTATATTCAGCCATAATAAATAATGCATTTGAGTCAGTTCTAATGAGGTGGATGAACCTAGAGTGTATCATACAGAGTGAAGTAAGTCAGAAAGAGAAGATCATATATATTAACACACATATATGGACTCTAGAAAGATGGTACTGGTGAACATGTTTGTAGGGCAGCAGTGTATACCCAGATATAGAAAACTGACTTGTGGTCACAGGATGGGAAGAAGAGGATGGGACAAACTGGAGAGAGTAGCAGAGAAACATATACACTACCACATGTAAAATAGATAGTCAGTGGGAATTTACTCTGTGACTGCTGCTGCTGCTAAGTCGCTTCAGTCGTGTCCGACTCCATGCAACCCCATAGACGGCAGCCCACCAGGCTCCCCCGTCCCTGGGATTCTCCAGGCAAAAACAATGGAGTGGGTTGCCATTTCCTTCTGCAATGCATGAAAGTGAAAAGTGAAATTGAAAAGTGAAATTGAAAAGTGAAAGTGAAGTTGCTCAGTCGTGCCCTACTCTATGACTAAGGGAGCTCAAATCTGGTGATCTGTGACAACCCAGAGGGGTGGGATGGGGTGGGAGGTGGCAAGGAGGTTCAAAAGGGAGGGGGCATGTGTATATCTGGTGGCTTCATGTTGATGTATGGAAGAAACCAACACAATATTGTAAAGTAATTATCCTTCAATTGAAACAATTTTTTTAGAAAAGAAAAAATTTCTGTTGAGCTCTGAGAACAGAACTTGCATGGTTTTGATTCTTTTAAATTTTTTTTTAATTTAAATTTATTTATTTTGATTGGATATTCAAAAGCAGAGACATTACTTTGCCGACTAAGGTCCGTCTAGTCAAGGCTATCGTTTTTCCTGTGGTCATGTATGGATGTGAGAGTTGGACTGTGAAGAAGGCTGAGCGCCGAAGAATTGATGCTTTTGAACTGTGGTGTTGGAGAAGACTCTTGAGAGTCCCTTGGACTGCAAAGAGATCCAACCAGTCCATTCTGAAGGAGATCAACCCTGGGATTTCTTTGGAAGGAATGATGCTAAAGCTGAAGCTCCAGTACTTTGGTCACTTCATGCTAAGAGTTGACTCATTGAAAAAGACTCTGATGCTGGGAGGGATTGGGGGCAGGAGGAGAAGGGGACGACCCAGGATGAGATGGCTGGATGGCATCACTGACTCGACGGATGCGAGTCTGAGTGAACTCTGGGAGATGGTGATGGACAGGGAGGCCTGGCATGCCACGATTCATGGGGTCACAAAGAGTCAGACACGACTGAGTGACTGAACTGAACTGAACTTAATTACTTTAAAATATTGTATTGATTTTGCCCCATCCTGAACCCCCCTCCCGGCTCCCTCCCTGTACCATCCCTCTGGGTCATCCCAGTGCACCAGCCCCAAGCATCCTGTATCAAACCTGGACTGGCAATTCTTTTCTTATATGATATGATACATGTTTCAATGCAATTCTCCCAAATCATCCCACCCTCTTCCTCTCCCACAGAGTCCAAAAGACTGTTCTAGACATCTGTGTCTCTTTTGCTGTCTCACATACAGGGTTATCGTTACCATCTTTCTAAATTCCATATATATGCATTAGTATACTGTATTGGTGTTTTTCTTTCTGGCTTACTTCACTCTGTATAATAGGCTCCAGTTTCATCCACTTCATTAGAACTGATTCAAATGTATTATTTTTAATGGCTGAGTAATACTCCATTGTGTATATGTACCACAGCTTTCTTATCCATTCGTCTGCTGATGGACATCTAGGTTGCTTCCATGTCCTGCCTATTATAAACTGCTGCGATGAACATTGGGCTACACGTGTCTCTTTCAATTCTGGTTTCCTCAGTGTGTATGCCCAGCAGTGGGATTACTGGGTCATAAGGCAGTTCTGTTTCTAGTTTTTAAAGGAATCTCCACACTGTTCTCCATAGTGGCTGTACTAGTTTGCATTTCCACCAACAGCATAAGAGGGTTCCCTTTTCTCCACACCCTCTCCAGCATTTATTGCTTGTAGACTTTTGGATCGCAGCCATTCTGACTGGCGTGAAATGGTACCTCATTGTGGTCTTGATTTGCATTTCTCTGATAACAAGTGATGTTGAGCATCTTTTCATGTGTTTGTTAGCCATCTGTATGTCTTCTTTGGAGAAATGTCTATTTAGTTCTTTGGTCCATTTTTTGATTGGGTCATTTACTTTTCTGGAATTGAGCTGCATAAGTTGCTTGTGTATTTCTGAGATTAGTTGTTTGTCAGTTGCTTCATTTGCTATTATTTTCTCCCATTCTGAAGGCTGTCTTTTCACCTTGCTTTTAGTTTCCTTTGTTGTGCAGAAGCTTTTAATTTTAATTAGGTCCCATTTGTTTATTTTTGCTTTTATTTCCAGTATTCAGGGAGGTGGGTCATAGAGGATCCTCCTGTGATTTATGTCGAGAGTGTTTTGCCTATGTTCTCCTGTAGGAGTTTTATAGTTTCTGGTCTTACCTTTAGATCTTTAATCCATTTTAAGTTTATTTTTGTGTATGGTGTTAGAAAGTGTTCTAGTTTCATTTTTTTACAAGTGGTTGACCAGTTTTCCCAGCACTACTTGTTAGAGATTGTCTTTAATCCATTGTATATTCTTGCCTCCTTTGTCAAAGATAAGGTGTCCATAGGTGCGTGGATTTATCTCTGGGCTTTCTATTTTGTTCCATTGATCTATGTTTCTGTCTTTGTGCCAGTACCATACTGTCTTGATGACTGTGGCTTTGTAGTAGAGCCTGAAGTCAGGCAGGTTGATTCCTCCAGCTTGATTCCTCTTTCTCAAGATTGCTTTGGCTATTCGAAGTTTTTTGTATTTCCATACAAATTGTGAAATTATTTGTTCTAGCTCTGTGAAAAATACTGTTGGTAGCTTGATAGGGATTGCATTGAATCCGTAGATTGCTTTGAGTAGTATAGTCATTTTCACTATATTGATTCTTCTGATCCATGAACATGGTATATTTCTCCATCTATTAGTGTCCTCTTTGATTTCTTTCACCAGTGTTTTATAGTTTTCTATATATAGGTCTTTAGTTTTTTTAGGTAGATATATTCCTAAGTATTTTATTCTTTTTGTTGCAATGGTGAATGGAATTTTTCCTTAATGTCTCTTTTTATTTTCTCATTATTAGTGTATAGGAATGCAAGGGATTTCTGTGTGTTGATTTTATATCCTTCAACTTTACTATATTCATTGATTAGCTCTAGTAATTTTCTGGTGGAGTCTTTAGGGTTTTCAATGTAGAGGATGATGTCATCTACCAATAGTGAGAGTTTTACTTCTTCTTTTCCAATTTGGATTCCTTTTATTTCTTTTTCTGCTCTGATTGCTGTGGCCAAAACTTCCAAAACTGTGTTGAATAGTAGTGGTGAAAGTGGGCACCCTTGTCTTCTTCCTGACTTTAGGGGAAATGCTTTCAATTTTTCACCTTTGAGGATATGTTTGCTGTGGGTTTGTCATATATAGCTTTTATTATGTTGACGTATGTTCCTTCTATTCCTGCTTTCTGGAGAGTTTTTATCTTAAATGGATGTTGAATTTTGTCAAAGGCTTTCTTTGCATATATTGAGAAAATAATATGGCTTCTATTTTTCAATTTGTTAATGTGGTGTATTACATTGATTGATTTGCAGATATTGAAGAATCCTTGCATCCCTGGGATAAAGCCCACTTGGTCATGGTGTATGATCTTTTTAATGTGTTGTTGGATTCTGATTGCTAGAATTTTGTTAAGGATTTTTGCATCTATGTTCATCAGTGATATTGGCCTGTAGTTTTCTTTTCTTTCTTTCTTTCTTTTTTTTTTTTTTTTTTTTTTTTGGTGGCATCTTTGTCCAGTTTTGGTATTAGGGTGATGGTGGCCTCACAGAATGAGTTTGGAAGTTTCCCTTCCTCTGAAATTTTCTGGAAGAGTTTGAGTAGGATAGATGTTAGCTCTTCTTGAAATTTTTAGTAGAATTCAGCTGTGAAGCCGTCTGGACCTGGGCTTTTGTTTGCTGGAAGATTTCTGATTACAGTTTCAATTTCCGTGCTTGTGATGGGTCTGGAAAGATTTTCTATTTCTTCCTGGTTCCGTTTTGGAAAGTTGTACTTTTCTAAGAATTCGTCCATGTCTTCCACGTTGTCCATTTTATTGGCATATAATTGCTGATAGTAGTCTCTTATGATCCTTTGTATTTCTGTGTTGTCTGTTGTGATCTCTCCATTTTCATTTCTAATTTTATTGATTTGATTTTTCTTTGTTTTTTGATGAGTCTGGCTAATGGTTTGTCAATTTTATTTATCCTTTCAAAGAACCAGCTTTTGGCTTTGTTGATTTTTGCTATGGTGTCTTTCGTTTCTTTTGCATTTATTTCTCCCCTAATTTTTAAGATTTCTTTCCTTCTACTAACCCTGGGGTTCTTCATTTCTTCCTTTTCTAGTTGCTTTAGGTGTAGAGTTAGGTTATTTATTTGACTTTTTTCTTGTTTCTTGAGGTATGCCTGTATTGCTATGAACTTTCCCCTTAGCACTGCTTTTATAGTGTCCCACAGGTTTTGGGTTGTTGTGTTTTCATTTTCATTCATTTCTATGCATATTTTGAAATCTTTTTTGATTTCTTCTGTGATTTGTTGGTTATTCAGCAGTGTGTTGTTCATCCTCCATATGTTGGAATTTTTAATACTTTTTCTCCTGTAATTGAGATCTAATCTTACTGCATTGTGGTCAGAAAAGATGCTTGGGATGATTTCAGTTTTTTTGAATTTACCAAGGCTAGATTTATGGCCCAGGATGTGATCTATCCTGGAGAAGGTTCTGTCTGTGCTTGAGAAAAATGTGAAATTCATTGTTTTGTGGTGAAATGTACTATAGATTTCCATTAGGTCTGACTGGTCTATTGTATCATTTAAAGTTTGTGTTTCCTTGTTAATTTTCTATTTAGTTGATCTATCCATAGGTGTGATTGGGGTATTAAAGTCTCCCATTATTATTGTGTTCTGCATGACCTAAATAGGTTTTCTCTTGGTGGATATTCTAAGCATACTTGAAAAAAATGAATGTTCCCTGTTGTTGGCTGGCTCATTATAAATGAATATAGCCTGTTCCCTGATAGAGTTTTCAGGTCATTATATATATATATATATATATATATGTTTTCAGTATAAATTTTGGGCCTAATAGCCTTATCAGTTGCTGAGACCTGTGTATTGTGATCTGCATCTATAATTGTGGGTTGGTCTCTTCTTTCACTTCTACCAGTATTTGTTTTATAAGCTTCAAGCCTCTGTTCTCACAGGCCTAGCTAGGACTGTTATGTCTTCTTTGAGAATGTCTCGCTTTCTCATTAAGAATTATCTGTTTTTGTCACTATTTTGCTCGTTCTGAAGTCTACTTTGTCAAATATTGATGTAGCTACTCCAGCTTTCTTGTGACTAACATTCATGTGGTATTTTTTTCTCCCCCACCTACTTTAGTATGTCTCTGTATTTGATGCACATTGTTTATGGCAATCATATTAAAATCTACCACTGCACTAGCTGTTTTATATTTTTCCATTTGTTCTCTGTTTCCTCTTGATTAACTCAAGATTTTGTTGTTTGTTGTTAAGAGGAAATCTTCCTTTATGTCTTGCATTTCTTCCTATTTTCTGAACGAACTGATAGCTTTTGTTCCATGCCACTTTTTTCAAACAGATCTGCATGGCAAATACAAAGAAAGATACAAAGGTCCCTCTCTCTAGGACACCTTATCCAGGAACATAAAATCAGAATCTCCCTCTATCACGAAATTTGAGCAGTTTTGATGGCACCCCTTTTCTAACAGAGTGGGGTTTCTTATACTCTGGGTTCTTGCCCTTAACATGTGTGAGCACACTTAAATTGTACATTACTCTGTAGGAACTGAGGCTTGAAGGATGTGTACTCTAGACCAAATTTTTGTGCCCCCGCCCCCCACCCCCTGCCAGATTTAGTACTTTGAAACTCTAATCCTTAGTGTATTGGTATTAATATTTGGAGATGGGGCCTTTGGAATGTAATTGGCTCCCAAGAATGAAACCCTTCTAAGAGGATTAGTGTCCTTACAAAAGAAATATCAGAGAGCTAGTGCTCTCTGCTCTCTTTGTCTCTTTGTCCTTTCCCTCCTCCTTCCTGCCTGCCTTCCTTCTCTCCACTTCTCTCTCTCTGTCTTTGCCATGTGAAGTTAAAATGATTATCTGTGAACCAGGAGGATGATCGTCACCAGACACACATTGGGGAGATCCACTGGGGAAGGAAATGGCAACCCACTCCAGTGTTCTTGCCTGGAAAATCTCATAGACAGAGGAGCCTGATGGGCTACAGTCCATGGGATCGTGAGGGTCAGACATGACTTAACAACTAAACTACCACCAGTACAACTCTTCTCTCTGTGTGTCTTTGCCACATGAAGATAAAGTGATTGTCTATGAACCAAGAGAATGACCTTCACCAGACACCTGACATGCCTGTGCTCTTCAATTTTTTTTTTTTAAGTCACTCCTTTGCTGAGAAATTTACATCTTTGCTTGGTTGAACTCCACAGGGGGGAAAATATGACAGCTATATGGACTAACTGCACTTTAATTGTCATGAATCTTAAAATGTGCCTTGAGGATAACATGGATCTCTTAAAGACCAATTTAATTGACCACATCTAAGAGAATCTAGCAAAAAAAAAAAAAAATCTGAGATGATAAAGCTAACATCTAAACCAGAAAAAGGAATCCGTGGGAGATTGATGAGGGTTTTAAATGGCAACACTTGTCACTGTTGTGTATAGCTTTAGGAGATGATGTGAGTGAATCTGGAAGCTGAGCTGGTTCCTCAGTAAGTGGTTGCAGAGACTGGGAAAAGTGGTTAGGACAGACGTCCAGAAGGTATGCTCAGTCATGAATCAGATAATATAGTTCAGGTGCTATAGTGATGTTGCATGTACTTTAGATAATCTGGCTCAAGCATAGCCATCTAAAACTAGAAACTCCATCCACTTTGCTTAGACTATTCCACAGTATTGGTCTTCCCTGTATTCAATAAAAGTGTGAACAGGATAAAAGGAGCACAGACTCTTTGTCTACTACTTATAATAAATGAGCCCTTGTCAGAGCCTGTTTTGAAATTATGAACAGAAAATGAATAACAAGGGTAGGATTTATCATGAAAGATGGGGACTAAATTCATATATGGCCCAAGAGCTGCATTCTCCTTCAGAACTGACTCTAAAATGTGAACCCTA
This sequence comes from Oryx dammah, assembly GCF_014754425.2. Taxonomy (NCBI): domain Eukaryota; kingdom Metazoa; phylum Chordata; class Mammalia; order Artiodactyla; family Bovidae; genus Oryx; species Oryx dammah. Next base: position 55,868,818 of record NW_024070206.1, read on the forward strand.
AACTCTTTTATACTGGAAAAAGTAACCTCATGCACTGACATTCCATGCTCAAATGAGGGGTTATAGCTAACCAAAGATTTGAGTATCTCAAAGTTGGTAGCAAGATCATGTTTGGATCATAATTTTTAGGTCAAGGATTAGTCACCATTCATTCATTCATGCAATCATTCACCAGCTAGCTGTTGAATCTCAACCACAGGTGTGACACATGCTCCCCTTTTAAATATTGAGAGTTGTGAGAGATTCCTGCCTCATTCCTAAAGGGAAAAAGAAGCTTATGAGCATAAATTCTGTTTCTTAGTTAAAACTTTGTGACAATACAGCCATCTACTTCTTTGCTAAAAGCTAATTTTGTATAAGAGTGACACAAAAAAATGGGTTTTGGTATATGTGCCAATTATCAACCTATAAACAAAGCCTTTAACAGAAAATGAAAACCCTTTATTTGGATGCATGCATTGCCAAAAAATCTTATAGACTATTATAAGATTTATGACAGCTTTCACAGCATCCTTTTTTCCTGGCTTCCACTTCAGTGCATTAACTTTGAAAAGAAAAACATTTGGCTTGAGTTGTGAATATGACTTCAAACAATAAAAGCGAAAGATCTGTATTGCAGCTCCTCTCTTATAGCAGCAAACCAATATATACATATTGAACTCTGCTTGGCACTTTTAGATAGCTTCAGGTACACTTGAGTTCAAGGAAAACACAGAGGTCTGCCTGGCAAATCTAGGTGTTCGTAAATTGTGAAGTATTGGTTAACACAGTGTCAAAAAACTGGAACAGAGAACTCACTTTTGTGTCTTTATTGCACTAAAATAAGAAACAGACTTCTAAATTTGGTAAGAGTGATTTTGCAGAGTTCAAATTTCATTACATAGCCATGACTGGAAGCCCAATGTATGATTTTCAAGGAGTTGACACAGATATTCCAAAAATATTTAATACACACACACACACACACACACACACACATATGTGAGTGTAGCATAAAGAAATACTTGTGGAATAGAGCTTAACACTGTAAAATATACTGAAGAGTTCAGGTGCTGTTAATTATGTTGCACCAGGCATGTAGTTTAGATACTCTGGCTCAAGCATAAGCACCTAAAAATTTAAAAATATCCACTTTTCTTTGACTATTCCACAGTGTTGTTCTGTCCTGAATTCAATAAATGTATAAAGAGTATAAAAGGAACACAATTCTTTTTTTAATTAATCTATTTTAATCAGAGGATAATTGCCTTACAATGTTGTGTTGGTTTCTGCCATACATCAACATGAATCAGCCATGGGTATACCTATGCCCCCTCCCGCCCACTTCCCACTCCTTTAGGTTGTCACAGAACACAAAGTTTGAGCTCCCTGTATCATACAGTAAATCTGCACTGGCTATCTAATTTTATGCATGGCAATGTGTGTGTTTCCTGGATACTCTCTCAGTTCATCCCACCTTCTCCTTCCAGCTGTGTCCAAGAGTCTGTTTTCTTCATCTGCATTTCCATTGCTGCCCAGCAGGTTCACCAGGACCATCTTTCTAGATTCCATGTATATGCATTGTTGTCTACTACTTGTAACAAATGAGCCCTTGTCAGAGCCTATTTTGAAATTTAAATTGTTAAAATATTTGGAATATATTGTTTGTACTACTTAGCATTCAATACCTTGCCGACTAAGGTCCGTCTAGTCAAGGCTATGGTGTTTCCAGTAGTCATGAATGGATGTGAGAGTTGGACTGTGAAGAAGGCTGAGCGCCAAAGAATTGATGCTTTTGAAGTGTGGTGTTGGAGAAGACTCTTGAGAGTCCCTTGGACTGCAAGGAGATCCAACCAGTCCATTCTGAAGCAGATCAACCCTGGGATTTCTTTGGAAGGAATGATGCTAAAGCTGAAACTCCAGTACTTTGGCCCCCTCATGCGAAGAGTTGACTCATTGGAAAAGACTCTGATGCTGGGAGGGATTGGGGGCAGGAAAAAAAGGGGATGACAGAGGATGAGATGGCTGGATGGCATCACTGACTCGATGGATGAGAGTCTGAGTGAACTCCGGGAGTTGATGATGGACAGGGAGGCCTGGCGTGCTGTGATTCATGGGGTCACGAAGAGTTGGACACGACTGAGCGACTGAACTGAACTGAACTGAACTGATTATAGTGATCATTACAACACTAAAATAGCAGAACTGACTTTTATAATAATTCTGTGAGGTAGGTACTATTTCTCCCCATTTTTTAGTTTAGAAAATCCAGTCTAGGGTCACAGGGCTTATAAATTATTATAAATTCTGGCATTGAGAATAAAATGCTAATATGATATCCAAAACTGTTGGATTAAACACCATGAAATGTTGTAGCTTTTAAATTAAACTTTTAAGATGATAAACAACTTGAGTTGATTTGGAGGAAAGGAAAGCTTTTCATCTTGTTCAGGCAAACCATTAAAATATATTGAGGATATTTTGAATGGAGAGCATTAATCAAGTACTTTGGAGGGTGATTTAAAAGTAGCATGCATGTTAAAATTATCCAGTTAATCTTATTGAGAAAATTATGTCACTGTAGCCTAATTTAACAGAATATGTTTCTGTTTGAGATTTTGCCACCACTGACCTACTCATTTGAAAGAAGAAGTGTGGTCTTACTTCTACATGGGCTTCCCAGGTGGCTCAGTGGTAAAGAATCTGCCTGCCAATGCAGGAGACATAAGAGATGCAGATTCAATCCCTGGGTTGGGAAGATCCCCTGGATTAGGAAATGGCCATCTACTCCACAGTATTCTAGCTGGAAAATTCCATGGACAGAGGAGCCTCGGCGGGTACAGTCCATAGGGTTACAAAACAGTCTGACACAGCTGAGCAACTGAGCACACAGTCTTGCTTCTAACATTATAAATTCAATGGGCAGTTGAACATCTGACATTATCTCCTTTGATCATGGTCTTGTACAGTTTCCACAACAGAGAAATTGTTGCCCAACAAATACCAAAATAAACTAAACTGATACCTGACTTGAAAAATGTTTCTGTATGTAAAGAGGTAAACTAATCAAATTATAGTTTACTTCATATTTTTTATAGTTTTAGACATATTATTTCTTTAAGATATAAATCATTTCAAATCAAATCAGTTCATATAATCACGTGTAACTGTACTCTAGATTGTATCTACCACTATCACATTAAATGGGTACATGTTTGAAAATGTACAACATTTTTATTTTGAGTGCTACTATAAAATGCATTTTACTACATTGGAGCTAGTACTGTAACAAAGAAGTTAAAATTAAAGTTGGAATTATAATAATGCTCTGAAATCATATGTGAATATTTTATTAAATTTGAATTCTGGGATTTTCAAACTAAATTCATTTAAGAAGTCTAGAAAATGACTTTTTATACCCTAAACCTAACCTTTATAATCAGGTTAAATTAAATCATATGAAATTGAGAGTTTTAAATAGAAATATATCACTATCATGAGGAAAAATTGAGAGGGAGGCTCCGATTTGTTATTCAACAGTAATTCATCTTCCAAAATCTGTACTAATGTAAAAGTATAAATATGATGAAATAGTCTTTTAATTTTGGTGTTAGAAAGGCTGTTTTGACCTGTAACTCTGGACAAGGAAATTAATAATGAAGTTCACTATATATCACGTAGTTTTCACACACTGTATATAATGCAGAAATCAAATGTATCCAGGCCAGATGGAAAACCTAATTATCTTCACCAAGTCTGAGAAGCAAGATGCATTTCCTTGAAAGTGCCTAAAATTAATAGTTAAAATCTAAATTTAAAAAAGCAGAGTACATAATTTCTGTAAATATAATGTATTTTTATAATGTGCTTTTTCTACTATAATATCCTTCCTGCCTTCTTCCTAACTGCTGAGGCCCACTGAGCAATAACTATTTTGCTGCCTTTTGAAATGAAATAATAGGTGATGTTTTACTAATTAAAAACACTAATCAATTTATAATAACATTATTTAATAAAAGAAACCATGACCCAATATCCCTGGAGAAAGGGTGTATTATAGGAGTAGCATAGCAAATATGTGAGATCAGCCTGGAGATTTTTGTAGAGGCAGAGTGTAAGGAAATACTCAAAGAGAAAAACAACTCAAATCAAACAAAAACAATGAGGGGTGTATTGAAGAGACAAAGAACCTAATTGAAAGGTCTCCCACTGATCAAAGCTGGAACAATTTGAGAAAAAATATAAAGTACTTATGGACTATATTAAACTATGACATAAATTGGAGAAGGCAATGGCAACCCACTCCAGTACTCTTGCCTGGAAGATCCCATGGATGGAGGAGCCTGGTAGGCTGCAGTCCAAGGGATCGTGAAGAGTCAGATACGACTGAGTGACTTCACTTTCACTTTTCACTTTCATGCATTGGAGAAGGAAATGGCAACCCACTCCAGTGTTCTTACCTGGAGAATCCCATGGACGGGGGGAGCCTGGTGGGCTGCCATCTATGGGGTCGCACAGAGTCAGACACGACTGAAGCGACTTAGCAGATGACATAAATATACGTGAGTTGGGCTTACCTCATAGTTGAGCTTCCCTCATAGCTCAGTTGGTAGAGCATCTCCCTGCAATGCAGGAGACCCCAATTCGATTCCTGGGTCAGGAAGATCCCCTGGAGAAGGGATAGGCTACCCACTCCAGTATTCTTGGGCTTTCATTGTGACTCAACTGGTAAAGAATCCACCTGCAATGTGGGAGACCTGGGTTTGATCCCTGGGTTGGGAAGATCCCCTGGAGAAGGGAAAGCCTACCCACTCCAGTATTCTGGCCTGGAGAATTCCATGGAATCGCAAAGAGTCAGAAATGACTGAATGACTTTCACTTTTCACTTTTCAGCTGAAATAAAGAAATGATTGACTAAATAAATAAATGGGTGAGAGAGAGAAATCTGAGTAGAAGGATTCCAAAAAATTTATGAAGATATTCTACCATCAAGGAGATAGAGCAGAGCTCAAAATATCACCCTCCTTATGTAGGAGCTGTGCATGGTGACTTTGTTGAAAAGGGCAGAGTATGAAAAGAGGAGAAGAAAGAGTAACTTTACAGTAAAGAAGCCTGATGAGCATAAAGAACCCCAGAAGTTGAATAAGAGGAATGGCAGCCACAATAATTACATAGGGGTGTGTGTGTGTGTGTGTGTGTGCTTAGTCATGTCCAACTCTTTGCGACATGATGGACTGTAGCCTGTCAGGCTCCTCTGTCCTTGGGATTCTTCAGGCAAGATTAACTGGAGCATGTTGCCATTTCCTACTCCATGGTATCTTCCTGACCCAGGGATTGAACGCTCATCTCTTTATCTCCTGCGTTCGCTGGCAGATTCTTTACCACTGCACCAGTTGAGAAGCCCAAATATAGCATGGACCTTAGGTAATAATAATGAATGTTGATGTACTAATTATAACAGATGTACTTCACTACTGTAAAATGCTAATAAGGGAAATAGGATGTGTTGCGTATGGGAACTCTCTGTATTAGCTTTACATTTTTTCTCTAAACCTAAGAATATTCTAAAACAAAAAGTTTGTTAAAAATTTTGTCATCCTAGCAATATTTTTATAAAGATGCATAAGATTGTCCTAAAATTTATATTACTGGCAAAGTACCTGGAACAGCTAAAACAATGCCGAATTAAAAAAAAATTAAGTGGGAGGAAGTAGTCTACCTGATTTCAAGATTTATTATATAGCCAGAGTAATCAAAAGAATTTCCAGAAGGCATAGACACATGGATCAATGCAACAGAATAGAGAGCTCAGAAATAGAACCACAAAAAGATGTCCAATTGATTTTTGACAAAGTTGCAAAAGCAATTTAATGGAGGAAAGATAGCCATTTTCAACAAATGGTACTGGAAAATTGGAAATCCAAAGCCAAAATAATAACTTCAACCTAAGCCATATATCTTATACAAATATTAACACAAATGGATCATGGATTTAAATATGAAACTATACAACTTTTAGGGGAAAAAAAAGGGAAAATCTTGGAAACTAGAGCTAGGCAAAAATGTGCAAACTTGGGACAAAAGTATGATTCATAAAAAAAAAATTGATATTTTGGACCCCATTACAATATTTTCTTTTAAATAATAATCAACAAAGACCTTCCTAAGAAGATGAAAATGCAAGCTACAGAATAGGAGAAGATATTTGAATCCACAGAGCCAGCAAAGAACTAATATCTAGGAAATATTAAGATCTCTCAAAATTCAACAGTAAAAACGCAAACAATCAAATTAGAAAAAGAGCAAAAAACATGAGACATTTTACCAAATAGGAGATACAGATGGCAAATAAACACGTGGAAAGATGTTCAGCATCATTAGCCACTACTGTTTTCTCATCACATCAGTTTTGTGTGAATGAAGACACACTTCATGCAACTAATGGAGGTATATGTTCCTAAATGTTGATAGATAACATCCTGTCATGTACTCATCAAGGTGAAATCTTCTAGATGCTTAATAATGATAGCACTATTTTAATGTATTGATTTACTTTTTCAGAACAAGGTTTAACAATATCATATATGAATTAATGTGAATATTCTTACGAGCAGGAAATCAAGAAGATAAATATGTGTCTGAACACATAGACACACGCAAATTGACAATGATCAGATTTTCAAATCAGAGATTTCAGTATTAAGCTGTACTAAAGAGGCTCAAAGACATAAGCGATTATAGACTGTCCTTTCAAAGTCCAAAACCTAATGCAGAAAACTAATAAAACTATAGACATATCTGTCTTCATGCCTGAGCTTTATGTTAGCATATCTTGGTCTCTTCTATGCATCCTGTCTACTAACTTCCTCTTTATCTGGGCAATGAATGACAGATTTTTGCTTTTCCTTGCCTTGAATTTTTTATTTAGCTTGAGAAACCTATTATGAACAATGTATTAATACTTTTTCTAGGAAATTGGCTCTCAAAACACAACTCTATTAAGTGGTACTTAAAAGATTTTTTTAAGCATCTAAATATATTCACTTTGTGATATATTGATAATAAACTAGATGATGTTTGTTCATGTCCACCAGAGACCATCTTGAAATTTATATCTTGGACCTCATTTTGTCCCCCTATTCTCTGAGTGTATCTCTATAATAATTGATTATCTGTGGGTCAGTAACTCATGATGGAACATTTGTTTCCTGCCTATCTCAGTTGTGGTGCTACAGTAGAGTTGAAAATAGTTATTCATCATAGAATTAAAGTGCAATTACAAACTTAATGATGAACATATTTGCTTAACTACTGACATTTTTCTTAGTTCAAGATTGCTAAAAAATTTATAGTAAATACCACAACTCCAATCCCATCAAGTGAAAGAACCAATAAATTGTCTCAGGTGTGACTTTTAACAAAAACCTTAAAGGTTGCTATGTTTCTTTAGAATGAAGCATTCAGAAATGATAGCAGTTATATTTTAATGTGTCCAAATTTGCATAAACATAATCTTGGCCTACATTTGTGCAATATACACAAAGTGAAGTTTGTAATTATAAAAGGGGAGAAAAAATAAAAATGAGAGTAGAGGGAGGGGGTAGAAGAAATAAAAGGTTGTCAGGTTGATCATATTTAGAGAGAGAGAGAGATATAAATACTGTGTATTAGGACATATATATGGAGTCTAGAAAGATGGTACTGATGATCCTACCTGCAGGGCCTCAAAGGAGATACAGACATAAAGAACGGACCTTTGAACCTGATAGGAGGAGAGGGTGGCATGATTTGATAGACCAGCTCTGAAACACACACATTACCATATGTAACATAGAGAGCCAGTGCAAGTTCAGTGCATGAAGCAGGGCTGCACTGAACAACCCTAGAGGGATAGGGTGGGGAGGGAGGTGGGAGGCGGTGTTCAGGATGGAGGGGACACATGTATATTTATGGTCAGTTCATATTGATTTATGGCAAAAGCCATCACAATATTGTAAAGTAATTATCCTCCAATTAAAATAAATAATAAAACAAAAAATACTGCTGTTAAAACACTAAGAAACTTAGGAGATGGACCTGTAAAATTACTTAATACCATGAACTCACTCTTTCCTGTGCTGACAAAATGCTGGATTTAAGAGGAGCATCACATCAGAAGGAAGACATTTCTGAACTAAAAGACCAGTGATTGGGTGCAAGAGAAGCATAGGGAAAATCACATATAGTGGGCATTTACTTCGGTTAGCAGGTGTAAAAGATACTCCTTGGAACAGAGTGCCAACATGCAGAAATGTCTCAGACTCTGAGCACTTGTAATTATGCAGTCTTTCCCTTAGGGCTTACATGTTTATTTCTCTGTTGGTGGTTGCCTGAACTTTTTAAATTAAAATTTTGATGAAAAGAAAGTTACTGCCTTAAAACCATACTTTGCAATCCTAAATAGGGCTCCAGAGAGCAATGTTAAGATTTTATAAAGATATTTTAAAAAATAAGTTTTATCTTTATTGTACAATTCACTTTCCTCTTTACTGTGCTCTGGTTAGGAAAAAATTAATTTAGAAAATAAAAGTAAGTGGCCCCCAATGTCTTCCAAATTGTTTTCGTTGTACTTTATACAAATTAAATCTGGTAACCTTGACTCTGGCAGAGATTTAGTGGTGTTTAAAGATTAATTATGAGTGCAAGTTTGCATTAACTTTTTCTCTTTGTAGAAAAGTAGTGTATCAGTTGTTTTAGGAATATTATCCATTCATTAAGAGAGATTTTCTTCGTATAAATACAGTTCTATGAACAGAGAAAAGCAGGGTTAAACAGGAAAATAAAGTTCTTTATTTGCTAAGAAAAAAATAAGAACAAAATGCATTATTCCTTTATTTAGTACATATCGAATGCATAAAATTTAATAGAAAAATATGTAGAAAGGAAAGTTACAACTTACATAAAAAATGTGATGAGATTCCATAAGAATGGGGAATACAGATGTTCATAAAAAAAATTTGAAAACCTGGCATCTTCACTTTCAGTCCTGTCTTATATTTATTCAATTTCTCTGACTTAAAATATCCAAATATTTCTAAATATCCACTACTTGTTTTTAATATACATCACTGAATACTAAAAATTTGAATATCAAAATAATAGGGATAGTTATACTTCTTAATTCATCACCTTGAAACAAATGAAAGACAAGGGAATTTTTCAGAATTCCTTTAAGTTCTATCACAATATGGACTCAATAAATTGAGAGATAAAAATATAAATATCATTAAGAATACAGATTACATAAAAAGGAAGATTACTAATTTTAAACAACAAAGCAAACAATACATAGAAAGATGCTTTCCATCAATATTCATTAGAAAAATTCACATCAAAAGTAACACAAGGGGACTTGCCTGGTGATCTGGTGGTTAAGACTCTGAGCTTCCAATGCATGGGGTGTGTGTTTGATCTCTGGTCAGGGAACTAAGATTCCATATGTCACATGGCATGGCCAAACAAAAAATCACCATGAGACACTACTACACAGCTATTAGGAGAGCTAAAATTAAGCAACAACAGCCACAAAAATCGACAACACGAAATGCTTTTGTGTGCAGAACTGGATCCCTCCTACATGGCTGATGGGGCACAACGGTGCAATCTCTCTGAATATTCTTACATATTTACCCAACAGAAATATACAAGATATCATGTTTGACTCTTTGCAACCCCATGGACCATAGCCTGCCAGATCCTCTGTCCATGGGATTTTCCGGGCCAGAATACTGGAGCGAGTAGCCATTCCCTCCTCCAGAGGGTCTTCCCAACCCAGGGATCAAACCCAGGTCTCCTGCACTGAAGGTGGATTCTTTACTGTCTGAACCACCAGGGAAGCCCCAAGATATTCATGCAACAGAAATATGACATATATCCACACAGAGATCTGAACATGGATGTTTTTAACAGCTTCATTCATTATAGCCACAAACTAGAAACATCATAACTATCCACCAGTTTCTAAAGAGATAAACTGTGACATGCTGACCTAAAGGAATATGGACTGAGCAATAAAATGGAATGACCCACTAATGAATGAAATAACAAGATTAATCGCGAAAGGTTTTTGGTGTGTAAAAAAAAGCCACGTCATTTATAAAACATTCTAGAAAGACAAACCTGTAGATACAAAAATCAGATCAGTAGCTGCCAGAGCCTGGGGATGAGGGACTGATGGTAATGGGGCGGAAAGAAGTTTCTCAAAGTTACAGAAAGATTTTCTATCTTAGTTGGGGTGGTGGTTGTCCTTTATATTTGCCACAACTCACCAAGCCTTCAGACTCACAATGGGTGAATTTTACTGTTGGTGGGTTGAATTTCATGGAAACTGACTTAAAATTTCATTATAGCAAAAGGTATAACCATAGTGTTAGAGATATTCAGGAAATTACCAAATGCTTTTCCTTGAGCTAGGAGACATGTTTCAAATTGTTTCATCATTCTTTTTTCCTCTTTATTCTTAGAAATTTTCCATCTCCATTGTCCTCTCCTTTTATGTAGCTTATGTCTGGGTCTTTTTGTCTACCAGAAAATAAACATGCTCTGCTCTGTGTTAGGCTTATGTCCAAAACAAAGTTTCTGGGTCTCCATATCTTCAAGAATCCAGCCAGCGCCTCCAATCTCCGCACCACTGGAGGCCACGTTTGATGCCTCTTCCCTTCCTCAGCGGGTGAGAGCTGAGAGTCCACCACGGGCACCTGCCAAGTCCTAAGAGCAACTTTCCACAGAGGTAGCCTTTGAGGTTGTGGTTGCCATGGATACTGGCATGCCCATATTGGAGTACACCACTGCTTTACACCAGTCAAAGAATTTTAAAATAGGGTTGATCTTATCAGATGAAATAGGGATTATAAGCCATATTGATATGAGAAAGTGACATCTGTATGATGCAAATTTTATAGATACAGAATAAATATGTTTAAACATACTAGTTATATGTGTATATAGATATAGATATAGATAGATAGATGTATTACACAATGCTTCTTCATTTCCTTGGCTCAGATGGGAAGGAATCTGCTTGCAATGCAGGAGACCTAGGTTCAGTCCCTCCCGCCATCCAAGGGGCTCCTCTGATGAGCAAGGTGGACTTGAACACACTGCCCTGGATTGGTCAGAACTCCTGCACCTGGGCACTGCAGGGCTAACTATGTAATTTTTCTTTTCTCCTGTCCTGCTTCACCCCACCATACCCCAAGGACTTCTCTCAGCATTTCCATCCTCATCTCTTTTTCTGCTTTTGCCTTCCATTTCTGTTTACCATAAAAATCTCCCTTGCACATCTGATTGCATCTTGGTGTCTGCATCTTGAAAAGAGCAATAATTATGAACTTCAAGCTGTTTTGGTCATTTTATTATGGTACTTGTGAATGATCAGTGTTATTCCAGAGTGGGAGCATATTTTCAGCCCCCAAGAAGTGACTGACACCTCCAAGCTTCCTGTCACCAAGGAGCCTAAAAGCCCAAGGGAATGAAGGCTCCCCAGGCTTTCAGTTAGAGAAAGCATTTACCAGCTTGAGTGCCTGTCTGCAGAACGTGATTTAGGGCACATTTTAATTCATGTCCCAATTTCATGTAACCCTTTCCTCTGGTCAGCCCCAGTGGAGTTTGGAGGAGAGTGGATCAGCACTCTCTCAGAAGCAAACTTTCAAGAAAGTTTATATGAGAATATACAGTATTTCCTGGAGCTCAAAATAGTCTCAGTGAGTTAGGATACTGTTTGGGGGATTTCCTTATAATTAAAATTTGAGGAATAACACAAATTTATGTTTTCCTTTGGACCACTTTAATTTTGTGCTATTATATTTTCAACAGAGATTTTGAAAGACTATATTTAAAGGAATCAGCAACACAAATTAATAATCTTACAGAAAACAGGACTATGTGATATTTCTGGATACTTAAAGCAAGAGTAATATTGTTTGTGATTCTTTTTAGCTGTATCACTTGTATAGGATATGTCTAGACCCTTTGGAATATCGTATTTAAATCATCGGAATCTCCTTTTCTCTCTCTGAATGTCTTGTTCAGTTCAGTCCAGTCGCTCAGTCGTGTCTGACTCTTTGCGACCCCATGAACTGCAGCATGCCAGGCCTCCCTATCCATAACCAACTCCCGGAGTTTACTCAAACTCATGTCCATGGAGTCGGTGATGCTATCCAACCATCTCATCCTCTGTCATTCCCTTCTCCTCCTGCCCTCAATCTTTCCCAGCATCAGGGTCTTTTCCAGTGAGTCAGTATTTGTATCAGGTGGCCAAAGTATTGGAGTTTCAGCTTCAAGATCAGTCCTTCCATTGAATATTCAGGACTGATTTCCTTTAGGATGGACTGGATGGATCTCCTTGCAGTCCAAGGGACTCTCAAGAGTCTTCTCCAACACCACAGTTCAAAAGCATCAATTCTTCGGCGCTCAGCTTTCTTTATAGTCCAACTCTCACATCCATACATGACCACTGGAAAAACCATAGCCGTAACTAGATGGACCTTTTCTGGCAAAGTAATGTCTCTGCTTTTTAATAAGCTGTCTTGGTTGGTCATAACTTTCCTTCCAAGGAGTAAGCATCTTTTAATTTCATGGCTGCAGTCACAATCTGCAGTGAAATATCTTGTTGATACACCAGAAAAAAGAAAACCTAAGCCAAATTTGTTGAGATAGAATATTATTAATACCTTTTATTTCTGTTTTCTGCATCTTATCACCTTCTGGGTGTAATGAGTTGATACAGAAATCAAAATACATGGCTCTTATTTTCAGAAGCTCTGGTTATGTAAATAGGATCTTCCTGTCTGCACTTCTACAACTTTAAGTCACTGCCTTTAATGTGATAGTCATAACATTCACTTTGGTAGGATGATGAAGTCACACTCGGATACAAACCCCAGCAGAAGAGACTTTATTATGTGCACAAAGTGATCATCATTGAAAGGCCAGAGAAGAGACATGTTACAATGTGCTTAACGTGACTAGCCTGTACAGAAACTCTGCACATTTGTAGATGAGACTTGGGTCAGAAGACACCCATTAGACCATTATCATCTACCCTTTAACATTACAGTTTTAAGTTTTACCAAGAATTTTAGTCAGTCATTCTAGTTTTAAATAAATCCAATGTAATTGACAAAATTTGTTGTTGTTCAGTCGCTAAGTCATGTCAGATTCTTTGTGACCACATAGACTGCAGCACAAAACTCTTCCCTGCTCTCCACTGCCTCTCAGATCTTGCTCAAACGCATGTCCAGTGAGTTGGTGCTACAATCCAACTATCTCATTCTCTGTTGCCCGCTTCTCCTCCTGCTCTTAATCTTTCCCAGCACCAGGGTCTTTTCCAATGAGTCTGCTCTTCACATCAGGTGGCCAAAGTATTGGAGCTTCAATTTCAGCATCAGTCCTTCCAGTGAATATTCAGAGTTGATCTCCTTTAGGATGGACTGGTTTGATCTTGCAGTCCAAGGGACTCTTAGGAATCTTCTCCAGCACCATAATTTGAAAGCATGAATTCCTTGGTGCTCAGCTTTTTTTATGTTTCATTTCTCACATCCATACATGACTACTGGAAAAACAACAGTTTGACTATTTGGACCTTTGTTGGCAAAGTGATGTATTTGACAAATTGACAAAATATGTAAGCACAACTTCTGGTAGTTCCTCTTTCCGAAGACAGCTAAGTTAAGTTGCATTTTCCAGCTTTACTCATTGTCCTGAAAGATATTGTTCTTGTGGTTTAGTCTCCCAGTCATGCCCTGACTCTTTGCAATCCCACTGACTGTAGCCCACCAGGCTCCTCTGTCTATGGGATTGTCCAGGCAAGAAAACGGGAGTGAGTTGCCATTTCCTTCTTCAAGGTAAATTACATTTTTCAGCTTTGCTCTTTGTCCTAAAAGATATGCAGGGTGATAATTAAAACCACACATACCAAAGGATGGAAGAAAAGACTAGATCAATTTAATAAGGATAAAGTTAGGGAACTGCATTTCAGATTAAAGATATCACATACTTCACATCTCCTTTAAGGACTGTTTGATTCCCCTAATTAACTGACCATTAGTGGCATCAATCCCCTGCCAGCTTTAATCAAGATTCAAACTTAGAGCATATAGATTGCTAACTACTCTCCAAGGCACGTGAATTAGCTCAAACTTCTGTCTTCAGATAGAGTATATAAAAACCACTTAACAGTCCATTTTCTTGCTGCACCCAAGAGAACAAGTGAAGGAAGTATTCTGGTGTCAAAATTTGTACTTCAGCACCTAGTAGTTGTCAACTGGTTTCTATATAAGCTAAATCAAGTCAATTAAATGTAATACAGACAATTCATTTTTACATATTGAGAAATTAAAGTATATCCAGAAATGTGAAATATGAGTGAAAAATTGCTGCTTAGGTCATAGAGAAAAAATAAAAATAGTAGTCCACCTTATAGTCCAATATCTCTGAATATGTATCAGAGAGGACAGTAAATGGATCATCAGTGGTCAGGGTGTTCAGGGAGGTTAATTAGAACATACATGGGCTCTCACATGCTTCCCATCACAGTATTTTACATAATTTTCACACTTTTGAGCCTTTGACTGCTTCTTTATATTCTCCACTACAGATCATTCATTACAGGGAATGCTAAAATTATATATCTGCAAACTCCAAAGCACTGACTGTGTGTACCTCTAAAACTGTTAAATTTTCAGTCTTCCTCCAAACATAAGAGCTCTCATTATCCCAGTTTTCCCAGGCTCACCCATTGGCAGATTCCCCCCGACCTCTCACTCAGCATCTCACTAATTGCTCATTCTTGCAAAATTCACTGAAGTGGTAGATTTGGTTTTACGTCCATTTCTAACTGTCAAGAACTATGAAGGGTTTAAGATTTTACTTTACTGCAAGCTGACAAATAAGACTGTCATAGTTCTACCGATACTGGGAAAAGACACAAGACCCTTGGATTGCAGATCAAGGACTAAAACTACTCAAAGCAAAAGCAGGCGCCAGAGAACCAGGGTGGCCGCATCCATTCCTGTATCCCTATTACCCCCGAGCAGTTCAGGTGGTCCAAGATGGGCTCTGGTAATAGGTTGCAGTTCAGGAGAGTAACACCTGAGCCTTATTAGTGGATATAATAGAATCAGACAGGCCTTTTGAACGATGGGAGAGGTCACCTCATCCATCAAAGTTGCTTGCCAAAAAACACACCTTAGGGAAATAGCCTTAAAAAAAGAGAAGTCACTTCTTTGCCTTCTGGGCAGCCTAGCATAACATGGAGGAGTTCACAAGACCCATGAAAGAATGTCTCCCAAGGCTAACTTCCATGACACCCTGGCACCAGCCTTGTCATCATCAAGTTCATCATTTGTTTCCCTTTCTTGAAACTTCAAAATACCATATATGTTAATTAATACAGTTATATTAATTGTTCAAAAGCTTCTCTATCATTTTGTCCCACTATCATTTCATGAATGCCTGGTTGTTCAGGTGGTGAAGAATCCACCTGCCAGTGCAGAAGGTGCAGGGGATACAGATTTTATCTGGGTCAGGAGGATCCCCTGGAGAAAGAAATGACAAACCATTCCAGTATTCTCGCCTGGGAAATCCCACGGACAGAGGAGCCTGGTAGACTACAGACCATGGGGTAGCAAAAAATTGGACACTCCTCAATACAGCCTAATCATATGAGTTCGTGTATAAAATTCTAGCATTCAAAACTGTTCTCCCTGTTAAACAACAGCAGCCACAAAACTATGTAAATTCAGCAATACCTTGCACATTTCATGAATAAGGATGATAGTTTAATTAAGAAGTACATGCCTTTGAGACATTCAGTTCAGTTCAGTTCAGTATCACAGTTGTGTCCATCTCTTTGCAACCCCGTGGACTGCAGCACGCCAGGCTTCCCTGTCCAACACAAACTCCTGGAGCTTGCTCAAACTCATGTGCATTGAGTCAGTGATGCCATCCAACCATCTCATCCTCAGTCATCCCCTTCTCCTCATGCCTTCAATCTTTCCCAGCATCAAGGTCTTTTCCAATGAAACAGTTCTTCATATCATGTGGCCAAAGGATTGGAGCTGCAGGTTCATCATCAGTCTTCCCAATGAATATTACAGGTTGATTTTCTCTAGGATTGACTGGTTTGACATCCTTTCAGTCCAAGAGACTCTCAAGAGTCTTCTCCAACATCAAAAAGCATCATTTTGATGATCAAAAGCATCAATTCTTTGGTGCTCAGCTTTCTTTATGGTCCAACTCTCACATCTATACATGACTACTGCAGAAACCATAGCTTTGACTAGATGGACCTTTGTCAGCAAAGTAATATCTCTGCTTTTTAGTATGCTGTTTAGGTTGGTCATAGATTTTCTTCCAAAAGGCAAGAGTCTTTTAATTTCATGGCTGCAGTCACCATCTGCAGTGATTTTGGAGGCCCCCCCCCCAAAATAAAGTCTGTCATTGTTTCCATTGTTTCCTCATCTATTTGCCATAAAGTGATGGGACCGGATGTCATGATCTTAGGTTTTTGAATGTTGTGTTTTAAGCTAGCTTTTTCACTTTCCTATTTCACTTTCATCAAGAGGCTTGTCAGTTCCTAATATGTACTTACTCTTCAACAGAATTACATATACATTTTAATACTTGAAATTTTCAAAATGCAAGAGAAGCACTCCAAACTAAAATTTTCTTATGATGTCTGACATAATTCAAGATACATAATTAAACCAAAAATCTATATTTTGCATAGTATTCTGAAAAGTGTTTAGAAATTTAATAGTCTTTATTGGGAGATCTTGCCTGAATATCTCACTTGTTGATTTATATCATCAGAATGCAATTTAATAATTGAAAGGCCCAAATTAGTCTCTCTCTCTCCTCAGCATTCCAACTCCAATTTTCTTACGTTTCTTTCTTTCTTTACTTAAGGATTTAATGCATTTTGGGTATTTATACCAAAGACCAAAAAATCAAGTTGATTCTCTTATAACCTATTAGCATGAGTCTGTCTACATTATCTACATTTTTGCATATACATTTTAATAACTTTGTCTTTAAAAAAATGGTTATTATGAAGGCTGTTTTGATTTATTGACACCCCTATAAGTGCTGTCCATATTTCCAAAATCTCTACTTTCTGAGCATATGGTGACTGGGGATAGAGTATTAGTGAATCAGGAAGCTTGATATTTATCAAAATGTTCTCTACTAAGAATATGCTGCTCAACCTGATACTCCATCCACTTAATTGCTTCTCTTTGGATACTCCTGGGTGCACATGAGATGCTCATTTATTCTACCTGAAAGAGTCCCAGTTTTTTAAAAAATGATGAAGCTACATTAAAAGCTATCTAGGCTCTTAATATACCTCAATCTGAAATGCAAATGAACACTTCCACCTTTAACACCTTGCCACATTCCTAGCTTTAACATGATTACTCTTTCACATCCAAATTATTTTGGAAGAACATTTTATATAAATTTTCAATTACATGATATATTGCTTTAATCTCTGAAAGTGTAAATTAACCTGATTGAGGAAGTCAACCTCCTGACTGACTCTGTACCCCAGCCTTGCCTCTCCCCAACACATCCACCCAGAGAGCTTCTTACTCACTTTCTCTTGAAGAATCAGCCATTGTGTAGTAGCCTAGGACTGCTTCCTAAAGAGAAATAGCAAATATGTATCTGCTTTCAGATAGCAGAGAAGCATCTAAACCTTTGTTGCTGGTTTTTGTAGTGAATAGTTGAACAATGCTTTCTCATCTTATTTAGGATACATCAGCATTTCATTAATGTTGCATCTTTACATTCTGTACCTATAGTCCAGAGAGCCGTATTTTTCTCTAAAAGTAAAACCTTGCTGGTAATGTATAAAACAATTTCTTTAAAGTATATGTTTTAAATTTGTCAAGCAATACAAGGAAATGAAGATTTAGGCCTGATT
The DNA here is from genome assembly GCF_014754425.2 of Oryx dammah. NCBI lineage: Eukaryota > Metazoa > Chordata > Mammalia > Artiodactyla > Bovidae > Oryx > Oryx dammah. Next base: position 55,886,762 of record NW_024070206.1, read on the forward strand.
TCTGATGACTCAGTGGTAAAAGAATCTGCCTGCGGCGTAGGAGACAGTTTCAATCCCTGGGTCAGGAAGATCTCTAGGAGAAGGGACTGGCAACCCACTCCAGTATTCTCACCTGAGAAATCCCATGGACAGAGAAGCCTGGTGGGCCCCAGTCCATGGAGTTGCAAGAGTTGGACATGAGTTAGTGACTTAACAACAGCAAATTAAAGCAGATTTATAAAGCCTCTGGGCAATACTGGCAACCATGTGCAGCACTAACCAGCAACACCTAGGGTGATAGGCTGGGGTGGGTGGGGGGGTCCATGCTGTTTCAAGTGCTGTGAAATGTATTAATACCCAAGCACCTAAGAGTCTGACATTTCAGGGGTTGCCATTTCTGCAGTATTTACACTCACAGACAACATGCAGTCACACTCTTGGATGCCTGGCACTCAGAGCTAATTGATATTTCAGCCCATCCTCATGTGTGCTGTCCCAGATTTTATGGGACAACCCTGATACCCAGGGAGAGATCACAACGTCTAGCTTCCTTTGAGGTTAGATACAACCATTTGCTAGATTTGCCCACTGGGATGTGAGCAGAAAGTTTGCCTTGGATGTGACTGTTCCCACCTTCAGGACTTTGGGAGTACAGTTGCCAGAGACTTTGCATTTCTGAGGCCTCTCGGCCTCACAGTTTCTGCCACAACCTCCAGTGTCAATTTCTCACAGATAACGCCCATGTGCTCACACTTGAATATTTCCCCTAGGGTCAGAACTTATGAAATGAGGAAGCAGCAGCATCTTTATTGGATTAAGATCTAGGATGTCTCCAAACTCATTGGCTTCAAATTTACTTCTGTCTCCTAATTTGGGAATCTTTATTCTCATTTTTCTTAAGTCAGTCACAGATGTAGCCCTAGGATTGCTGGTATCTATTTAGCAAATAACTACCTCCAACATTTCTTCTGAGTGCTTTACATATGTTAACTCACCCAAATCCTATGAGGTTGATTCTACTACTTCCATCCCTGCTTTACAAGTGAGGGTACTGATGAGCAGAGATACTCTGTGATATTTCCAAGATCACACTGTTCATAAGTAAGAAAGCTGGAATAGAAATCAGGCAGCTTGCCTCAAAGGGAGCAGTACCATGAATTATCCCAACTCTGCATGTGAGTGTTTCCATGTTAACGTTTTTCTGTGGAAGCTGCAGCCATTTTATTTATCATTCCTTCTAGCTACTGACACACTTATTCTTTCCTGATATCAAGATCTTTATTCCCTTTGCTGAACTCTATTCTCTGAGGATTTGTTGTTGTTCAGTCACTAAGTCCTGTCCAACTCTTTGAGACCTCATGGCTCCTCTCTTCTCCAGTGTCTCGGGAAGTTTGCTCAAACTCATGCCCATTGAGTCCGAGTCAGTGATGCTATCTAACCATTTCATCCTCTGTCGCCCTATTCTCTTCCTCCCTTCAGTCTTTTCCAGCATCAGGGTCTTTTCCAATGAGTTTGTTCTTCATATCAGGTGGCCAAAGTATTGGAGCTTCACCTTCATCATCAGTCCTTCCACTGAATATTCAGTGTTGATTTCTTTCAGGATGGACTGGTTTGATCTCCTTGCAGTCTCAAGGATATCAATTTCCATTACATGGTACCTTCCAAAATAAGATTAGAAAAGTCACCTTTTGATGACTTTATGCTTACATTTCCAGTTTCTGTCTTGAGGGCAACTGAAGATAGCATTCACAAAAGAGGGAAAAGTAGAAAACACCACTCATGGGAATTCGATTCTGCTTTCTTCTCAGGTTATGCATGCTCTTTGCATGGAGAGAACACCACACAGAAAGAAGGCATTCTGCAGAGTGACACCTTGGGGTCCCTAGCGTTGGGGAAGGCAGAAAGGATGAGGTGAGGTGACTCAGAGTCATAGCCATATGGAAGAATGCAAACAAGTTTAAGAGTGATTCAGCTGAAATCAGGCTTCCCATATGTCACTTTGTGCATGTTGACTATTTTTCTGAGAACACTTGGAGATTGAGCACCAATGCGTGTGTACCCTTGATGCCTGTAGAAATGAAAGTCAGTCTGGAAATGTCTGAAGGCAGTTTGTCACCTATTATAGGTAAGAGTAACTGTATAATTCACGGTGCAAATTGAGACACCGCTGAGAATAAAGGAGGTAGTGTTAAAACCAGACCATAACAACAGCATGCCTGGTACCTACCCAGGCAGACAAGGCTAGAGGATCCATATTTATATGACTTGGAAATTTTGTCTGTTTCTAAAATGTTTCACTTTACATTTAATGCTTAGAAACTGAACTAAGGTCTGAGTTAGCATTATCCTTCTGTGTTGTTTGTGGAATATGATATAGTTTCAGTTAGCAGTTAGATACAGGTTTACATATTGTATCTTGATGGTTTCATTTCATATTTTCAAATTCTATATTTTTGTTCCTTTAATAATATATAATGATGTTGTTGTTATTGTTTAGTTGCTAAGTCATGGCCAATTCTTTTTGTGACCCCATGGACTTTGGCCTGCCAGCTTCTCTGTCCATGAGATTTCCCAGGCAAGAACATTAGAATGGGTCGCCATTTCCTACTGCAGGCGATCTCCCTGACCCAGGGATTGAGCCTGTGTCTCCTGCATTGGCAAGCAGATTCTTTACCACTGAGTCACCAGGGAAGCCCAGTATATAAAGCTAGTATATTAAATGTTTGTTCATTTTCATTTCAGTAAGCTCACTTTCATATTCTCATCTTACTCCCTCTTTAAAAATTTTGATTTTGTGTCTTTCTTTTTTAAAAGCAAATCTCTTGTATTGAAGTATAGCAGAGATATGGAAAGTGACATAAATTCTGAATGTTCACCTCGGTGGAATTTCACAGTAAACACACCCATAAAAGCACTAGGCAGGTGAAGAAATAAACCCTTAATAACATCCCAGAAGCCTCTTACATGCTTCCTTCTAGTGTTTTCTATAAGAATTACCATTGTCAGACTTCTATCAATATTGAATATTTTTGTCCATTTATGAGATGTAAACAGAATTTTATCATATACTCAAATTGTCTTTCACTCAATATTATGACTCTTTCATACTGAGGTATGTGACAATATGGCTCATTTTCATAGCTGCACTGCATGTCTTGCACTTTGTTAACAACTAAATTGCATCAACAGTGTTCCTATGTTTTAATGTATCCATTTCCTTTCAAAAATAAACTAGAATACCTTAAAGTAGACAGACAATTTTACCATAAACGTAAAATAAGAGAATTTTAATTCTTCTGTATGTGAGGAAGTTGAAAATGTAGTTCAGGTCAGTCACTCAGTCATGTCCAACTCTTTGCAAAGACATGGACTACAGCACACCAAACTTCCCTGTTAAGCACAAACTCCCAGAGCTTAGTCAAACTCATGTCCATTAAGTCGGTGATGCAATCCAACCATCTCATCCTCTGCCATCCCCTTCTCCTGCTTCAATCTTTCCAAGCATTAGAGTCTTTTCCAATGAGTCTGTTTCTTTGCATCAGGTGACCAGAGTATTGGAGTTTCAGCTTCAGAATCAGTCCTTCCAATAAATATTCAGGACTGATTTCCTTAAAGATTGATTGTTTTGATCTCCTTGCAGTCCAAGGAACTCTCAAGAGTCCTGTCCAGCACCACAGGTCAAAAGCATCAATTTTTTGGCACTCAGCTCTCCTCATGGTTCAACTCTCATATCCATACATGACTACTGGAAAAAACAAACCTTTACAGACCTTTGTGGCAAAATACTATCTCTGTTTTTTAATATGCTATTTAGGTTGATCGTAGCTTTTCTTACAGGGAGCAAGCATCTTTTAATTTCATGGTTGCAGTCACCATCTACAGTGATTTTGGAGACCAAAAAAATAAAGGCTGTCACTGGTTCCACTGTTTTCCCATCTATTTGCCATGAAGTGATGGGACCAAATACCATGGTCTTAGTTTTTTAATGTTGAGTTTTAAGTCAGCCTTGTCACTCTCCTCTTTCACCTTCATCAAGAGGCTCTTTAGTTCCTCTTCACTTTCTGCCATAAGGATGGTGTCATCAGCGTATCTGAGGTTATTGATATTTCTTCCAGGAATCTTGATTCCAGATTGTGCATCATCCAGTCTGGCATTTTGCATGATGTACTCTGCATATAAGTTAAATAAGCAGGGTGACAATATATAGCCTTGATGTACTCCTTTCCCAATTTGGAACCAGTCTGTTGTTCCATGTCCAGTTCTAACTGTTGCTTCTTGACCTTCAAACAAATTTCTCAGGAGTCAGGTAAGCTGGTCTGGTAGCTCTATCTGTTTAAGAAGTTTCCACATTTTGTTATGATCTACATAGTCAAAAGCTTTGGTGTAATCAATAAAGAGGTAAATGTTTTTCTGGAATTCTCTTGCTTTTTCTATGATCCAACAGATGTTGGGGATTTGATCTCTTGTTCCTCTGCCTTTTCTAAACCCAACTTGAGCATCTGGAAGTTCACAGTTCACATACTGTTGAAGGTTGTCTTGGAGAATTTTCAGCATTAATTTCCTGACGTGTGAGATGAGTGCAATTGTGTGGTAGCTTGAACATTCTTCGGCATTGCCTTTCTTTAGGATTTCAGTGAAGACTAACCTTTTCCAGTCCTGTGGCCACTGCTAAGTTTTCCAAATTTGCTGGCATATTGAGTGCACCACTTTCACAGAATTATATTTTAGGATTTGAAATAGACCAACTGGAATTCACCTCCTCTAGCATTGTTTGTAGTGATGCTTCCTAAGGCCCACCAGGGACTTTCCTGGTGGCTCAGACGGCAAAGTGTCTGTCTACAATGCAGGAGACCTGGATTCAGTCCCTAGGTTGGGAAGATCCCCTGGAGAAGGAAATGGCAATCCACTCCAGTACTATTGCCTGGAAAATCCCATGGACAGAGGAGCCTGGTAGGCTACAGTCCATGGGGTCACAAAGAGTTGGACACGACCGAGCGACTTCACTTTCACTTTCACTTTTCCTAAGGCCCACTCCAGGATGTCTGGCTCTAGGTGAGTGATCACACCATCATGGTTACCTGGGTCATGAAGGTCTTTTTTGTACAGTTCTTCTGTGTATTCTTGTCACCTCTTCTTAATATCATCTGCTTCTGTTAGGTCCATACCATATTTGTGCTTCTTTGAGCCCATCTTTGCAGGAAATGTTCCCCTGGCATCCCTAATTTTCTCGACAAGATCTCTAGTCTTTCCCATTCTATTGTTTTCTTCTGTTTCTTTGCACTGATCACTGAGGAAGGCTTTTTTATCTCTCTTTGTTATTATTTGGAGCTCTGCATGCAAATGGGTATATCTTTCCTTTTTTCCTTTGCCTTTCACTTCTCTTCATTTCAGAGCTATTTGTAAGGCCTCCTCCAACAGCCATTTTGCCTTTCATCATTTCTTTTTCTTGGGGGTGGTCTTATCACTGCCTGCTGTACAATGTCACAAACCTCCATCCGTAGTTCTTCATGCACTCTTGTCTATCAGATCTAATCCCGTGAATCTGTTTGTCACTTCCACTGTATAATCATAAGAGATTTGATTGATGTTATATCTGAATGGTCTAGTGAGGAGCTACCCCACACATGAGGTCAGGGGCGATGGCTGAGAGGAGCAACCCCACCTCCAAGGAGTGGTGGCTGCGTGGGCACAGGTGGGCCGAGAAAAACTACTCCACATTCAAGGTCAGGAGGGGTGGCCATGAGGAGATACCCCTCATCCAAGGTAAAGAGCAGTGGCTGTGCTTTGCTGGAGCAGCCGTGAAGACATACCCCACGTCCAATGTAAGAGAAACCCAAGTAAGATGGTAGGTGTTGCAAGAGGCATCAAAGGGAAGACACTCTGAAACCATAATCACAGAAAACTAGTCAATCTAATCACACGGACTACAGCCTTGTCTAACTCAATGAAACTAACCCATGCCATGTGGGGCCACCCAAGATGGGTGGGTCATGGTGGAGAGGTCTGACAGAATATGATCTACTGGAGAAGGGAATGGCAAACCGTTCAGTATTCTTGCCTTGAGAACCCCTAGAACAGTATGAAAAGTCAAAATGATAGGATACTGAAAGAGGAACTCCCCAGGTCGGTAGGTGCCCAATATGCTACTGGAGCTCAGTGGAGAAATAACTCCAGAAAGAATGAAGGGATGGAGCCAAAGAAAAAACAATACCTAGTGATGGATGTGACTGGTGATAGAAGCAAGGTCCGATGCTGTAAAGAGCAATATTGCATAGGAACCTGGAATATTAGGTCCATGAATCAAGGGAAATTGGAAGTGGTCAAACAAAAGATGGCAGGAGTGAACGTCAACATTCTAGGAATCAGCGAACTAAAATGGACCGGAATGGGTGAATTTAACTTAGATGACCATTATATCTACCACTGTGGGCAAGAATCCCTTAAAAGAAATGAAGTAGCCATCATGGTCAACAAAAGAGTCTGAAATGCAGTACTTGGATGCAATCTCAAAAACAACAGAATGATCTCTGTTCGTTTCCAAGGCAAACCATTCAATACCAGAGTAATCCAAGTTGATGCCCCAACCAGTAACGTTGAAGAAGCTGAAGTTAAGCGGTTCTATGAAGACCTACAAGACCTTTTAGAACTAATACCCAAAAAAGATGTCCTTTTCATTATAGGGGACTGGAATGCAAAAGTAGGAAGTAAAGAAACACCTGGGGCAACAGGCAAATTTGGCCTAGGAATACAGAGTGAAACAGGGCAAAGGCTAATAGAGTTTTGCCAAGAGAACACACTGGTAATAGCAAAAACCCTCTTCCAACAACACAAGAGAAGACTCTACACATGGACATCACCAGATGTTCAACACTGAAATCAGATTGATTATATTCTTTGCAGCCAAAGATGGAGAAGCTCTATACAGTCAGCAAAAACAAGACCGGGAGCTGACTGTGGCTCAGATCACGAAACCCTTGTTGCCAAATTCAGACTTAAATTGAAGAAAGTAGGGAAAACTGCTAGACCATTCAGGTATGACCTAAATCAAATCCCTTATGATTATACAGTGGAAGTGAGAAATAGATTTAAGCAACTAGATCTGATAGACAGAGTGCCTGATGAACTATGGACTGAGGTCTATGACATTGTACAGGATACAGAGATCAAGACCATCCCCATGGAAAAGAAATGCAAAAAAGCAAAATGACTGAATGGAGAGGCCTTACAAATAGCTGTGAAAAGAAGAGAGGCAAAAAGCAAAGGAGAAAAGGAAAGATATAAGCATCTGAATACAGAGTTCCAAAGAATAGCAAGAAGAGATAAGAAAGCCTTCCTCAGCAATCAATGGAAAGAAATAGAGGAAAACAGCAGAATGGGAAAGACAAGAGATCTCTTCAAGAAAATTAGAGCTACCAAGGGAACATTTCATGCAAAGATGGGCTCGATAAAGGACAGAAATGATATGGACCTAACAGAAGCAGAAGATATTAAGAAGAGGTGGCAAGAATACACAGAAGAACTGTAGAAAAAAGATCTTCATGACCCAGATAATCACAATTGGTGTGATCACTCACCTAGAGGCACATCCTGGAATGTGAAGTCAAGTGGGCCTTAGAAAGCATCACTACGAACAAAGCTAGTGGAGGTGATGGAATTCCAGTTGAGCTGTTTCAAATCCTGAAAGATGATGCTGTGAAAGTGCTGCACTCAATATGCCAGCAAATTTGGAAAACTCAGCAGTGGCCACAGGACTGGAAAAGTTCAGTTTTCATTCCAATCCCAAAGAAAAGCAATACCAAAGACTGCTCAAAATACCGCACAATTGCACTCATCTCACACGCTAGTAAAGTAATGCTCAAAATTCTCCAAGTCAGGCTTCAGTAATATTTGAACCATGAACTTCCAGATGTCCAAGCTGGTTTTAGAAAAGGCAGAGGAACCAGAGGTCAAATTGCCAACATCTGATGAATCATGGAAAGAGCAAGAGAGTTCCAGAAAAACATCTATTTCTGCTTATTGACTATGCCAAAGCCATTGACTGTGTGGATCACAATATACTGTGAAAATTCTGAAAGAGATGGGAATACCAGACCACCTGACCTGCCTCTTGAAAAAACTGTATACAGGTCAGGAAGCAAGAGTTAGAACTGGACATGGAACAACAGACTGGTTCCAAATAGGAAAAGGAGTACATCAAGGCCGTATATTGTCACCTTGCTTATTTAACTTCTATGCAGAGTACATCATGAGAAACGCTGGGCTGGAAGAAGCACAAGCTGGAATCAAGATTGCTGGAGAAATATCAATAACCTCAGATATGCAGATGACACCACCCTTGTGGCAGAAAGTGAAGAGGAACTAAGAAGCTTCTTGATGAAAGTGAAAGAGGAGAGTGAAAAAGTTGGCTTAAAGCTCAATATTCAGAAAACTATGATCATGGCATCCAGTCCCATCACTTCATGGGAAATAGATAGGGAAACAGTGGAAAGAGTGTTAGACTTTATTTTTAGGGGCTCGAAAATCACTGCAGTTGTGATTGCAGCCATGAAATTAAAAGACGCTTACTCCTTGGAAGGAAAGTTATGACCAACCTAGATAGCATATTCAAAAGCAGAGATATTACTTTGCCAACAAAGGTCTGTCTAGTCAAGGCTATGGTTTTCCAGTAGTCGTGTATGGTTGTGAAATTTGGACTGTGAAGAAACCTGAGTGCCGATGGATTGATGCTTTTGAACTTCGGTGTTGGAGAAGATTGTTGAGAGTCCTTTAGACTGAAAGAAGATCCAACCAGTCCATTCTAAAGGAGATCAGTCCTAGGAGTTCTTTGGAAGGACTGATGCTAAAGCTGAAACTCCAATACTTTGTCCACCTCATAAGAAGAACTGACTCATTGGAAAAGATTCTGATGGTGGGAGGGGGCAGGAGAAGGGGACGACAGAGGATGAGATGGCTGGATGGCATCACCGACTCGATGGACATGAGTTTGAGTGAACTCCGGGAGTTGGTGATGGACAAGGAGGCCTGGCGTGCTGCAATTCATGGAGTCGTAAATACCTGGACACAACTGATCCTCTGAACTGAACTGAACTGAATGGTCTAGTAGTTGTTCCTACTTTCTTTAATTTAAGTATGAATTTTGCAGTGAGGAGTTCATGTAGTGTACCACAGCCAGCTCCCAGTCTTGTTTTTGCTGACTGTATAGAACTTTTTCTGGAGAAGGCAATGGCACCTCACTCCAGTACTCTTGTCTGGGAAATCCCATGGACGGAGGAGCCTTGTAGGCTACAGTCCATGGGGTTGCTAAGAGTCAGACAGGACCGAGCAACTTCACTTTCAGTTTTCACTTTCATGCATTGGAGAAGGAAATGGCAACCCACTCTAGTGTTCTTGCCTGGAGAATCCCAGGGACAGAGGAGCCTGGTGGGCTGCCGTCTATGGGGTCACACAGAGTCGGACATGACTGATGTGACTTAGCAGCAGCAGCAGCAGCATAGAGCTTTTTCATCTTTGGGTCAAAGAATATAATCAATCTGATTTCTGTATTGACCATCTGGTTATGTCCATGTGTAAAGTCTTCTCTTGTGTTTTTGGAAGAGGGTCTTTGCTATGACCAGTGTGTTCTTTTTGCAAAACTCTGTTAGCCTCTGCCCTGCTTTATTTTGTAATTCAAGGCCAAAAATACCTGTTATTCCAGGTATCTCTTGACTTCCTACTTTTGCATTCCAGTCCCCTGTGAGGAAAAGGACGTACTTTTTGGATGTTACTTCTAGAAGGTCTTGAAGGTCTTCATAGAACTGTTCAGCTTTAGCTTCTTCAGCATTACTTTTGGGGCATAGACTTGGATTACGGTGATATTGAATGGTTTGCTTTGGAAACAAACAGAGATCATTCTGTCATTTTTGAGGTTGCACCCAAGTACTAAATTTTCAACTCTTGTTGACAGTGAGGGCGTCTCCATTTCTTCAAAGGGATTCTTGCCCATAGTAGTAGATATAATGGTCATCTGAATTAAATTCACCCATTCCAGTCCGTTTACTTCACTGATTCCTGAAAATGTTGATGTTCACTCTTGCCATCTCCTGTTTGACCACTTCCAATTTGCCTTGATTCATGGACCTAACATTCCAGGTTCCTATGCAATATTGCTGTTTACAGCATTGGACCTTTCTTCCATCACCAGTCACATCACAACTGGGTGTTTTTTTCCCTTTGGCTCTGTCTCCTCATTCTTTCTGGAGTTATTTCTCCACTGATGTCCAGTGTCTTATTGGGCACCTGCCAGCCTGGGGAGTTCATCTTTCAGTATCCTATCTTTTTGCCTTTTCATACTGTTCATTCGGTTCTCAAGACAAGAATATTGAAGTGGTTTGCCATTCCCTTCTCCAGTGGACCACATTTTGTCAGAACTTTCCACCATGACCCGTCTGTCTTATGTGGCCCTACATGGCATGGCTCATAGTTTCATTGAGTTAGATAAGGTTGTGGCCTATGTGATCAGTTTGATTAGTTTTCTGTGATTATGGCTTTCTTTCTGTCATTCCTCCCATGGATAAGGATAGGAGGATTATGGAAGCTTCCTAATGGGAGAGACTGATGTAGGGGAAACTGGGTCTTGTTCTATGGGCAGGGCCATGCTCAGTAAATCTTTAATCCAGTTTTCTGTTGATTAATGGAGTTGTGTTCCCTCCCTGTTGTTTGACTGGAGACCAAACTATGGTGGAGGTAATGAAGATAATGGTGACCTCCTTCAAAAGATCCCATGATGCACTGCTGCACTCAGTGCCTGGGACCCTGCAGCAATCCACTGCTGACCCACGCTTCCACCGTAGACTCCTGGACAGAGAGTCTGACCCGAACAGAGAGTCTGGCAAGTCTGGGCCTGTCTCTTGTGGGATCACGGCTCCTTTCTCCTGCGTCCTGGTGCACACAGGGTTTTGTTTGTGCCCTTTGTGAGTCTGTTTCCCCAGCTCTGTGCAAGTTCTGTAATCAAATTGCACTGATCTCCGAAGTCAAATTCCCTGGGGGTTCTCAATCCCTTTGCCAGATTCCCAGTTTGGCAAATCTGTTGTGGGTCCTAGAACTTTCTTAACAGTGTTAGAATTTCTTTGGTGTAATTGTTCTGCAGTTTGTGGCTTGTCTATTTGGTGGGGTTAATGGCAACCTCCTCCAAAAGGGCTTATGCCACAGGTCTGCTGCACCCAGAGCCCTTGCCCCCGTGGCAGGCTGCTGCTGACCTGTAACCTCTGTAGGAGACTGAAACACAGGTCTGGCTCTGTCTCTGTGGGGTATCTGGGTCCTGGTGCACACAAGGTTTTGTTTGAGCCCTCTGAGCATCTGTAGTGGGTATGGGGGTTGTTTATAAATGTGATTTTACCCCTACTGTTCATCTTGCTGCAGCTTCTCCTTTGCCCTTGGACATGAGGTATCTTTTTTTGGTAAGATCCAACATTTTTTTGTCAATGGTTGTTCAGCAGTGAGTTGTAATTTTGGAGTTCTTGTAGGAGAAAATGAGCACAGGTTCTTCTACTCCTCCATCTTGTATAACCAAGTTACACAATTATGTAACCTGGTCACTGCAATTATGTAGTGAGGATGCAATTTACTACAGTACATATAAATGATAAATATGAGGACTGTGAACTACTGAAATTTGCCAGCCTCTTTGGAGTAGGAACTTGGTCTTTAAGCTTTTTTCCTCCCTGTGAGTCAAGGAAAGACTTGTTGTAAGGCAAGATAAGGTAAGAGAAAAGGTAAGATGCTAAGATTTTTCAGTGGGGATGATTAATTGTCTCATGGAAAACTTTAATATTATGTATCAATTTTAACATATGAAGCAAAATTTTCTGTCCAGAATTAAAGTGAAGCTTGTTTAAAGAGGCAGCATAAGAATATTTCTCAGGTATAGGCTCCATTCATTTGGGATAATATCACAGCAAACATTTATTATCTTTTCGTTTAGTGATTTTTCACCCCATTAATAAGCATTCCCTTGTGGCTCAGTTGATAAACAATCCATCTGCAAAGTGGGAGACCTGGGTTGGGAAGATCCCCTGGAGGAGTGCATGGAAACCCACTCCAGTTTTCCTACCTGGAGAATCCCCATGGACAGAGGAGTCTGGCTGGCTACAGTCCATGGGGTTGCAAAGATTTGCACAGGGACATGACTGAGCGAATAAGCACACACTGTATTTCTTAGGATAAAAACAAATCACCATTAATTTATCACTCTTTTGATGACGATTTAGAATATTTCTGCTATTTTGCTACATGTGCCCTCCTTTCCCCCCACCCCGCCCCGGGATAAAATTTTCAGTGTTTCTAGATCTGGTTGTTTCATGAAAAGACCATGTTTACTCTAATGTCATAAAACTAGAACATTTACTAGCATATTTACAATACACATCTTACTACATTTCTCTGTAGTGCACATAATGTATACTTCCATTTGTATAAGGTTCAAAATTAATAAACCAACCTTCCTGCATGAAATTAAGATAGTGGTTACCTTAGAGGTATAGGGAAATGGAGGAGAGCTTTGAGGATGTTAGGAATTGGCTGTACTGATACGAGTTTCAATGACAGAGGAGTTTACAGTTGGTGACAATTCATTATGGTTTGTGTAATTTTCTAATTGTATTCTATGCTTAACATAAGGTCTAAAAACTAATTATCCAGTGGATCAAATTACAATCCATATGTACATGTCATAGGGCAAATATTATTGCCTTTTATGGGCTTCCCCTGATAGGTCAGTTGGTAAAGAATCCACCTGCAGTGCAGGAAACCCTGGTCTGATTCCTGGGTCGGGTATATCCCCTGGAAAAGGTATAGTCTACACACTCCAGTATTTTGACCTGGAGAATTCCATGGACTGTATAGTCCATGGGGTCACAGACAGTTGGTCACAACGGAGCGACTGTACTTAATTTTTATTATTTTTGCAATTATTATTGCTTTTTATTTCACAGGTTGTTTTTCTTACTGGATGCATAAAAATAGATCTTTCCAATGCCTCTCTGGAAAATAATTTGTCAGAGGAGTTGGAAATAGGATGTCATATCAACTCAAGAGTCTATGGACTTACACATACTTAATAGCTTTGAACAGATACTTGTAATCCTTCAACCCATTCCCATGTACTCTGATTTTTTGATTTAGCTAATATAGTTTGTCTTTATAGTAAGTTCAATGTTAATAACATTTTTAACAAATAAAATAATCCTATTAGAAGCAAAAGCAAAGGACAGCAAGGAAATCAAACCAGTGAATCCTAAAGGAAATCATCCCTGAATATTCACTGGAAGGAATGATGCTGAAGCTGAAGCTCCAATACTTTGGCCACCTGATGTAAAGAATTGACTCACTGGAAAAGACCCTGATGCTGGAAAAGATTAGGGCAGGAAGAGAAGAGGTCGACAGAAGATGATTGGATGGCATCAACGACTCAATGGACATGAGTTTGCGCTAACTCCAGGAGATGGTGAAGGACAGGGAAGCCTGTCGTGCTGCAGTTCATGGGGCCATAAAGAGTCGAACACAACTTAGCAACTGAACACCAATAATATAATTTGTCTTCCTCTATAGTAGCAACAATATTAATGATATTTTAACAAATAAAATAACCTTATTAGGAGAAAAAGTAAAGGGGGAGATTATTAGAATTGGGTTAGTTCTCAGTTGTGATGCATGTTTAGTCACTGCCTTGTCATTGCGATGCATGAGTAGATGAGCAACTTTTGACTTGGAAGTAGCTTCTGAGCTGCTAAAAGCAGCAGCAGAGAATTTTTGGACTAACAATAGTTTAGACGTTTATCGTGTTGCTTATAAACCATTATTAGAGTACTATTTGCATTAGCATTTAGAGATTCCAATTTATATGCATCCATTGCTCATCAATATAAATATTTGATACATAATATTTGATTATTTGGTTATATATTGTAGGCCTTGAATCTCTTGAGGAGTGTGATGTTCTACAACTTTGCTCATTAGTGTTTGCTCTGCCTGTATTCTGAGGCCACTCACAACCGCTGATTTATTAATACTACAACATTATAGTTAGAAGTCAGCACCCTGAGTCCTTCAACTTGAATATGTTTAAACATACACAGGAATGTGTCTGTAATGAATGGAAAGTGTTTCCCCAAAATTTATGTGTTGAAGAGCCGACTCCCCCAGCGTGATGGTATCAGGAGGTAATGCCTTTGGGAGTTGACTAGGTTGAGATGTGGTCAGAGTGGGACCCCTAGGATGGAATTACTGTCCTTATCAGAAGAGGAAGAGACCAGAGTCCCCCCTCTCTTTCCATATGCATGCAAAGAGAAGCTCTTGTGAGGACAAAGGAAGGGGGTCTAGCCATGGGACAGGTAGCAGACTAAACCTGGTCACCTTGACCTTCAACTTCCCAGCCTCCAAAACTGTTGGAAATAAATGTCTATTGTCTAAGCCATCCAGTATGACATTTTGCATATAGTAAACTGGCCAAGACAACATCTAAATCTTTCTTCTTTTTTTTTTAAATTTATTTATTTTTTATTTTACTTTACAATTCAAGTGCCTTGATCAATGAGACTTTTAAAATTTATATTATTTTTTATTTATTTTTATATAAATATATTTACTTTAATTGGAGGTTAATTACAATATTATATCAGTTTAAAAAATATTGAAGTATAGTTGACTCACAATGTTGTGTTAATTTCTGTTATACAGCAAACTGTATATATATATATGTTATTTTTTATATTATTTTCCATTATGGTTTATCAGAGGATATTGAATATAATTCCCTGTGCTATACAGTAAGACCTTGTTGTTTATCTATATCTATATATAATACATTAGTCACACTGGGTGACTAATAATCGGCTCTAGATCACTGTGTTTTCAAGTAAACTTTGAAGTGTAAACATATTATAGTCATACCTTTCTGCTTTGGCAAAGAACATCTCACTGAATAGTTGCTCTATTGGTTTATTTTTTCCCTCTTTTTTAACTACTAAGTGAGAAAACATTTCTCAAAAAGGTATAGAATGAATAGTTGGTGGATTCAGCATTTTGGCTCCCTGAATTATGCCCACCTGTTTTCAGACTAGCCGACGTGTCTTTGTGATGCTCTGGGAGGTTATAAGAAAGTGCACTAAACAGTAAAAGTTGCAGGGATACATGTTTTTGTTTTCTTTTATTTAGTTTTATTCCCTGCCTGATGTTGTATTCCCTGCTCATGTGTTATGTCTCCTTCCTATCCAGAATGATTTAAGATCGTGCTTTCCTCATTTGATGAAAACAATAGAAAGGCTTAGCTACCATGTGGGATTGCTAACAGATGACATCGAATCACAGCCTAACTAACCAAAACTATGCTTTAAACCCTACTCTTATCTTTATATTTATAATCCTCTAACTCTACTCACTTTGCTTGCCATGCTAAGTTGCTTCAGTTGTGTCCTGACTCTTTGCAATCCCACGGACTGTAGCCCACAAGGCTTTTCTGTCCATGGGATTCTCCAACCAAGAATACCTGAGTGGGTTGCCATTTCCTTCTCCAGGGGACCTTCCTGACCCAGGGATCAAACCATGTCTCTTTGATAATTTATCTTGAGTTGTTTACTGTTTACCCATTATCATTACATTAGTTAATGGAATTTAAGAAATGTCAGGGAAGTCTCAATATTTTCCAATAAATATACTCTGAGTAGACATTTAGGGCTGAGTTATTTTGGTCCTCATAAATCTGGCCTCTTGACAGATAATATTTCAGCCAAAAAATGGATATTTTTCTGTCAGAGAAAGAAAAAACGAAAGATGAGTGCCTCTAATGGCAGGTTTATTATGAATGCTCTAATATCTGTCAACTCTGAGGAATGAGGTAGCAAGAGTCGGTTTTAAGCCCACAACTCTCTTGAGTCTGAAAGTATTCAATAACTTACTTGGCTTGAACAATTTATTATTTTGCAACCCACTCTATAAGATGACAAGATTAAATTATTCAGTCAATATTGCAATGTTGGCTTTTGTCATGAATATATTTAATTTAATAAAAATCACTGAATGACCCATTTATCATATAGTTATCACTTTACAGATTGTATTTGTTGGCTCCATCTCTTTTTTTTCATAGCATTAAGAACATTAATTAATTCATGACTATGATATATCATCCACAGTAAATGCCCCTAGAGCTCTGGCAGGTTAAAAAACTGGCCAAATATACATCTCCTAATGACATTTATCTTTGTACTTAAGGATATTACATGTGATAATATAGGGATTCTCCCAATAGGAAGTGTCTATAGAACAATTTGGTCATGATTTATTTTTCAGGGTGGATTATCAGTTGTTATGCGTTTACACCACATTTCAAATTCTGTTACAAGCACAACACTGAATCCAGGGAATTTCTTTTCCCCAAATTTTAACTCATAACAGCTGACACAGAATTTTGTTTATATATATATATGTGTGTGTGTGTGTATATACATACCTATATATATATTCAAATTTAGAGATATGTTAGATTTAAAATATTTTTCAGGAGCTCTTTGCATTTTGAAAAAATAAAATTTGGCTTTCTGGGTGTATCTTTGATTATTTGAATTAATGTGTGAACCCTTGAGATGTTTTCCCCACCATTCCAAGTATTGTTTAATTCCAGTGCTTTTAAAACTGATCCCTCTGAAAATTTCCAAATTCTTGTAAGTTTTATATGGAAATAATCATTTCTTTTTTGGACAGTTGTTGACCAGCCAAGTTAGGGAGAAAACGATAGTTTTTCAAGTCTGTTTTCTCTAGTATTTTGAGTATAGCCAATTATTTGAACTTTTCTACCGATCACAGCTTCTCATTGCACAAATATCTTGGTCAAAGTAGCTTTCAATTAAATGCTGATAGTATTTAAATG
The DNA here is from genome assembly GCF_014754425.2 of Oryx dammah. NCBI lineage: Eukaryota > Metazoa > Chordata > Mammalia > Artiodactyla > Bovidae > Oryx > Oryx dammah. The sequence goes on from NW_024070206.1 coordinate 55,903,641, forward strand.
AAGTTTTGATCCAAGAATAATGTAATTGAAGTTATCTGGCTCTTCCAGATTGCTTGTCAAAAAAGATACGTAACTACTCTGAAAATGAAAGTGAAATCGCTCAGTCGTGTCTGACTCTTTGCGACCCCGTGGAGTGTAGCCTACCACGCTCCTCCGTCCATGGGATTTTTCAGGCAAAAGTACTAGAGTGGGTTGACATTTCCTTCTCCAGAGGATCTTCCTGACCCAGAGATGGAACCCAGGTCTCCGTCACTGTAGGCAGACGCTTTACCATCTGAGCCACCAGGGAAAACTACTCTAGATGATGTCAATATTCTGCATATCTTACTGTGTTTTTAATATTCCATCTTTCAGAGAAGACTTTATGTTTCATTTGTCAGTGAATAGTGAACACAGCCTTTGTTATTGTTTTATTCTTTCTCAAGTCTAACGTTTTAGCATAGGAGACTCAAGACCCAGACCCTAGTGGATGTAGGCAGGAGCATCTTTAAGATGCATGATTCCCACCAAGTGGTTTGCAGACACCATGAAAAACACATCTCTAAACCAACATATCATCCTGGAGTGTTTGTATGTTCAGCATCTTCTACATCAGTAGTTCAAAAATTTAACTAGTCTATTTTCTTCACAAGTAACTTTTCTAGAGAACAATAAGGCTAAGTTTGTTGTATCGTACAGACTCAGCTTCACTTTCGAACCTTGTCACCCTGAATCTTTTGGAAATATAATCTCAAGTCAATCTACGCTTCTCATGATATGAAAAGTAAAATATTTCCCTAAATATTTTTTGCATATCAATTTCTCAAGTTTAGTGCAGCTTCTTAAAGCTTGATGTACAAATGTCATTAAACGTATAATTAAAGACTGAGTAGTCAACGGAAGTCTGATGCGAATGTACTGTAATTCACGATGTTTGTATTAAAAAAATGCCAGAAATCTTCATTTTTGCTGCCTTGATATAGCATTGGGCTATCATGTTGACAACGTTGAATATATCAACTTATTAAAAAATACTTTTATAAAAAAGGTATAATTAAAGAAAATATGAACAGACTGACAACAGTAAGACACAAAAATAAAAATAAGGGGAAATACTGTTTGTTTTGAGAATGAGGGAAAGCAAAAAGCACAAAAATAAGTGTATGGTCTTAGGACATGGGAGCAGTAACAGCACTAAGGCAAGGATGGATTTTTATGGGGTGAAGTTTTCTGCCGGGGGTTCCAGTTATGTAATACTGAGGATAATAACAAATAACGTCAACTGGGATTTTGGAAGAAACAAAATAACAAGCACTAATGGCCAACTGTCTTGAAGCCTAGAAAAAAGTCATTTTTGAATTCAGGTGATCACATGTTCTTTTGTTTTCATATTTTTCCATGTTAACTATAATCTTCTGGGTTAGGAAATTGTTTAGTGTAATAAAATGGGATGATTGGAACACTGCAAAGATTTGAAGTTATTGTCTAAAATTGCATTTCCATTACTCCTCATTGAATAGACAAAAGCAAGAATATTCTCTGGTTACCAAACACATACAAACGTCTCAGCCTCATTCTTTTTGGATTTTATAGAAGGAAATCAATAAGAAGATAGATAAAAAGTCAAACTAGCTTGCCATCAAGATGAAGCATTTCCCTCTTTCAGTGAATATTTAAGTTGTGGCATGAAATGGATCATAAAAGTTTTGGTGTATTATTTATATGGAGACAGCTTTCCTGTCTCATAAGCTCTTACTGTGCTCTGAGTGTACTGGGAACCAAAGAAGCCGAGATGAGACACGGAGAGTGCTTATCGATTGAGACAAACTTTCTGAAGTCTGTTCTCTGTCCCTGCTGTGGTGTTACACATCTGTGATCCAGCTGTTTTGGAGGGTGATTCTCATGGCCATGACTGACCCCCCCAGTTTGGACTCCTCAGAGAGGTTTACATTACCTAACGAAGCTGCCAGTATTGATCCTGGCCCCTAGAAACTTGGCTCCTGTATGTGTGATGAAGGAGCACTGAGGTTTAGCCATTCTGTGTCTGCTCAGTGCATTAGCCATTCAACTGAATGCTTTTACACCAAAGAATAAATCTGATCTTGTGCCGCTGATTTCTCACCCCAAGTTATCATGTCAGAAGCTAGGACCACTACCTGTTAGTGAACTGGAAAATGATGGTAATGTCTGTACTTGTCCGATTTTGTCTGTCATCTCATATTGTTACATATCTGTTATGTTGGAACTGGAAAAACCACACCCAGCCTTCTTTGTGAGTCTTTCCTATCACAGAGTTTGTAAATTTCAAAAATGAATAAAAAAGCATCTTGATAAAACAGTGGTATTTTAGACATGAAAGATTATTAAAAAGTGTCAATGCCTTATGTGAAATTTTCCTGAAACACCAGGTATCTTTAAATACATGCATGCTCAATCGTGTCCAACTCTTTGTGACCCCAGGGACTGTAGTTCTCCAGGCTTTTCCATCCATGGGATTTCCCAGGCAAGAATACTGGAGAGGATTGCCATTTCCTTCTCCAGGGGATCTTCCAACCCAGGGGTTGACCCTGCACCTCTGGCATCTCTTGCATTGGCAGGCAGATTCTTTACCACAAGTGCCAACTGAGAAGCCATTTGTAAATATGATTAATTTAAATATTGATGATGAGTCTTAATAGAATGTTAGCAAGAGCCCCTCTGCTACTAAGTCGCTTCAGTCATGTCTGACTGTGTGCGACCCCAGAGACGGCAGCCCGCTAGGCTCCCCCATCCCTGGGATTCTCCAGGAAAGAACGGAGTGGGTTGCCATTTTCTTCTTTAATGCATGAATGTGAAAAGTGAAAGTGAAGTCGCTCAGTTGTGTCCGACCCTCAGCGACCCCATGGACTGCAGCCTTCCAGGCTCCTCTTTCCATGGGATTTTCTAGGCAAGAGTACTGGAGTGGGGTGCCATTGCCTTCTCCAAGAGCCCCTCTACAGCTTATAAAAGCAACAAAATGTCTAATATCAAACCTCTTTTAGTATAGTTAGAGAGATAGATAGATCCATACAGTGGGATGTTATAAGTTCATCTAGAATTATATAAAGACATTTACTGTTACAAGTACCTAGTTTATTGATTTAAATTGCAGATCACAATTTAACTATCCTCTCTTTTAAAAAGAAAAAGCATGAAAAAATTAAACAAAACGTTTTCATTTCTATTTATTTGACTCAAAGGCAGACATGTTTGTCTTTTTAGATGTACTTTCACAGTCACTTCTATAAATTCAGAGCTTTTACTTAATGAGGAATCTAAACTCCAGAGCTGTAGTTAACTGCTAATTCCTGAGCAGCATATTGTCAGATTAGCTTCAGTGCCTACTTGCTGAATGCTAACTGGTCAGTTTGACCTTGCAAGGGATAGAGGCAATCAGGACACGTATGGCTTCCTGTCGCCGTGTGCTGGAACAGAGCTGTGGGGGAAAGTGGCGAGGAGGGACCAGCTAGATTTTAGTTTACCCTCCTTCTCCGATTCATATTTATTTTGGAATGTGTTAGAAAATTCAGAAAGTTAGACAATTTTTCGATTAGGTAGGAATGACTTGGTATTGACACAAGGCTTCATAAACAACTTGGTATGAAATACCATCTTGTCCTCTAACACTCACTCTTCGTTAAAGTAAATCAGCGGGTACAAAACACATGAAAGCCAATTTCACTCACAATTTAAAAACTCATTTTGAGGGAGATAAAGGATCTGATACATCTTTATAACATTTTCAAAGTGTGTAATAAATTCCCTGTTAAGCAAAAATTGAAAACTTGGTTAATGATATATTCCTGTGTTTATCTGTTTTGTTTCTTCTTTAATTCTTTTTAATCTCAGTTTTGGCAACTGTCTCATCTCAGAGAAATAGTGCCTGTGTATGCTCAGTCACTCAGTTGTATCATACTGTTTTCAACTCCATAGATTGTAGTCCTCAAGGCTCCTCTGTCCATGGAATTTTTCAGGTAAGCATACTTGAGAGGTTTGCCATTTCCTCCTCCAGGGTATCTTCCTGACCCAAGGATTGAACTCATTTCTCCTGCATTGGCAGGCAGATTCTTTACCACTGAGCCACCTGGGAAGCCCAAGAGAACAGTGAAAAAAAAGTGAGGTCACTCAGTCGTGTCTGACTCTTTGCAGCCCCATGGACTGTAGCCTACCAGGCTCCTCCATCCATGGGATTTTCCAGGCAAGAGTACTGGAGTGGGGTGCCGTTTCCTTCTCCAGGGGATCTTCCCGACCCAGGGATCAAACCCAGGTCTCCCGCATTGTAGGCAAACGCTTTACTATCTGAGCCAACAGGGAAGTCTTAGACATGTTTAAAAGATGTTTTTTAAAAATAAATTATTTTTGTTGCTGGAAAGGATCAATGAATAAGAGATTTGGGGGAAAAAGAGAAAAAACTATATATAAATTTAGGACTGGTGAATAAATAGCCTCTGTTCTCATTTGGGTGGTTGCTCTCTGTTTCAACAAAAGTAAATATTCACTCTTACATACTAAAATATAGCTGAGAACTTTTGCCCTTTTTTTCTCTATTTTAAAATTTTGCATTAAAATGCATTGCATATTAAAAAATAAGTGTTTAAGCGAAGAACATGCACAATATACAATTTTTTAAAGTTTTTATTTCCATGAGAACCAACCAAAATTAAGTTCATCATGCCCTTGCACCTGTGATCAGTGAGAAAAAATTCGCTATTAGTCCCATGCTAATGTTCAAGGGACATTTCAGACAGAACATGTCTGAATACATCTTTATACTGTGTATATACATGAGGAGATATATATATATATATATATATATATATATATATATAAGGAAACTGTGCTACCCTGGAATCAAGAGAAGGGATGCAGGAAACAATGTCTAGTCAAAAGCAAAGTGAGAGAAAATAGAAACAGACTAGCTCAGAGGCAAACCGATGTGAAATTGTGGAAATCAGAACACCTTAACATCTCCCCATCCACATTTAGCTATCCAAGACTATCCTAGATAAGTTAGAATATGATCTGATCTGTTTTTCTAAGTGGATTATTGAAACTTAGTAAGTAAAGTCTATATTAACAGTTTATCCAGCTTCTAATACACCACCTCACTTAATATAGCTTCTATCATTGCCTTATACTTTTGGCTATTTGATCACAAAGCATCTTTCTTTCAAAGCAAATGGTCTGTTTATATTGTTTACATAAAATGCATATTGTGAAGTCACTTAATGTCCATTTGGTTCATATGATCTAATATATACTCAACATATACACATATAACTTTATTTGTACTCATTATATTTTATTTCTAATTGTGTACCTATCTTTTTTATTTATTCCATGCTGGCACTAGTGGTAAATAACTTGCCTGCCAATGCAAGAGATACGAGACACAAGTTTGATCCCTAGGTCAGGCTGATCCCCCTGGAGGAGGGCATGGCAACCCACTCCAGTATTCTTGCCTGGAAATTCCATGGACAGAAGAGTCTGGTAGGCTACAGTTCATGGGGTCAAAAAAGAGTCAGATACAACTGAGCAATTAAACAATAACAATTGGAAAAAAAGCATGTTTATTAAAAACTGCTATTCTCTAAACCACAAGAGAAATAAAAAGAATTAGGGAACTATATTAGTAACAGTGTAAAAGTTCATGTCAGATAATAGTTTGCCATGTCAAATTTCATTTCATAGCTCATGACATCAAATGCTCTGTTTCCAGTTAGCAGGTGAGAATTACTATCTGAGAATGAAAATTTCCTTTCCCACTCTTATTGTTAAGTGATAATTAATATTTTAAATCCAGGTGTATACCTGAAAATATGACCTCCAATATCACTTTTCTGAAATCGGGGAGGTATAAATCTTTATTATGAAAAAAAGTGATATTTATGACTGTGGTGTAATGTACTCTGTATGATCATACATATATATATGATGTGGAAACTGGCAGTAAGAGGAATTTAAGAGCATCTATATCTAGTAGATGATAAAACAATAACATACTTTTACTCTTTTGGTTCTTGGCTGAGAACCTCTTTTAATAAAAGACAGATTGGCCTCCAGAATTTATTGTAAGAGAATACATTCCTTTGTTTTAAGCTACCAAATTTGTGCTAATGTTTTACAGCAGGCTCAGGAAACTGACATTTATATATTTATGTATAATCTCTCATTTCTATAATTTTATTAGAGAGAAAATGTTATATACAAGAAAATACACAGTATATAACTTTTGGGGATTGGCTTTTTCTAATAATGCGTTTGAGATACATCCAATTTCTTTCATGTACCAATAATTTGCTCATTACTTTTTCATTGCTGACTAGTAGTCCACTGTATATGGATATACCAGAGTTTGTTTACACATTTACCCATTAAAGGACATTTAGATTGTTCCCTGTTTGGGCTATTACAAATAGGGCTTCTATTAACAGTAAAAAAGCAAAAAATGAAAACAGGAGAAAAACAATAGTTTAATAATATGTAATATCAGGTTTGATAATAGGTCTTCACTTCTGGTTTGTATATCTGACTACAATAATGACATACTCTGTGGCTGTTTGCCTCAGATATATCATCACACCAATGAGAATAAGGCAATATACTATTCTACTTGTAAGATCAGTAAGAACATACTTCTGTCAAGGAGGAAGACATTTTCCTCTACCCTTCAGAGTTTTGCTGGTTGGTGTAAGAATTAAATTGACATGATACAAATTATCAGCAGACAAACCAAATTTAATACCATGTATATCTGGGAGAGACCCAGGAAAACTGAATAACTAATCTAAATGGCCAAAGCTCTCACCTTAGATGCCATCATCAGCTAGAGACAAAAGAGGATGTTAGGGGTAATGGCTTGGGATTTCAAAGGGAGGAAGGCAATTCACATGGAGATGAAAAAGCAAATTTTGGTTTAAAAAAAAAATGTTTTCTGGGCCTGAGAGACAATGGGAAACAGAAGTGGACTCTGATCTCAGGGTTTTCCCCATCACACCTAGGCCACGTTCTCTGCAGACATCTCTGGTGATGGCTCTATTCCAGGGACAGGTCCTCTATCTAAATTCTTCTGGACAGCCAAGGAGGAAGGTCAAAGCTTCTTCCTGAGTCTTTGGGATTTTGATTTTGTTTTTTCTTTCAGTTCAAAATAATTTACATCCCAGAGTGACACATTTTGTGGTGGCAAATTTTGCTCTATTTACAAAAAACAAGCATTTCTTTTCCAAGGTGATGTAACTTTGATGAGATTAGTATGTTGTTTAGTTGCTAAGTCACGTCTGACCGTTTTGTGACTCCATGGACTATTGCCTGCCAGGCTCCTCTCTCCATGGGATTTTCCAGACAAGAATACTGAAGTGGTTTGCTATTTCCTGATGACTATTGGGAAGACTGGGGACCTTCCCAATCCAGGGATCCAGCCCATATCTCCTGCATTGGCAGGTGGATTCTTTACTGCTGAGCCACCAGGGAAACCCATGTTTAGCATGAGACGCTGTTATTTCTTATGGGATTGTCAAGAATTACCACCTTCCCTAGAATGTCACTGACTTAAGCATCAAGTTGCTTTTATGGCACCCCCGTGACTGGCTTTTCATTTATTTGAATGTAAAGCAATGTTAATGTAGCCCCAGGGATCCTTAGAGAATTATGTAGTACTGCTTACATTTCCACATGCGTACAGATCAACTAGAGATCTTGTTAAAATGCAGATGCTGATTAGGGGCCCTGAAATTCCGAATATTTAAACAAGCTCCTCGGTGATCTTCATCCTTCTGGTCCTTGGACTTCCCTTTCAGCAGGAAAATCGTCAGGCTCCTAAGAAGCAGCGCTGTGTTTTCCTCGCCAGTTATCTCCTACCCTGTCTTCTGGGTCTTCCTGGGAGCCACGGTGATGCTGTTGCTGAGATGCTGTTGCCTTTCATACCTCAGTGAGAAATCATTCCTGCTTCTTTCCGTCTCTTTCTCCAGGTTGGGGTTTCCCTGGTGGTTCAGCAGTAAAGAATCCACCTGCGATGCAGGAAATGTAAGTTTAATTCCTTGGTGAGGAAGATTCCCTGCGGAAGGAAATGGCAACCCACTCCAGTGTTCTTGCCTGGAAAATCCCACGGTCAGAAGAGTCTGGTGGGCTACAGTCCATGAGTCACAAAAAGTTGGACAGAACTAAGCCACCACCACCACCACCACTCCAGGCTGAGATCCAAGGACAAAGAGAAATGTGTCTCATGCAGATCTGTTTTCTTTCCAATCTTGCCTCCTCATCACATCTTCTACTTTGATCTTTCCACCAAGTATCTTTGACCCTTGCCTTGTCCACATTCTCCCACTCCTTCCGCTCCTTCTGGCTTCTCTCATTCCTTCTTCTCATTTCTTGTGTTTCATTTTTCTTTTTGTACCCCTTCAAACCATTGGTTTTGAGAAGTGAAATATTTGCTGCTGTATCAGTAAACAGAGGTTGTCACAGTCATCAGTGATTTACAGCCACCTCCAAGATGGTGAGCTTGTAAGCCCTGCAGAACTCAGGGAGGAAAGAAAACCTGCCATCCAGCAGCCATCAGACTGCAGCCACTCCCCATGGTGTGCCCTGGGGAAACTCAGGGTGGGGAAACACAGGATACTGGCCCTAGGTGGCTGAGGGGCACATCAGAGGAAGGATGTCAGTGAGCCCAAACTCTTGCATCTTCCTATGTATGTACAAAAGTGGTAAATTCGTTAACTTGGGATTTCTAGTTTGGTTTGTATGCATGCATGCATGTGTGCTCAGAAGCTCAGTCATGTCCAACTCTTTCCAGTTTGGTTTAATTAATATCAATCTTTTGTAGATTTCTGTAGGATGTTTTTTTTAATCTAGTTGATTATTCACTGACCTTGAACCCCTTTGTTAAAACCCACCTCAAATGTCAAATTCTATCTTAAAAACCTTGCTTCCCAACCAGTGTCCTTGTTCCTCCTCCTGTGATCCCATAACACTTTAGGTGTATCTTTGCTACCAAACTATTTTCATTGCACCATAGTTATTCATTTCCCAATGTGTCTGTCCACCTCCACCAGTATATTTTGGTTTGATTGAAATCAGAAATCCTGCTCTATTTTTCATTATTTTACTTCACAGCAATTAATCAATAATTATGAATACAAAAAGAAAGCAGTAATCTTTTGTTCCTACTATGTCCCCTTTGTTGCAAAAGTCCTGTATATCCTAGCTGCTGCCTCCCCTTCTGGGAGCAGTTGTCTTAGCATTACTTAAAATTCAGCTTCCTGGCTGCAAGTTCTAAAAACTTCTGAATAAGACATAACTCTTAATATTTGTGAAAGTTGCTCCATCATGTCCAACTCTTTGTGATCCCATGGACTTAGTCCATGGAATTCTTCAGGCCAGAAAACTGGAGTGGGAAGCCATTCCCTTCTCCAGGGGGTCTTCCCAACCCAGGGATCGAACGCAGGTCTCCCATGTTACAGGCAGATTAAAATACAGAAAATCATAAATTTAACTTTTAGATTGTGAATATTTTTTTAGTTGACAGCTTCATCCTTTTCTTACTTGTTTTCTCTTGCCTTCTTCTTCTTCCTATTTCCCCCTCCTCTCGTCCTCCCTCCCACTTCTGAATTGATTCAAACCTGGCCTTTCTGGTAGTTTGTAAATTATACACACTCACCAGCTGAGCTCTCATTGCAACCCTACTTGAGAAGATGCTAAAACATTCCTAAAGGGGATTTATAATTTTAGGCATGTAGCAGAGATAACTACTGATAGACTAATCTTTATTCTGGATTGCCAACTTTCTATCTCTTTGTGTTAATTTGAGATTTGCATCCTGTTGTGTACTTCACACCTAGGTTGTAGGGAACTGTTTTAGTCTAGTTCATTTCATTACAAAACATTTTTTTTTTCAGGATAAGCATAATCAATTGATTTTTTAAAAATAGATTATACCCTTAGTATTGTAAGTTTATAAGAAGTATCTGCCAATTGTACTGAAGTTCTGGTCCTATTGTATTTGTTATTCAGTTTTCCTTGTTTGCCTCTGAGTGCTGCATTATATGCTTTCACTACTCACCTTTCCACACCCTTTCTAGGGTTCCCTTTCCACTTATTATTTGGTTAGTTTACATCATTCTCTCCTGGCCACTTTTCTTCCATCTGTAGCTTTCATTTGAAATAAGCTCTAGAAGCTACTCACAGGAAAGGAAGCTTAAACTCTGACCCACAATGTTGGATAACAGTGGAATCTACAGAGATCTGGTGGCAACAGTGTGGCTGATACATTGTGTTTGCATTTTATTAATGTTTACACATATTGCTGTTCTATTTCCCATCATCTCATCACAGATGATAGCTTTGCTATAAGCTCTGCAACTTAATTATCAAAAAAATGGTTATTAGAGCCACCAGTTCAGAAACCAGTTCTCAAGCATGGATGTTGAACAGTTTTATGCCTAAAATTTATGATTTCATGTATTTTAAATTTGATTTACATTAAATTGTTTTCAAAACAGGAACTTCATTAGAATAAATCATCTGGCTGTGACATCATAATAGAAATGCAAAAATTCTGATCATTCCTTCAATTGATAATAGGCACCTGCATAAAACTTTATTGAATAAAATAATCTAATACATATTATTCTAAATCACCTAATTAGTGGAAGAGTACACTTTATTGGCTGTAAATCAAGTAACATAAATTTCTGAACTGATCGTCCATGCAACAGTTAGTTTCTAATGACTAACAAAGGAAAGGAGAAAATGTTCTATGATTTGTTGGAAGGGAGATATTTTTCTCTCCCTGTCTAGATTCTTCTGAATGGTCTAATTAATTAAATTGAGATAAGACAGATTAAAAGGAGAAAAACAAATCCAAATAAGTATGTATAGAACCCCCCAAAATATGAGAGACCTAAGCTGTTGAGGGTTACACAGTGCTTAGGGGCCTGGTGCTCCAAAGAGGAGGAGGGTGGTTCACAGAACACAAGATAGTAAGAGCAGGTGTCTGACAATGAGATGCTTGCCCTGCTACATAGATCAGTCACTCATAAGAGAGAATCCCTTAGTAGGAACTCTGTCCCTCGCCAAGCGCCTTTCTAAGTTAATTTAGGCAGCTAAAGTGAAAGTGCAGGTCGCTCAGTTGTCTCCGATTCTTTGCGACTGCATGGAGTATATAGTCCATGGAATTCTCCAGGCTGGAATAATGGAGTAGGTATCCTTTCCCTTCTCCAGGGGATCTTCCCAACCCAGGGATTGAACCCAGGTCTCCTGCACTGCAAGCAGATTCTCTACTAGTTGAATCGCAAGCGAAGCCCAAGAATACTGGAGTAAGTAGCCTATCCCTTCTCCAGCGGATCTTCACAACCCAGGAAGATCTTCCCAACTTGACGATGAAATGCTTGCCCTGCTTCATAGATTGGTTATTTATAAATGAGATACCCTTAGTAGGAACAATTTCCGTGGCCAAGCATCTTTCTAAGTTAATTTAGGCAACTAAGGGGGAGGTTAAAAGTACTTCCTGAGTCTTTTGGACCTTGGTTGTGATGACTTAAAAAATAATGAATAATGTGAAAGTTGCAAGTTAAGTTTTGTTTGGGGCAAAATGAGGACTATAGTCCGGGACAGAGCATTCCAGATAACTCTGAGAAACTGCTCCAAAGAGGGAAGGGGCAAGTTAACATATATGTGATTTTGGTGAAAGGAAAGTACAGGCAATCTAGCGCATATATATTCCTTTTTTTTTTTTTTTGGCAAAAGTTTCTGCTCATCTTGAGGATCAGATATCACCATGGAAGATTTTAGCAATTTTCTAGATATGAGGATATATATAAGAAATGGGCTCATAAAATCAGCTCCTAAAAATATCTAACTATCTGAAGACATGTTCTGTACTTTCCCTTCTCCCCTGAGCACAGAGTGCCTCATTTCTGCTCTTCACCCTGAAATCCTTTCAGAGTGACCAAAGTCAGCAACTGCAGCAACACATGATTTAATCTTTGAAGAGGTACATGGCAAGTACCAATTTGTAGTTAACAGCTGACTTTGCCTCAAAATAATCCACATGCCCAAGTAACCCCTTTTGGATGCTCATTCTGAACCTCTTCAGCTGCCTAGCCTTCAACTCAGGTGCTTTTGCTTTTTAAAGGATCCCCAAAATTAACCTTTAAACAATAAAATGAGAATGAAAAAGTCTGTTTTTCCTCACTTTCATCATTAATAATGCACTTGCTCACACATCACTTGGTAAAGATTTCTAAGTAAAGTTTAGATTTTCTGTTTCTGGTTTGATCTCATTGAATTATTTGATGGTTATTTATATAATAACAGTGAAAAAATCCATGTTTGTCCTAAAATGAAGCTTTAGGCTCATGAGGCTTTAGGCTTCTTTAATTATTAATATGCTTAAAACAAAACTGGATGCCTGAAGCTACAATGAATGATACATAGCCACTGACACCTTTGCATGTCCCAAATATGATAAAAATTTTAAAAATACTCTTGGCATTTTCTAAATTTCCCCTAGGATTCAGTCCATCCCACACTAAAATGGCTCAAGTAGATGATTCCCTCATTTTTAAAATTCTTTCAGTTCTTGTCCTTGTAAATACCAAACTTTTGGAATTTTCACCCTACCTCTCTACCTGCAACTTCCAGTCTTTGCTGGTTCTCTTTCCAAACCCATCATTATTGAAATGTCCCTGGACTCAGTCATAACACTAGTCTCTTTATTTGCTTCTATCTGCATACTCATGTTTTCAATATATGAATCTTGATCTTCTTTCTCTCCCCTGAGAGCTAGGTTCCAATGACCTACTGCCTATTTCACATTCCAGCTTATATGTTGGTAGGCATCTTCAGCTTAACATATACAAACAGATCTTTTAAAAAATTCCCAGCTCTTCACGTTCTCCAGTCTTTGTCCTATCAACAAAAATATTATTAATACTATTCATCTGGCTCCTTAGTCCCCAAAATACTCAAAGACATTTATCTCCTGCTGTCACACTCAACATTCAACATATCAGCAAGCCCTGCCAGGTCTGTCTTCAAATATATTCTAAATTTCACTTGTAGCTACTTTTTAAAGAGAAACACAGCAGTTTGAACCACAAGAACTCTGCTTTTTCTGATGTAGCTTCCTAGATGGTTTCTGTGTTACCAGTCTTATCCCTGAAGATAAAACTTATTGTATAGAAACAAGAATAGCAGTTTAATCACATGAACCATATCATTTCACTCCCTTTTCTAAAACATTTCCAAAGGTTTCTAGTCACAATCAAAATATTAAAATTCCCTGACCATAGACCATCATGCGTGCACGCTCAGTCACCTTAGTCATCTGTGACTCTTTGCATTGCTATGGACTGTAACCTGCCAGACTTCTCTATCCATGGGATTCTCCAGGCAAGAATATTAATTAAAAAATAAGAAAATAAAAATGAGTAACCAAATTTCAGTACATAAATATCATCAATTATTGTGCGCTTACAGTATGGTGACCCCCGATTAAATCAAGTTTTTAATCACAAAAGTGATGGGACATCTCTTGCTTGACTAAGACAAGTATGCTACTACTGTGACTATGACAGGAAATTTCAGGTGATGTGTACAAGTTATAAATACTACCCAGCTGGATGAGAGCAATAAATTCAGTTCAGTTCAGTCATTCAGTCATGTCCGATGCTTTGCGACCCTATGAATTGCAGCACACCAGGCCTCCCTGTCCATCACCAACTCCTGGAGTCTACTCAAACTCATGTCCATAGAGTCAGTGATGTCATCCAGCCATGTCGTCCTCTGCTGTCCCCTTCTCCTCCTGCCCCCAATCCCTCCCAGCATCAGAGTCTTTTCCAATGAGTCAACTCTTCACGTAAGGAGGCCAAAGTATTGGAGTTTCAGCTTTAGCATCATTCCTTCCAATGAACACCCAGGAATGGTCTCCTTTAGGATGGACTGGTTGAATCTGCTTGCAGTCCAAGGGACTCTCAAGACTCTTCTCCAACACCACAGTTCAAAAGCATCAATTCTTCTGGGCTCAGATTTCTTCACAGTCCAACTCTCACATGCATACATGATCACTGGAAAAACCAAAGCTTTGAATAGATGGACCTTTGTTGGCAAAGTAATGTCTCTGCTTTTGAATATGCTATCTAGGTTGGTCATAACTTTCCTTCCAAGGAGTAAGCATCTTTTAATTTCATGCCTGCAGTCACCATCTGCAGTGATTTTGGAGCCCCAAAAAATAAAGTCAGCCACTGTTTCCACTGTTTCCCCATCTATTTCCCATGAAGTGATGGGACCAGATGCCATGATCTTCGTTTTCTGAATGTTGAGCTTTAAGCCAACTTTTTCTCTCTCCTCTTTCACTTTCATCAAGAGACTTTTAGTTTCTCTTCACTTGCTGCAATAAGGATGGTGTCATCTGCATATCTGAGATTATTTATATTTCTCCCAGCAATCTTAATTCCAGCTTGTGCTTCTTCCAGCCCAGTGTTTCTCATCATGTACTCTGCATATGTTAAATAAGCAGGGTGACAATATACAGCCTTGACGTACTCCTTTTCCTATTTGGAACCAGTCTGTTGTTCCATGTCCAGTTCTAACCGTTGCTTCCTGACCTGCATACAGATTTCTTAAGAGGCAGGTCCGGTGGTCCAGTATTCCCATCTCTTTCAGAATTTTCCACAGTTTATTGTGATCCATGCAGTCAAAGGCTTTGGTATAGTCAATAAGCAGAAATAGATGTTTTTCTGGAACTCTCTTGCTTTTTTGATGATCCAGCAGATGTTGGCAATTTTATCTCTGGTTCCTCTGCCTTTTCGAAAACCAGCTTAAACATCTGGAAGTTTATGGTTCATGTATTGCTGAAGCCTGGCTTGGAGAATTTTGAGCATGACTTTGCTAGTGTGTGAGATGAGTGCAATTGTGCGGTAGTTTGAGCATTCTTTGGCATTGCCTTTCTTTGGGACTGGAATGAAAAATCACCTTTTCCAGTCCTGTGGCCACTGCTGAGTTTTCCCAATTTGCTGGCATATTGAGTGCAGCACTTTCACAGCATCATCTTTCAGGATTCAGAAAACTCAACTGGAATTCCATCACCTCTAGGAGCTTTGTTCGTAGTGATGCTTTCTGAGGCCCACTTGAATCAGAGGACCTCAATTCTGCAACTGCAACTTTCTGGATTCTGCCTACATTACCTTGAGCTTGGAAGGGTGTGTTAGACTGCAGAAAGGAACTCAGGCCCACAACTTGCATAAACCCTTGTGAGACCTGGATCAGAGCACCCAGCTAGGTCATGTCGAGACTTCTCACCTATGAAAGTCTCTGTAATAATAATGTGTGTTATTCCAAGCCACTAAATTCGTGTTGTTATGCATCAGTATAAGGCAAAAGTATCAATATTAACAACTATATTGTAATACAATTTTTTTCTAATTTATAACACAGAAAAATAAAAACAAAATTTTTCAAGTAATAGAATCTGGGTTATAAAATGATTGGTCAGAAATGTCAAGGCCTATACAGAACTATTTTAGAGCACCTGGAATAGAAAGAAGATTTTTCTCTTTTTTGTTGGATTAAAAATCAGATCACAGTGTAGCCAGAGGCATTTGTGCAAATTCATGGCAACTGTATATTTGAACTATTTTGTATTCCTCTCTGATTATATGTATGTTTCTTTGAGATCAGATTAGGTCAAAGGATATGTAAGGTGTTCATTTGTCACAAATAATTTACATTATATTTCTTCTGCGGGAATGAAAATAAAAGCTGACTGAATTTTTCAAATAGTTGTTCTGCATTTTAGACGTGTAAATTGCTTTCCTGCTTCAGGCAATGACAACCAAGTTATACTTTGGTGTTTGTAGAATATTTGAAAAAGAACTTTTGCATTATATTCTGGTTTTGATTTTAATTGATCTTGGAAGTTATCAATGATAATGCAAGTGCAATATTTGTAGGCACCCATGCATTTTTTGAAGGATGAGTTTGTCCAAGGTTGTGGTATACATTTCTGCCATCATGTAATCTTTAGGTTACTTGGGACATTTTCTTATAAATCCATTGTAATTCAACACTGAAATCTTCTGACCTCTTATGTATTAAGTATATAATAGTATCCATCTATCTTTCTACATATATGACAGAAATATTCAGTGAACACCATCCTCATGGAGGACACTATGGGATGCTTCTTAAGTAAAAGTAACAATTTCATATTGCTGTTAAAACACTAGTGCTAAGTTGTTTCAGTTGTGTCTGACTTTTTGTGTCTCTGTGGACAGTAGCCCACCAGGCTCCTCTGTCCATGGAATTCTCCAGTCAAGAATACTGGAGTGGGTAGCCGTTACCTCCTGCAGGGCATCTTCCTGGCCCCGGGATCGAACCCACATCTCCTGAATTGGCAGATGAGTTCCTTACCACTAGTGCCACCTGGAATAAGATAAAAACTCGACAATAATTTTCAAAACTCCAGGTAAAAATAATTATTGCTAATGAAAATATATTTTTGCCTGGGGAATTCCATGGACAGAGGAGCCTGGTGAGGTACAGTCCACAGAGTCACAGAGAGTTGGATACAACTGAGCGAGTAACACACACAATGATAATATGTGACTTGAACTCCTTATAATCAAGACAGTAAAATAGAAATAATGAGTTGTGTAGTCTCATTTTTAATAACAGAAAGCATATTGTTTATTATATCAGGTGTAAGGTTAATAGTTTTTTAAAGAAAAAAATGATATTAATGGTAAGAACATTTGATAGTAAAACTGATGTTAGTATTTTTATGATTTGTTACATATCATTTTATTTCTGAAACTGTACAGCAATGAGGAAATGCTGGAAAATATCCAATTTCATATATTTTGTAGTCATTTTTTTCAATAACATTTATTAAGTCCTTTCTATGCTTGTTGTACGTCTGAGTATACTGTTTGAAGGAAACTGACATTGTTCTATGTAGAGTCATGTATCATCCATTACACAGTAATATACGTGACTCACCGTTTCCCAGTGAATGCTGGACATTGTGTATAGAACAGTGATGACTGAGAAGAACAGTGGGATGTAAATGCCTTTTCTTCTGTTTGACTGATGGTTGTGGGAGTTTGAACCAATTTCAGCATCACTTAGGCTGGTTTGGGCCTTGGTATGGTTATCTTCAGCCAAATTTGGTTTCAAATTCAATTGTATCTTATACCGATGAGAAAAATATGTTTTTCCTCTTTAATTCTGCTCCTGATTTCCCCATGTACCTCTACCCTAGATGTGGTTTCTTCTACTCTTTTATCCCATTATATGACAAGCTCCAATTGCCTCCTGCCCAGGATTTACAAACTTAATGGGAAAAGCAAGTTTGCTCTCTCTTGTAATCTGATTTCAGTGTCATATAGGCTTGTGTGTGCCTGGCTCTCTGCGGTGCAGCTTTCTCGGTTACTTTCCCTTTCTACTTGAAACAACCCAGCGAAGACGAGTACGTTTGGTAATGTTAAAGGGGCAGGATGCCCTGTCCCCGCCTCATGGTAGGAGGCCTGTAAGGACTTGCCTGCAGGATTGGTATGGACTTGGCTTTATCGCCCTTCTCCAGCGGTGGAAGGTGCTTTTTCTCTCTTTCTCCCAGCCGTAACGGGTCTTCACCTGGGCCCTGGGGATGACAGGACAGCTGCCCTCTCTCCAGTGGCTTCAGACATTTTGTCTGGGAGGGAGAAGCTCGTGGGGAGGGAGACTGTGATGGCAGTTGACAGCTGCTCCCTCATTGCCCTGCCTCAGAGGATCCAGAGCCTACACCCATCTTGCCTTGGGGTGGGACCCCATGTCTTTATCTATCCAACCAATTGGTAATATGGCAACCTCAGTATTCTAATGGGTTCAAAAAGAGTTCTTATTTTACTATTTATCTGTCTTTTTTTGTAATCAAGCATCAACTTGAAAAAATGCGCAGCATGACAGTTGTCATTCATGTTGTATTTGGGGCAAAATGAGGACTATAGTTCAAGAGAGAGCACCTCAGATAACTCTGAGAGTCTGTTCCAAACAGGCAGGGAGGAAGGTCAGTATATATGTAATTTCAGTGAAGGGGGAGTACATGCAATCAAGTACACATTTTTTGTAGAAGTTTTCTGCTTTTCTCATGAAGATTACTGCTGATCATGAGAAGCAGACATCACCGTGAAGGATTTTAGTGCTTTCTTAAAAAAAAAAAAAAAAAAGAGAGAGAGAGAGATACAAAAACTGGGCTTATAAAATTGGCTCCTGAAAATATTTAACTATCTGAAAAGACCTGTTATGCAGGGTGGTTTTTTTTTTTTTTTTCCCCCGAGCACAGAGTGTCTAATTTCTGCTACCCACCCTGCACCTGCTGTGTTGAAAGTCAGCAGCTGCAGCAGCACGTGACTTCATTCTTATAGAGGTAGATATCAAGTGCCAATGGCAGGTTCCCACTGGTAGTTGACACAGGAAGGAGCAATGTATTTTCCAGCTTTTAGTGTCCTCTAGGTAAACACCAAAATACATTTTTAACACCAGAGCAGTATCCAGAGAAGAGAACAGTGGTTTCTAGTGGCTCAGGTTTGGGGTGTGAGTCGGGGAAAGGAGATGTTTAAGAAGTGTAAAGCTTCCATAAATAAATTGAATAAGTTCTAAAGACCTGCTGGGCAACTCAGGTGTCTATAATTAACCATACTGTATTGTGCAGGTCAATATTTGGTAAGAGGATGGATCTCACGTTAAGTGTTCTTACCACAATTAAAAATAAATAAATAAAGGGGAAAAAAAGGAGATCTCTAAGGCTAAAATCAATTGTTTTCCACAAATTTTTTCTTTGACTCTATTCTAAATATTTCTTGGCAATGGATTACCCTCTTGCCAGAAACCCATTGTGGTTTTGTATATAAGTATTCTTCGTATAAGCCACAACATCATGTCCAATAAGCAGTGGAAGGATCTCATGTAGAGGTCAAGAAATGTTCAACAATTGAAAAGTGACAGTAGATATTACTAATAACCTTCTCATTTAATCAGAACAATAATGCCATGATGTAAGATTCTCTTTGTACCAATTACCATCAAAGAAGTCAGAGCAAAGAAAAGTTGTAATATTTTGTCCCAGGCCACAGCATTATAAAGATGGAAAGCTAGGATCCAAAGTTGATATTTGTGCTTATTACCATCCGATTATTCTTCATCCCTGTCCTACTAGTGATTTCAAGACAATATAAGGTATTCTTACACTCCCATACTTTTTGGTTATGTATTTTAACTTAAGAAGTGTAAGGGTTATCGTTACCATCTTTCTAAATTCCATATATATGCATTAGTATTTGAAAATAGATTTCCATAGCTGAAACTGCCAATTAACTACTAAAAAGAGGAAATCCCAAGAGCCTGTGATGAGACTTGAAATTCAAAGGCTGGTGCTGTCTCCTAAAGTGTGTATAAGTTTTTGGTAATTTTAAAGTCTAAATTTAGAATGTTAGCACTGATACTCTCAGCTCAGGCTTCATCATTAAGTGATAATAGGAGTATATATACCATGACGTGGGACTTAGAAGCTACAGCAGGTACTGATTCTAATATAAAATTAGGTATCAGATATATAGCAGAAAGACAAAAAAAAATAAATTTTTCAAGCAATAGTTTCTCCTTTTTTAGTGTAATAGTCTGAGAATAAAATATTGGAAGGAAGAAAGATTTATTAATGTAAAGAAAAGGAATGCATTATAACTGTGACTGAAGGCCAAGTTAAGAAGTACATATGATAATTGCGACAGAGAATATATAGATTCATCACAAGCCAGCATTTGAAAGTTTGAAATGTTAATTTAGAAGTTTGATTTGAAATGTAATGAAAAGCATTTAACACATAATATATAACCTGTATTAAAAGCCTCTAAATTGTATAGTAAAAGTAAGCAAACATTTGGCATCTTGAAAGTCTTTAGCAATTAGATCATTAGGGCAACATATTTTTAACTGATGTATGCATAGCCACAAAAAGTGAATTGAGAAGGCTAATGAAGGTTATGTTTGCAAAGGGCACATAAGTCATGTGGTTTTGTTACCAAATCCACGCTCTCCAATGTCCCCAACAGATGAGGTATTGCAGCAAGGAATATGAATAAAGTCAGCTGGTTGAGAACAAGGCAGACTAATGTCTCAAAGTAACCATCTTGCTGAATCTGGATGCCAGGTTCTTTTATGGATCAGAGATGGGGGAGGGGTGAGGAAACAAAGAGGCCATTAGTCTTGCAGATATCTCCTAGAATGGTAAGCCTCAGGCAAGAGGATGTGTTAATTTCTTCTTTCCTGCCATCCACAGGGGAACAGGGTCCTGAACCAAGGCACTTTAGCTTAACCCATATCTCTTGGGTTCATTGGAGAGCTTAGGTTTGGTAACAAAACCACATGACTTACGTCCCCTTTGCAAACATAACCTTCATTAGCCTTCTCATTGACTTTTTGTGTCTATGTATACACAGTTAAAAATATGTTGCCCTAATAATCTGATTGTTAAAAACTTTCAAGATGTCAAATGTCTGCTTACTTTTACTATAAAATTTAGATGTTTTTAATAGAGAGGCAGGATTCTCTGAAGCTGGCCATTATTTATGATTATAATTTCAAAAGAGGCAAAAAAAAAAAAGTTAAAGTCAGAGAAAACAGATCGAGCATGAATGAGTCAAAATTCACTCTTTTTTATATTTTAAGTAACTTATTTTATAAGAGAAAGTTAATCATGAAATCAGCAACTGGTATCTCCTACAAGTTTGCATTTATATTAATTCACTGGAGAAATTTACAATCCTAGGTTACTGACAGACTTTAAGACCAGATGCTATGTCACACTGTTGGGATGGAGGGTTGCTGGGAGAACACTGGAAGATAAGCCTGATGGACACACAGCTTCATTGGAGAAGAGGGATTTGTCTTTGTCGGGATTTTGTTGCATGGGTCCTTTGGAAATTGTTAGTAAAGACTATTTTGATGTAAGATCTGTGATTCATATAGATTTATTTTGACAAGTTGACCCATGTGATGACGTGCTACTTGATTCCTTGCTAGAAAAAAGCGAGAGAGAGAGATCATAATTATCATGAATCCGTTTTGATGAATTTATTTCCAGCATTTTACCTTCTTGATAAGATTTCAAAACTTTGAAATCTCAGAAAAATTTAACTCTCTATGTATGTACATGTATTATAACTAATACTCATTCTTATAACTGAATGAGTTTCTTACAGGTGATTTGCCATGTTTTATGTTTCACATTAATAGTAAACTAATTTGCTATACATTAAGCCTAGGTGAAGGGATACCCCATGTCCAAGGTAAGAGAAATCCAAGTGAGATGGTGGGTGTTGCCCTGTGATGCCCTCTCAGAGGGCTGCAGAGGGCAGACACTGAAACCATAATCACAGAAAACTAGCCAATCAGATCACATGGACCACAGCCTTGTCTAACTCAATGAAACTAAGTCATGCCATGTGGAGCCACCCAAGATGGACGGGTCACGGTCAAGAGGTCTGACAGAATGTGGTCACTGGAAAAGGGAATGGCAAACCACTTCAGTATTCTTGCCTTGAGAACCCCATGAACAGTATGAAAAAGCAAAATGATAGGATACTGAAAGAGGAACTCCCTAGGTCGGTAGGTGCCCAATATGCTATAGGAGATCAGTGGAGAAATAACTCCAGAAAGAATGAAGAGATGGAGCCAAAGCAAAAACAATACCCAGTTGTGGATGTGACTGGTGATAGAAGCAAGGTCCAATGCTGTAAAGAGCAGTATTGCATAGGAACCTGGAATGTTAGTACATTAATCAGGGCAAATTGGAAGTGGTCAAACAGGAGATGGCAAGGGTGAACGTCAACATTCTAGGAATCAGTTAACTAAAATGGACTGGAATGGGTGAATTTAACTCAGATGACCATTATATCTACTACTGCGGGCAGGAATCCCTTAGAAGAAATGGAGTAGCCATCATGGTCAACAAAAGAATCTGAAATGTAGTACTTGGATGCACTCTCAAAAACGACAGAATGATCTGTTTCCAAGGCAAACCATTCAATATCATGGTGATCCAAACCGATGCCCCAACCAGTAATGTTGAAGAAGCTGAAGTTGAACTGCTCTATGAAGACCTACAAGACCTTTTAGAACTAACACCCAAAAAAAGATGTCCTTTTCATTATAAGGGACTGGAATGCAAAAGTAGGAAGTACAAAGTGAAGAAACACCTGGAGTAACAGGTGTTTGGAATTCCTTGGAATATGGAATAAAGCAGGGCAAAGGCTAATAGAGTTTTGCCAAGAGAACGCACTGGTCATAACAAACTCCCTCTTCCAACAACACAAGAGAAGACTCTACACATGGACATCACCAGATGGTCAACACTGAAATCAAATTGATTATATTCTTTGCAGCCAAAGATTGAGAAGCTCTATACAGTCAGCAAAAACAAGACCGGGAGCTGACTGTGGCTCAGATCACGAACACCTTATTGCTAAATTCAGACTTAAATTGAAGAAAGTAGGGAAAACTGCTAGACCATTCAGGTATGACCTAAATCAAATCCCTTATGATTATACAGTCTAAGTGAGAAATAGATTTAAGGACTAGATCTGATAGAGAGAGGACCTGATGAACTATGGACGGAAGTTCGTGACATTGTACAGGAAACAGGGGTCAAAACCAACCCCATGGAAAAGAAATGCAAAAAAGCAAAATGGCTGTCTGAGGAGGCCTTACAAATAGCTGTGAAAAGAGAAGTGAAGAGCAAAGGAGAAAAGGAAAAGATATAAGCATCTGAATGCAGAGTTCCAAAGAATAGCAAGGAGAGATAAGAAAGCCTTCCTCAGCGATCAATGCAAAGAATAGAGGAAAAGAACAGAATGGAAAAGACTAGAGATCACTTCAAGAAAATTAGAGCTACCAAGGGAACATTTCATGCAAAGATGGGCTCGATAAAGGACAGAAATGGTATGGACCTAACAGAAGCAGAAGATATTAAGAAGAACTGGCAAGAATACACAGAAGAACTGTACATAAAAGATCTTCATGATCCAGATAATCACAATGGTGTGATCACTCAACTAGAGCCAAACATCCTGGAATGTGAAGTCAAGTGGGCCTTAGAAAGCATCACTATGAACAAAGCTAGTGGAGGTGATGGAATTCCAGTTGAACTCTTTCAAATCCTGAAAGATGATGCTGTGAAAGTGCTGCACTCAATGCCAGCAAATTTGGAAAACTCAGCAGTGGCCACAGGACTGGAAAAGGTCAGTTTTCATTCCAATCCCAAAGAAAGGCAATGCCAGAGAATGCTCAAACTATCACACAATTGCACTCATCTCACATGCTAGTAAAGTAATGCTCAAATTCTCCAAGCCAGGCTTCAGCAATACATGAACCGTGAACGTCCACATGTTCAAGCTGGTTTTAGAAAAGGCAGAGGAACCAGAGATCAAATTGCCAACATCCACTGGATCATCAAAAAAGCAAGAGAGTTCCAGAAAAACATCTATTTCTGCTTTATTGACTATGCCAAAGCCTTTGACTGTGTGGATCACAATAAACTGTTGAAAATTCTGAAAGAGATGGGAATACCAGACCACCTGACCTGCCTCTTGAGAAACTTATATGCAGGTCAGAAAGCAACAGTTAGAACTGGGCATGGAACAACAGACTGGTTCCAAATAGGAAAAGGAGTACGTCAAGGCTATATATTGTCACCCTGCTTATTTAACATATGCAGAGTACATGATGAGAAATGCTGGGCTGGAAGAAGCACAAGCTGGAATAAAGATTGCCGGGAGAAATATCAATAACCTCAAATATGCAGATGACATCACCCTTATGGCAGAAAGTGAAGAGAAACTAAAAAGCCTCTTGATGAAAGTGAAAGAGGAGAGTGAAAAAGTTGGCTTAAAGCTCAACATTCAGAAAACTAAGATCATGGCATTTGATTCCATCACTTCATGGGAAATAGATGGGGAAACAGTGGAAACAGTGCAAACTTTATTTTGAGGGGCTACAAAACCACTGCAGATGGTGATTGCAGCCATGGAATCAAAAGATGCTTACTCCTTGGAAGAAAATTTATGACCAACCTAGACAGCATATTCAAAAGCAGAGATATAACTTTGCCAACAAAGGTCCGTCTAGTCAAGGCTATGGTTTTTCCAGTCATGTACAGATGTGAAATTTGAACTGTGAAGAAAGCTGAGCCCAGAAGAATTGATGCTTTTGAACTGTGGTGTTTGAGAACAATCTTGAGAGTCCCTTGGACTGCAAGGAGATCCAAGCAGTGCATCCTAAAGGAGACCATTCCTGGGTGTTCATTGGAAGGACTGATGCTGAGGCTGAAACTCCAATACTTTGGCCACCTCAAAGAGTTGACTCATTGTAAAAGACCGTGATGGTGGGAGGCATTGGGGCAGGAGAAGAAGGGGACGACAGAGGATGAGATGGCTGATGGCATCACCAACTCAATGCACATGAGTTTGAGTGAACTCAGGGAGTTGTTGATGGACTGGGAGGCCTGGCGTGGTGCGATTCATGGGGTCGCAAA
This sequence comes from Oryx dammah, assembly GCF_014754425.2. NCBI lineage: Eukaryota > Metazoa > Chordata > Mammalia > Artiodactyla > Bovidae > Oryx > Oryx dammah. The sequence goes on from NW_024070206.1 coordinate 55,928,194, forward strand.
GATTCGGACATGAGTGACTAAATTGAACTGAAAGCCTAGGTAAGAAGAGGGCATGGAAACCCACTCCAGTATTCTTATCTTGGAGCATCCCATGGACAGAGTAGCCTGACAGGCTCTGGTCCATAGGGTAGCAATGAATCAGACATAACTGAAGTGACTTGGCAGGTACACTTGCACATCCCTAAGTAAAGAAAAGCTGTCCCCTTGAATACAAGTTCTGCATACAGTGGTTTACATGTATTTTTTGTATCATTTATATTTATTGAAAATGATTTGCATATAAGTGGACCTGCTCAGTTCAAACCACTGTTTGTTGTTCAAGGGTCTACACTACTCATGTAGTATTACAAAAACAAAAAAGACACTAGAAAGATAATTTGGGATACATACTAAAATTAAAAATGCAGATTTTTGCCTGCATGTTCAATAATGTCCAACTCTTTGTGATTCCATGAACTGTAGCCCACCAAACTCCTCTGTCCATGGCATTCTCCAAGTAAGAATACTGGAGTGGGTTGCGCTTTCTTCCTCCAGTGGATCTTCCCAACCCAAGAATCAAACCCATGTCTCTTGTGTCTCCTGCATTTTCAGGCAGATTCTTTACCACTATGCCAAATTGCAAGAGGGCTTACTCAAATCTAAGTAATGAGAACAAAGCAGATAATACCAAATATTCTCAAAACTACATGTCACTTTCTTACTGAGGCAGGCTCTGCCACATGAGTATATTTGTGTGGCAAAATGGCTCTTGGTGGAATCTCCAATTAAAAACAGAGAAAATCAATTCTACTAGTGAAAAATCAAGTAAAAATAAAGTATCTAAGTACAGTCTTTTTCAACTGAACAGGAGAAATATTTTCAGAAAAGGTTTTAGTTTTCTTAAAAAGCATCTTTAATAAAGTTAATGAAACATTGCAAATTATCCAAGAATTCATGACATAAGTCATATTCTATACACTCACTAGGTTCAAATTGCTTCTTATTTCTTCATGGAGAGGATGCTCTGTAAAACTCATTTTCACTGCTGAGCTTTGTTTTCTACACTATTAACTTTTCATATATTTAAACAATAGGATAAAACAAGCAGTGAATTCCTGGATGGCGAGTATACTATTTTGTGTATAAAAATAAATGTGTTGGAATCCCCAGATGCAATATTTTTATGCAAATGTTCAAATACCACTTTACTTTAAAAAATGGAAATCTTATGGGCTCCCCTGATGACTTGAATGGTTAAGAATCTGCCTTCAGTGCAGGAGATCTGGATTTAATCCCTGGGTAGAGAAGATCCCCTGGAGAAGGGAATGGCAACCCACTCCAGTATACGTGTCTGGGAAATCCAATGGACAGAGGAGCCTGGCAGGCTACAGTCCATAGGGTGGCAAAGAGTCAAAAATGACTGACTGAGTAACACTATGTGACAAAAAGAAAGAAACTAGTTTAATGTCTGAAATAATTCTCACCAAATATACCACCACACACATAGCGTTTGAAGTACCTTTTCTCTTTTGTACTGCAGAATCGCTAACAAAATTGCATGTTCTGAGGCCATTTAAACTCTACCAGGAAAGCTTTCAATGATAGTTGCTGCTTCTGAAGACTGAAAAAAAGTAACTTTTCCTTTAACCAGCAGATGACCTTAGCACCTAAATGCTGTTCCCAGGAAGAAAGATAAAGCCAGAAAATTCTTGTGATTACTCTGCAGCAGCCATATTAAAAATGAAAGACAACAACAAATAAAACATTTTGCAATACTTTCCAAATAAACAGAAATTTTACAAGTCACTTTTTAAATACATCTTTCCTTTGCTCTTAGTTTTAATTAATTGTAAAGTTACACTGACATAGAGGAAGAAATATCTCTGAGGGAAATTTAAAAATGTGTAAGTATTATGTTAAATTTCCCTCCAGAGAAGGCAGGATAAAGTATTATTTTATTGTGTTTTCCCATAAAGGAATGTACTATCTTTTAGTAAAAAATTAATCAGAATTAAATTGTATCAATTAAGCTATCATCTGCAAGGAATAGGGCATCTTTCTGAAACTAGAATGTTGCATAAGAAAAATCTATCATCTCGTATGAAAATGTGTCTAGAGAAAAATAAGAGACCAGGTGTATTATTGCACAGTTCCTTTGTTTCATTCTTCCATTAACTCTGCCTTCATTTTTTGTGTCCTTGTCCTGGACGAATGCGTGTGTCCAGGTATTAATTCCTCAGCCTAAATTCCATGAAAAGTGTCGTAGACATGGATCTCTATGATGAAGTTCATAAGAAAAAAAAGTTCCACATGCTAATGTAAGCTGAATGCCTAAACAACAACAACATTCTAGCTCCTCATCGTGCAGGCAGACTTCTTGGCCGGAATGAGATGCATGAACATTTATATACCATCTACTGGCGGATATCTGGGCTCCCAAAATGGACATCTTATTGTTGTTTCTGTTCATTAAGTTGTGTCAAAATCTCTGTGACCCTATGGACTGTAGCACCCCAGGCTTCTCTGTCCTTCATTATCTCTTGGAGCTAGCTCAAATTCATGTCCATTGTGTTGGCGATGCCATTCAACCATCTCATCCTCTGTCACCCACTTCTCCTCCTGCCTTCAATGTTTGCCAGCATCAGGGTCTTTTCCAATGTGCTGGCTCTTTGCATCTGGTGGTCAAAGTATTCAAGCTTCAGCATCAGTCTCTTAGATGAATACTTGAACCTTTTATCAAGCCACAGACTGGGAGAAAGTATTTTCAAAAGACATATCTAATAAAGGACTATTATTTGAAATATACAAGTGATACTTAAAATTCAACAATAATGAAACAAATAATCTGATTGAAATAATTGCCAAAGACTGACAGACACCTTACCAAAGAAGACACAGATGACAAGCATATAAAAAGATGTTTCATATTGTGTTATCAGGGAAATATAGATTAAAACTATTAAAGCCATGAGATACCACTGAAGACCTTTTCAGTTCAGTTGCTCAGTAGTGTCTGACTCTTTGCGAATCCATGGACTGCAGCGTGCCAGGCCTCCCTGTCCATCACCAACTCACGGAGGTTACTCAAACTCCTGTCCGTTGAGTCAGTGATGCCATCCAACCATCTCATTCTCTGTCATCCCGTTCTCCTCCTGCCTTCAATCTTTCCTAGCAATGAATATTCAGGACTGATTTCCTTTAGGATGGACTGGTTGTATCTCCTTGCAGTTCAATGGACTCTCAAGAGTCTTCTCCAACACTACAGTTCAAAAGCATCAATTCTTTGGCACTCAGCTTTCTTTATAGTCCAACTCTGACATCCACAAATGACTACTGCAAAAACCTTAGCTTTGACTAGACGGACCTTTGTTGACAAAGTAATGTCTCTGCTTTTTGGTATGCTCTCTAGGTTGGTCATAACTTTTAATCCAAGGAGTAAGTGTATTTTAGAATGACCAAAATCCAGAATTGGCTTCCCTGGTGGCTCAGTGGTAAAGAATGCACCTGTCAATTCAGGAGGTATGGGTTTGATTCCTGGGTTGGGAAGATCCCCTAGAGAAGGAAATGGCAACCCACTCCAGTATTCTTGTCTGGACAGAGGACCCTGGCAGGCTACAGTCCATGGTCTCACAAAAGTCAGGTATGTCTGAGCCACTAAACAAAAAATCCAGCACATAGTCACTAACAAGTGCTGTCCAGGATGAGGAGCAGGAGGAATTCTGATTCCCCACTGGTTGGAACCCAAAATGGTACAACTACCTTGGAAGAGAGCTGAACACTTTCTTGACAAAACTAAACATACTCTTACCATAAAACCCAGCAATTATATTCCTTAGTATTTACCCAAAGAAGTTGAAAATCCATGTCCACACAAAAAACCTGACCACAAATGTTTATAGCAGCTTTATTTGTAATTGCCCAAACTTAAAGGCCACCAAAATGTCCTTTAGTAGATAAATAGATACATAAATTGTATTATAGTCAGATAATGGACTGTTATTAGAGGTTAAAAAGAAATAAGCTATCAATCCATGAAAAGACATAGAGGAAGCTTAAATGCATATTCGTAATTGAAAGAATCCAATGTGGAGAGGCTACAAACTGTGTGATTCCAAGTATATGACATTCTGGAAAAGGCAAAAGTATGGAGACTATAAAAAGATCAGTTATTGTCAGAGATTCATGTGTGTGGAGGGCAGAGGATGAAGAGGCAGAGCACAGAAGATTTTCAGGGAAGTAAAACTATTCTTTTTCGACCATAATGATAGATACATGTCGTTGCACGTTAGCCCAAAACCATAGGATGTTCACCATCAATTGAAACAACCATGCCTGTCTGCTGGGGGTGTTGATAATATTAACAATAATATTGTGAAGCCAGGAACTGTACAGGAAACCTCTGTTCCTTCCTCTACATTTTGCTGTGAACATAAAGCTATTTTTAAAAAGTAGAAAAATAAAAAGTAACAGTGAACTATATGTAGAAAAAAAATAGAGCCTTAACTTTAAAACTGAATGGAGAGGTTTAACAGAAGATTAGAGTGAATAGAGCCAAATCAGTGAATAAAAAGTAGAGCCAAATAATTTACATAAAGTCACTCACAAAGATGAGTGATACAACCAGAAAGAAACAAAGAAAACCTTTTAAGAGGCATGGAGCCATTTTAAGATACTTCAAATAGGAAGTCAAGGAAGAGAGAAGAGAGCAGATATGGGAAGTGACAATACTTGAACTGATAAGAGATAAGAATTTTCTTTAAGTGAAGAAAGTTTGGGAATTGCTTAACAAAAACAAACTATACCAAGCAAATTTAAATGAAGACCACCACTTATATGTCCTATACATAGCATATATTTAATGATAATAAATATATAAATAATAAAAACATGTAAGTGAATATTAAATTAATAATAAAAAAATAAAATGTATTTAATAGTGGTAAAATAATTAACTACAATGATAATTGATTTTATATACCATGTAAAAATGCAAATAGTGAAACTTATTAAAAACAATGATTGTAATGTTAGATAATTTTTATCAGAATATTGTTGACCAAACTGTACTGAACTCCCAACATATATTATCTCTCTTTTTCCCCCTCAAAATTCTATTTTTAGAACAGAGTTTCCTTAAGTTCCATGGTCAAATAGATGCCAAGTTTCATATGCTATTCAATTTCAAAGAGTCTAGGTGCATGAATTACACATCTCTTTTTTCAGTTTTTTCTTTCTTTCTTTGGCTTATTTTAAATGATACTATATCTAACAGTTTTAAGATTATAGAGATATAGTTAAATAAACATCATTCTGTTTCTGTTACTATATTTTCTTCCAAATCATGCAACTTTTAAAATATCTTCAGTGTATAAAAATATTTCATTTCAGTTCAGTCGCTCAGTCATGTCTGACTCTTTGTGACCCCATGAATCGCAGCATGCCAGGCTTCCCTGTCCATCACCATCTCCCGGAGTTCACTCAACTCACGTCCATCGAGTCTGTGATGCCATCCAGCCATCTCATCCTCAGTTGTCCCCTTCTCCTCCTGCCCCCAATCTCTCCCAGCATCAGAGTCTTTTCCAATGAGTCAACTCTTCGCATGAGGTGACCAAAGTACTGGAGCTTCAGCTTTAGCATCATTCCTTCCAAAGAAATCCCAGGGTTGATCTCCTTCAGAATGGACTGGTTGGATCTCCTTGCAGTACATAGGACTCTCAAGAGTCTTCTCCAACACTACAGTTCAAAAGCATCAATTCTTCGGCGCTCAGCCTTCTTCACAGTCCAACTCTCATGTCCATAGATGACCACAGGAAAAACCATAGCCTTGACTAGATGGACGTTAGTCGGCAAAGTAATGTCTCTGTCTTTGAATATACTATCTAGGTTGGTCATCACTTTTCTTCCAAGGAGTAAGCCTCTTTTAATTTCATGGCTGCAGTCACCATCTGCAGTGATTTTAGATCCCCCCAAAAATAAAGTCTGACACTGTTTCTACTGTTTCCCCATCTATTTCCCATGAAATGATGGGACCAGATGCTATGATCTTCATTTTCTGAATGTTAAGCTTTAAGCCAACTTTTTCGCTCTCCTCTTTTACTTCCCCATGAACAGTATGAAAAGGCAAAATGATAGGATACCAAAAGAGGAACTCCCCAGGTCAGTAGGTGCCCAATATGCTACTGGAGATCAGTGGAGAAATAACTCCAGAAAGAATGAAGGGATGGAACCAAAGCAAAAACAATACCCAGTTGTGGATGTGACTGGTGATAGACGTAAGATCCGATGCTGTAAAGAGCAATATTGTATAGGAACCTGGAATGTCAGGTCCATGAATCAAGGCAAATTTAAAGTAGTCAAACAAGAAATGGCAAGAGTGAACATCAACATTCTAGGAATCAGCGAACTAAAATGGACTGGAATGGGTGAATTTAACTCAGATGACCATTATATCTACTACTGAGGGCAGGAATCCCTCAGAAGAAATGGAGTAGCCATCATGGTCAACAAAAGAGTCCAAAATAAAAATATTTACCTGGAAATAATTTCTGTTTTTTTGAATATATATTCTGAACTATATCCATCAATCAATCAATCAATCAATCAATCTATATATATATATATATATATATATAGAGAGAGAGAGAGAGAGAGAGGGAGTAGGGCACTACTAAGGGATTGAATACAACAAAAGCAGCAACAGATTTTCCCTTCATTTTAGGGAGCTATCTATGATTTTTGTTATCATTATTCATCTTTACAAGAGGACACTTATCTGCATCTAGTCTGATTAAAATATATGCGTGTTTTTGAAATCATATGCCTTTATAAGTTAATTATCAGCTTCAGTTTAAAATACTGTCTTTGAATGTATACCATCTGCATCTACTGAAACCTGTACCTGCATTTCTGCACCCCTTTGTGGGTCAGCAGGCCACCCAAGCCTGTGATCAGCATGACCCGTAGTGATGTTCCAAGCTTCTAGTTCATTGGCACACTCTTTCTTATTTTATGTTACTAAATTTAAATCACTGGCTACAAAATCAATCACACAGCTTTCTGTTTGTTAGTTTTTTCCTCCCTCCTCCTCCCCAGAAGTCCCATCCTAGAGATTTGTTTTAATTTAGTGAGAAACCTAGAAAAGATAAACTGATGACCACGATGTTGTATCTGTGTTATACGCTCCTTCCGCAGCTTATTCCTAGATGTTCCGTGTGGTGGAAATAGACTTTAGAAATATTTGCTCCTTTTCCTTGGCCTCCTTTCAAACTCAGTTGTCCTCTGGGACGAATTAAAGATGCACAATTAGACCTTTTCAGAAGTCCTTGAGCGTACTGCCATCCACGGGCTTACAAAGACTCAGGCACGACTGAGCGACTGATCTGAAACTGAACTGAGTCAGCTCTTCAAACAGTACATGGTACCCAAGCTCCGGAGAGAGGTGTCTCTATATTTGGAATCCTCCTTCAAATTAATCCAGATTTCAAGGCTGTATGTTTGATAGATGATCTTCTCAATGTGTAATTGGGATCTATATTTCATTTTAACCAAATGTAGATTTTTATTAATAGTTTAACTATTGTCTTCCTGTGGTTTCAATAGAAGAGTAAATTATTTTTAACTTTAACTTGTGCAGACTTTTAAAAAGTGAATGGTACAACTTCAGATCGATAAAATTGATGGCCTAGTTAAAAAAAATCTATTAAATTCATTTACCACCACTAAAGTTGAAAGGTAAGCATTTTAGTACAATGCTCATTTCCTTTCCTACCTTCCCCAACACTGCATTTATGCATGCTTTGGTGAAACCATCTGTTTCAGACCCCATTTGAGTCCACATGACACCTATTATTTAGATTTATAAGACAGGTAATATTTAGCCAAATTAGCAATCAGAATGCCTGAATGTTTTAACATCATTTATAATTAACTGCCGGGTGTAATAACAAATAGGAACAGCAGCTGCAACAAAACTCTGATTAGGCCATCAGTGCAAATAATTCAGATTTATTGAAGGCCCCAGATTCACCTTCAAGCCACATAATAACATGTCAGTAATAATAGCCAGGCCACTGGGCACGAACACCCTGGAGTTTAGCTCAGGCATGCTGAAGTCCTTCCGGCATGCTGCAGTCCATGGGGTCGCAGAGAGTCAGACACCACACGACTGAACAGAGACAACAGGATGCTTGTTATCATCCCACACTTGGTCTTCAGTCGTAACTTCCTACCATTTTAAAGCAATAAATCTATGGAACATAAAATCCAAACTATATTTATTAAAAAGGGGCAAGTTTTCTTCAATGTTTCAAATAATAAAAACTCACTAGTAACAGCAGCACTATTAATGTAGTAATTACAACTTGTTTTGCATTTACTTTTTGACTAGTCATTTTGATAAGCATTTAGTGCATTCTTTCATCCTGATGATAACCTTCTAGTTTGATTGTCTTGTTTTCATGTGCAAGTGACAAAATACTGCAGTTATTTAAAGAAGTGTCCATATTCACTGTCTGAAATTGGATGAACAAATCAGGTTCTTTGGAAGAGATACAGACCATGCATTCAAACACAGTTTCTTTTTAAGCCACCTGGAGATTGGCTGTTAAATAACCAAACAACTAAATAAATAAATTTAAAAACACAAGAAATCAGCAAATACATGAAATATTTAAACAAGATAAGTACCTTCCAGGTGAATCACTTACATCAAATCTGAAAAGAAAATAATACTCAAATATAAATTTCAAAAATAAAAACGGTAATATCAATGCAAGCTTGAGAAAGGAAATGATGTGGAACTTCTTCTACCAGATAGTAATGTGTTATAAAGTGAAGTCGTTCAGTCGTGTCCGACTCTTTGCAACCCCATGGAGTGTAGCCTACCAGGCTCCTCCATCCATGGGATTTTCCAGGCAAGAGTACTGAAGTGGGGTGCCATTGCCTTCTCCAGGGGACCTTCCTGACCCAGGGATTGAACCCAGGTCTCCTGCACTGTAGGCAGACCGCTTTATCGTCTGAGCCACCAGGGAAGTTCCTAACGTGTTATAAAGCTGTAGCATTTAATATAATCTCATATGATACAGTTTTGATAAAAAGCCCAGTGAAACAAAACAGTGGTACAGAATAGTCCTTATAACAACATGATGTTACTATAGTTGGAGAATATGTAGTCATTTTTACAAATACTGCTAGTTCAGTTGGTTTTATATATGAACAAATAAATCCATCTAGATTCTCACCTTACACCTTAAACAAACTAATTAATTGCAGATGGATTATATGTCTAAATAGAAAAAAATAAAGATAATTATTTTAGAAGATAATGAAGAAATATCTTTTTGCCTTACTCAATATGTTTGTTGGTTTGCTTTTTCTCTCCTTTTTCTTCTACTTACTGGATAATTTCAATGCCACTATCTTCAATTTTATGGATATATTTTTTTCCCACATGTTCAAATTTTACTGAATCTCTCTAACGGAATTTTATTTCATTTATTGTATCTCGTAGCTGCAAAATTTCTATCTGGTTCTTTGTTTTTTTCTTTAGTATAAGCCACACACTGAGAAAGTTTCTGAGTAAAGACTAGTGATGGTCAAACTCAATGAATGGATGCCTGAACAAAAAACCGAGTCAAAATATGAAGGAACAAACTATTTCTGACTAATTGACTTAAAGAATTAGGACTACCCAATATGTCTCTGCTATTGAGTCTCTGGCAAGCACTTTACGATGATGGAAGCTGAAGGAGAGGAGAGTGATTTTTCATTTTATAATTCAATCCAAAGTGACCTGATCATAAAAAGGCATATAATTTTTATTCTAAAGAGGAAGCAGCAGCAGACACAGAAAACATACAAAAGTCAGACAGGGATCATTCTCAAGCAGAAAGAAATGGAGCTGAGTGCATCTTAACTATTCCATTAACTGGTGAGGCTGACCCTTCTCACCAGAAATATGAAAGAGAATCCTTCAGCCTGAAACGAAAGGACACTCGAGGGTAACTTCAATCCTCAGGAAGAATAAAAAGCATCAGGGTAGTAACTGTAGAGGCATGAAAAATGATATGAAAGTGTTTCTGTTTGTCACTTTATGGTCTGTTTCATGTTCATTAATAATTATAACAAATTATAACACTCCATCAATGGATTTCTAACATAAAAGAATGTGATTTGCATAACAATAAAGATACAAAGTAAGAGAAAAGGACGTAAATTGTAGTACATTTCTTTCAAGCTTTGAAATTAAGTTAATTTGAATTTGAATTAGATGTTTCAAATGGAGAAGTATTTTCAATTCTTTAACAGTTACTGAATGATGGGCACTGGTATGGACTTTATGTATCTTTGTACTTTAACATGTGGAAAAGCAATAAGGAGGCACATGTAATTATACTACAATGTAGTAAAGTCAGGAGAAGGAAGTGGCAACCCACTCCAGTATTCTTGCCTGGGAAATTCCATGGACGGAGGAGCCTGGTGGGCTACAGTCCATGGGATCGCAGAGTCAGACAGGATTGAGCAACTGAGCATGTACATGGTAAAGTAAATGGCAGGTGGACAGACAAGGTACTCTGGGATTTCTAAGGTGGACCTAAGTTAACGTGGAGGAGGTGATGATTGAGCAGAATTTTGGGTAGATGATGACAGATCATTCCAGAATTATAGGAACTGTAAACCAGAACACAGAAGAAAGAAATAACAGGATTACATGCAGAGCAAAGCTTTTGGGAGCTCATTAAGCTCTTTAAGCACCACACCTCATAAAGTGGGGAGAGGTGGTGAATGAGGCAAGAAGAAAAATGACACTACAAAACAGAATTTTCTTAATACAAGACTACTTTGTATCAGTGGATGGTAAAATTGAAATGAGTGGCCTTGTGAACTTAGAAATAAGGTAAAAGATGTGGGAGATAGGAGACTTTTACACGAAGCTTTTACCGCTGCTGATCTTTACTGATACACTAGCTTCCTTAGGAGAAGCTGTGGTTGCAAGTCTTCAATGGCTCCACATGTCAGCCTTCTATTATCTCTGATAAGAGCTAGGATACCCCAGCAATCTTAGAACATGACTCCATCCATTCATATCCACTCCTATTGGTTACTCCTATTCAGTCTGCTGGCTGTACATGTGCATGTGTGTCTTAAACATAGAATGCACGCCTGTGCTCCAGGCTCTAATATCCAATTGTCTGGTCAATATTTCCAACTGATTATATATTGTGTGTGTATGTGTGTGTGTGTGTCTACTAAGTCACTTCAGTCGTGTCCAACTCTGTAGGCTGTACTCCACCAGGCTTCTCTGTCCATGGGATTCTCCAGGCAAGAATGCTGGAGTAGATTGCCATGCTCTCCTCCAGGGGATCTTCCCCACCCAGGAATCTCTTACATCTCCTTCGTTGTCAGGCAGGTTCTTTATCATTAGCTCTACCTGGGAAGCCCGGCCCAGGTAACCGTGATCTCCCCTGTTACATTCCTGGGCTTCCATGCTTTCTGTGGTTTCCTTGTCCTTTGAATCAGTAACAATGAGCTTCACACAGCTATTTGTTTAGGTGGTTCTTTGAGCCATGAAGGCATCTGAAGTATATAAGTGAAAGAAAGAAAGTGAAGTCACTCAGTCCTCAGTCGTGTCCGACTCTTTATGACCCCATGGACTGTAGCCCCCCAGGCTCCTCCATCCATGGGATTTTCCAGGCAAGAGTACTAGAGTGGGTTGCCATTTCCTTCTCCAGAGGATCTTCCCGACCCAGGGATGGAACCCGGGTCCCCTGCATTTCAGGCAGATGCTTTACTGTCTGAGCCACCAGGGAAGTCTCTGAAGTATATCCTTCATTCTTATTCCGGAGCTTAACAGATAACAGAGATATAAAACTCAGAGGAAAGAAGAAAGCAGAGCTGGGAATGAGGAGGAGGCATATATGGTTCACAGCAGCTCCAAGTCTCCCTCCCAGTTGTCCCGAGAGACGGTGTGATAATGGGCAATGCGGTGTTTACTGAGTAAAGATAAACATCCTTCCAGCCAAACCTGTTCATGTGTCATCAGGCAGGGTAATGCCAGCATGTGAATCTCTTCAAGAAAGCTGGAGGGGTTGAGTTCTAGAATTAAAAAAAAAAAAAAAAAGTGAGTATCTGAACACCAACTGAATTTTACCTTTTTAGAAACCGAATGCATTATGTTGGTCACTTATATAAATCATTCAGTGAATTTATCCTTAGAAATTCAAATATTTTTTTTAAGTACTTGCTTATTCCCTAAGTCATGTCCAACTCTGTTGCAACCTCAAGGACTAGAGCCTGCCAGGCTCCTCTGTCCGTGGGATTTCCCAGGAAAGAATACTGGAGTAGGGGCTTCCCTGGTGACTCAGTGGTAGAGAATCCCCCTGCCAGTGCGGAAGAAATGGGTTCGATTTCTGGTCCAGGAAGATCCCACATGCCTCAGAGCAACCAAGCCTGTGTGCCACAGCTATTGAACTTTGCTCTGGGGGGCCCGGAAGCCACGCCTACTGAGCCCACATGCTGCAACCGCTGAAGCTAGTGTGCCCTAGAGCCTGTGCTCCGCAGCAAGGGAAGCACCGCAATGAGCAGCCCGTGCACTGCAACTGGAGAGTAGGCCCCCGTGCTGCAACTGGAGAGAAGCCCATGCACAGTAATGAAGACTCAGCACAGCAAGAGCAAATAAATAAATAAAAACTAAAAAAAAAAAGAATACTAGAGTGGGTTGCCATTTCCTTCTCCATTTTAAGTATAATGCTTTGCCGACTACGTGCATAGTAGTTATCTAATAAATAATGACAATGCATACATGGATATATAAAAATCTTGACGCTTATACTTTGGGGATGCAGATAAACCTACTCAGACTTTCGCTCATTATTGTCACTGAAAACGTCTGACATGATTTTTCATTCTTGCCATGTACTTTGGAAATGGAATTTCAGAGGACATTTCAGGTGGCATATTTGGGACAGTAAAGCTAATCCCTTGGTGATGGTTGTAAGGTCTATTCCCTAAAGGCAAAGCATAACGAATCGGCTCCTCTCTCTTATCCTAAAGCATCTCAAGTAAAATAGCAATCAGAAGAGATATGCATTTAGCAGGGGCTGTATTGCCTGGAGAATCCCAGGGACGGGGGAGCCTGGTGGGCTGCCGTCTATGGGGTCACACAGAGTCGGACACGACTGAAGTGACTTAGCAGCAGCAGCAGCAGCAGTACTTAGGTTACATTATCAGCGATCCTGTGTCTGCAGCCCTCAGCCCACGTAAATGATGGGATTATGTCCTCTCATGCTCTACAAAGGCGGAAGTCAGCTGGGGCTGCTCGCAGACCCGCACCTGCTTCCTCTGCCTTTGTCCTCATAATTTTCGAGCGTGTGTTCAGGGAGCATAAGGTCACATGAGGCAGAATTGGCCTAAAAAGTTTCTCATTAACCAACACTTGGAATTTAAAAAATGAGGAGATGACAATTTTTTGGCCCTTTTTGGAAAATTACTTTCAGGATCACTAATTTTAAAACTGTTACAAGACTTAAAGGAAAAAACAAAAACTAAAAATATCCCCAGAAATCCTCTAATTCTATCAGAATGGCATGCTGAAGTGGAGGGTGAGGTTTGGGATGTGTTGAATCTAGTTACAGCAGTTTCAGTCTATTTAAGAAAGGTGGATCGTGTTCTTAAATAGCCATCAGTATGGCCATCAGATAAACTGGTTAAATCTCCATCAAGAAACTAGAAAGGTTAAAGAAGGGAGTAAGGAAAAACAAGAAAATAAGCAGAAAATAATAGTAGAGTATGGCACCCTTGGTGGCTCTGTGGTACAGAATCAACCTGCCAATGCAGGAGATTTGGTTCAATCCCTGGGTCAGGAAGGGACCCACTCCCAATATTCTTGCCTGGAGAATCCCACTGACAGAGGAGCTTGTGGGCTACAGTCCATAAAGTTGCAAAGAGTCAGACATGACTGAGTGACTGAACACACATATAAACATGTAGGTTTGCATAGATAGTTTAAAATAGCATAAGAAATACAGAGATGAGAAAAAGAAACGTGAATTTATGCATTCTTCAGGAGAACTTTCTTGTCAATTTTTCAATTTTTTTACAAATTAAGAAGAGCTCATGTTCTCAATTTTGTGCACGTGTATTAGCAATTGATCTTTTAAAGAATAATAGAATTCCATATATCAGTCAGATGCAGGAAGCCACCAATGATTTTGTAATACCGATTTTATGCATTTCTGCATCACAATGGCAATATAAATACTATCAAATGGCCATGTGCAGTAATTATTACAGAGTTCTGTAGTCATAGAATGAAGCTTCTTTTGGAAATGGCCATGGATTGCTCTGCAGTTGCTAGAACAGACACAAAGATAGATAATAATAGAACATTCCAGCAAATGCCATATGGGCATGGGAAAAAGGGACGAGTACCAGGGCAGTGAGATTAAGCCAGATGATGGATTTTGAAAGAACAAACGGAAATAGAGTGGAATGTGCAAGAATTACTTCAGTTAGTTCTATTAGCTAAATGAATCCTTAAATATGCTATCTTAAGCAGATTTTAAGTTATATGTAAGGATAACTAGAGCATACTTGTTAAAATCATCATCAACACCAGTTTTTACTTGCATATTTGGGAAAAGACACGTCATTCACAGAATTTTAAATTGCAATCTAAAAGCCTGATAGCTATTAAGGGTCATTTATGGTCAAAAATAGGCCATGCATGGTTTTCAATGCTAATGAAACAAGATTTTGTTCTTAACTATGGTAGAATAATTACATATGAGAAATTTTCTAAAACCCAATAAACACCCTCAAATGTATAGATCAGATTGCTGTTAGGTTTTAACATTCCCCTTCCGTCCAAATGAGTGTCTCTCAATATTAAAAGTGTTTTCCAGAATTTAGGTTAAAAAATAAAGTTTACTGATATATCAAGGACTTTGGGAATATCACAAATGAAAATAAATGCATAGATGTCTAGTTAAGGTCCTAGGCAATTTCCCCTTGAATTAGAGTGTATTTTTTCATCTTCAAATTCAAGCCTTTATTTGCAATTCCAGGATTTTAAATTTCATCAGACTTGTCATCACAGTTCAGCATAGAAACCTAATATTTCCTACTGACTGGCTCTGATGATTTTGCTTTCCTTATTCCTAGACAAAATGTTTTTGTTGATGGCATTTGTTTTAATTTCACAT
Source organism: Oryx dammah (assembly GCF_014754425.2). Classification (NCBI taxonomy): domain Eukaryota; kingdom Metazoa; phylum Chordata; class Mammalia; order Artiodactyla; family Bovidae; genus Oryx; species Oryx dammah. Next base: position 55,943,373 of record NW_024070206.1, read on the forward strand.
TTAGTTGGCTCACCTCGATGTATCCAGCTCAGGGTGTTGCTGTCATTTTATTGTTAGAAATGTATTAATTTAACATACTTATAGATTTCCCTGAAGAACATAAGGTGGTCGTGAGCCTCTATGATGTTTATTCAGTTGTCCCCAGTTGTGAAGTCATGCAGTATCATAACCGGGAACATGGCATTGATTCAATCCATCAGTCTTATTCAGATTTCATCAGTTTCACGGGCATTTATTTTTAAGTCACAGGTACTTCCCTCCCTGGCAACAACAAGTATGACCTCCATCCCTCTACTTCTGTCATGTCAAGAAAGTAGGTTATTTTCACACAGCTTACAGTCCTTGAAATCTATAAACTGCTGAGTCAATAATATGTTCCTTTTTTTGCTGAATGATATGGACTTACTCTATTTATTATAGCATCCTCCAATTGAAAGATATCTGAGCTGTTTCTAATTTGGGTCTATTGCATATCACACTGGGCTTCCCAAGTGGCACTAGTGATAAAGAATCCTCCTTCCAATGCAAGGGACGAGGGTTCGATCCCTGGGTTAGGAAGATGCCCTGGAGAAGTAAATGACCACCCACTTCAGTATTCTTGTCTGGAAAATCCTATTGACAGAGGAGCCTGGCGGGCTACCGTTCCTGGGGTCACAAAGAGTTGGATGTGACTGAGTGACTGAGCACGCACACAAAACTTGTGCATATATTTGAGTACAGGTTTTTGTGATGTATGAGATTTCATTTCTCTAGAATAAACATGCAAGAATAAAATTGCTTGATTACATGACACATTATTGTCTAGGGAGAAAAGAATTTCCATACACTTTTCCAAAAGGACTGCACCATTTTGCAATCCCTGCAGCAAAGAGGTCAGTTTCTCCACATTCTTTTCTATGTTTGAAATTGACTCCATTTTTTTAAAACTTTAGCTGTTCTTGTAGGTGTGATATCTCTGTATCCTTTTATTTCACATTCCCTTAAGGACTAAATATATTGACCATCTCTTTATGTGTTTATTTTTTGTCTGTATGTTCTAAGTAAATTCTCTTCAGATCTTTTGCCCACTTTCCAATTAGTTTATTTTGTTTTTGATTTTTAATGCCTGTGTTTTCAGAGCTCTTTATATATTGTAGATAATACATCTTTGCCCTATATATGATTAGCAAATATTTTCTCCTAGTCTGTAGTTTCTCTACATCTTCCTAACAGGCCTTTTTTTTTTTAATAAATGATTTTCAGTTTATCTTTTTTTTTCTTTTTCTCCTTTATGGATAATTTATTTGATGTCAGGTCTCTCTTTGCCCAGGCCTAAATCTAAGAATTTCTTCTGTTTTTAAAATTGTAAATAGGTTTATAGTTTCAATGTACACAATTTTCTAAATATTTCTCCCAATACTGATTTCTTTTTTTAATATAAATTTATGTATTTTAATTGGAGGCTAATTACTTTACAATATTGTATTGGTTTTGCCATACATCAACATGAATCCGCCACAGGTATACACGTGTTCCCTATCCTAAACCCCCCTCCCACCTCCCTCCCCATACCATCCCTCTGGGTCATCCCGGTGCACCAGCCACAAGCATCCTGTATCATGTATCGAACCTGGACTGGCGATTTGTTTCATATATGATATTATACATGTTTCAATGCCAGTCTCCCAAATCATCCCACCCTCTCCCTCTCCCACAGAGTCCAAAATACTGTTCGATACATCTGTGTCTCTTTTGCTGTTTCACATATAGGGTTATCATTACCATCTTTCTAAATTCCATATATATGTGTTAGTATACTGTGTTGGTGTTTTTCTTTCTGGCTTACTTCACTCTGTATAATAGGTTCCAGTTTCATCCACCTCAGAACTGATTCAAATGTATTCTTTTTAATGGCTGAGTAATACTCCATTGCATATATGTACCTCAGCTTTCTTATCCATTCATCTGCTGATGGACATCTAGGTTGCTTTCATGTTCTGGCTATTATAAACAGTACTGCAATGAACATTGAGGTACACGTGTCTCTTTCAATTCTGGTTTCCTCAGTGTGTATGCCCAGCAGTGGGATTGCTGGGTCATAGGGCAGTTCTATTTCCAGTTTTTTAAGGAGTCTCCACATTGTTCTCCATAGTGGCTGTACTAGTTTGCATTCCCACCAACAGTGTATGAGGGTTCCCTTTTCTCCACACCCTCTCCAGCATTTATTGCTTGTAGACTTTTGGATCACAGCCATTCTGACTGGTGTGAAATGGTACCTCACTGTGATTTTGATTTGCATTTCTCTGATGATGAGTGATGTTGAGCATCTTTTCATGTGTTTGTTAGCCATCTGTATGTCTTCTTTGGAGAAATGTCTATTTAGTTCTTTGGCCCATTTTTTGATTGGTCCGTTTATTCTTCTGGTATTGAGCTACAGGAGTTCCTTGTATATTTTTGAGATTAAATTTTTTTCAGTTGCTTCATTTGCTGTTATTTCTCCCATTCTGAAGGCTGTCTTTTCACCTTGCTTTTAGTTTCCTTTGTTGTGCAGAAGCTTTTAATTTTAATTAGGTCCCATTTGTTTATTTTTGCTTTTATTTCCAATATTCTGGGAGGTGGGTCATAGAGGAGCCTGCTGTGATTTCTTTTTCCATGTATTCATTTATGTAACTTTATTAGTGGTTGCTTTATTTGTTATTAATACAATATACCTACTTACAATCTACTCATTGCCATTTTCATTGCTATGTAATGGTGCCTGCATATTTTGATACATTGCATTTTTATTTTCATTCACATATGTATAACTGAATTTCTTCTAGGCAGCATATAGTTGAATCATATATATTTTTAATACACTCTGACATCTCAGACACAGAAATAAGAGAATGTGATCTAAGACCAAGTCTGCCTGTCCCCAACTATTTGAGTTTTTCCATCCCAGGCTTTAGGCATGAGATTTAGTAAATAAATTCCCATTTTTAACTCACACATATTCCAGAATACTCCACCATCTCAATTTCCTCCAAATGTGTACCTGTGAACATAAGATTTCTAGCCACATAACATGCCCTACTCCCCACCCCTTCTTAATATTTCTTTCTTGTTGAGCTTCACTCTGAAATTCTGATATATTGTTTTACATAAATTTTTCCTGCTTCATACTGAGATACAATTGGCTAATTGCTTGAGTTTTAGCTTTTGCAAAGCTGTTAACTGAATGTACCATGTTCTTACTCTCTATTTCATACTCCACTATATTTTAAGAGAATTCTGAGGTAGACAGAAGCATCTTTCATCTGAGCTTGTTATAAACTGTATGGCTTAGGCAACGTATCAGTATTTATTTGTGCTTTCAAGTATAAATATGTATTTGAATAGCTTGATTATCTTCCATTTTCTCTCATCAGGGTCTGACAAATTCCCTTACAGAACAGTGGGATAAGAGCTGTACACAAATCTCATTCACTCACTCTACTCTGATCAAAAGCAGTGGTTCTCTGTGATACTGACCCACTGATTTAAGACAAGCTAGACGTATCTTTTGTGCCATGAGAAATTCCTTCTTGGGCTTTCATGCAAATACACGTGTGGTACATCCTCTCTAAAATCCTAGCAGATCTGCTGACGTGGTCATTGCTGGATCTTGAAAGGCCGAGGGAGAAGTAAAATACAGAGAACATAAATCACAGTAGACAGAGTTTTATCCTGGAACGTTTGCAAAGGGGCTCTGGCCAGGAGGCACTGTGGCTGCCAGCTCTTCCATGGACCTTCCCAGCGATGTTTGCACTTTGTCCTGTTATAGGCCAATCTTAGCTGTCACCTCCCTGTGTCCTTTCTTAGCCTCCAAAATGTGCTCCCTTCTAGAATCATCAAAGATGTCTTCTCTTGGCATACCCGTGGCCTGGTCCTGGATTCTCCTGTTTCATTGGACTTAACTTCAGGCCTCTGTCCTTATGGAGGATAAAGTCCTTTGTGTCTTCCAACTGTCTTATTTTTTAATAATTCTCAGGAACATGATGTTAATTACAATTACTCAAATGAATTATTATAGAAATAAATGCACGTAGTCAGGAGTATACATGTATAAAAATACTTAGAACCATATGAAAAGAGGATTTTTTAAAAAGTTAAAGCAGTTGACTTGATGTTAGGCTTTAGCCTGCTTCTGGAAATATCCTGTGATACTAGAAACCCCATATATTCATGAGTTATAAAGTCTATTTTTATAGAAAGGCAAATATAAAGGAATGCCCTTGTTTAACTTTTCTCCTTCTCTTTTCTTTGCACATCTTAATTATAGCCATTTCCTTTGAAAATGTATTTTTGGACTGTGTTACTCTAATCATCTATTTTAAAATTATTTCAGGAAAATTCTTACTGAAAGAATTCTGGCTCCAAATAATGACTAGGATACTCTGGGGTTGGGGGCTTAGTCATATCTCAAAAGGACTGACTCCCTGCTCCCCCTAAATTTCTGCACTTCCCCATCTTTCAGCCATTGTACCTCCACTTCCACTCAATTTCTCCTCTACCCTGTAGAATGCGTGATGCCACACCTGAGAGACTCGAATGACTGCCTGTCACTTCACCTCAATTAACTGCCCTGGGTCTCTCGTCTCTGAAAGGACACAGCAGAGGCTGCCTGATCAAACACGTATGCCCCCAGATACAAAGGGCGGGATGTGGCCTCCCTGTCACCGTGCAGCTTACGGGGAAACCGCCTGCACACACACACCAGATGCGGTGCTGAGGGGGCCGTGTTTGAACCCTCCGCCCCACCTGTCAGCCTTCTGTGTTACAGTTTAATGAACGCCCGAAAAGTAAAGAGCTCCCTCCTCAGAATGGTAAAGACTCCAGAAATAAGTCAGAGTGGCTTTTGCCTCATTCTTTCCAGGAATGTCATTTTTGATAATCAACGTGCTTTGTGACAGATGGCTTTGGAATTGAATGAATCTGACATAATAATTTGTATGGTTCCATGACTTGGTCTCCAACCTGCCCATTTCACAGATGAGAGAGGCAGTATACCGAGAGGATATTTGAGTCAGAACCTGTGAATCCAATGGGCCGCACGTTATAAAATGGGCATTTTCCTATTGCCTGGCATTTCCCTAAAATAACTGAGGATTTTTAGGGTCAAGGAGAATCATCACTACTTTAGAATTTCCATGCAAGTTTAATAATGAATATATAACATTAATATACATCTTGGGTTGAATTTCTAGCTAATATTGAAGATCAAGCTCTGAAATATCAATAGGATTTTTGTGTCAAAACAGAAACAAACCACTTGTTTTTACCTTGAAAATATCAATTGTATTTAATGATCCTGGGAATTGATTTCCAAATTATTTTTAAGACAAGTAGATTCAGGATAATAGAGGACAGGGGATCACACTAAATAAGCATATAATATTTATACAGTTTATGATAAATTCAAGTACCCCCTATGTCATATAGCAAGTTTTCAACTTGATTCGAATGATCCCAGGAAAACTGAAATCCTTAAGAACTGATTGAATTCTCTCTCATAAGATAACACTTCATTGTGCTTCACAAAACAGAATATTAGAAAACAGTTCGTTTGCACAAAATATGGGCTCCCATGGTGGCTTAGTGGTAAAGAATATGCTTGCAGTGCAGGAGATACTGGCTTGATCCCTGGGTTGGGACGATCCTCTAGAAGAGGAAGTGGCAACCCACGCCAGTGTTCTTGCCTGGGAAATCCTATGGACAGAGGAGCCTGGTGGGCTACAGTCCATGGGGTCACAAGAGTCAGACACAACTTAGCAACTGAACCACCACCACCATATTTTTAAAAGAATATAAAGTAAGTCCAGTTTCTAACCTTCTAAAGGAAAAAAGGCGGTGGGGGGGTGGGGAACTTGCCTGCTATCTTTCTTTTCCTTGTCATTTTAAACGTGACACAAATTTTGATGTCAGCATTTTGAACCTGTTATTTACTATAGCTTCAAGCCTGTGCCCTACTGGCTGCTTGCTGTTTGGGGCTGAGCCAGTGGGTGATGAGGTATTATGCAATTTAAAATAGCCCGAGGAAGCCTCATGGCAAAGTTTGCAGTTCATTCTGTGCATGTGTGTGTATATATGTTTTTTTCTAGTTATGTTATTTTATTTTTGAAAATCCACATTCAAATGGGGTTAAACAGAGTTATATTTTGGAGTGAAGCCAAAACATCATGATAGCTATACATGCTATTTAGGACAGTTCTTCTCAACTTAATGATAGTTATTTTCCTGTCAACTGCCTTTCTGCAGGCAAATATTAATCTGAGCACAGGCTGCACTCATTGTCTCGAGATAGGCAAATATACAAGACTCCATAATAATTTTGCCATCTCAAGAGAAATATCTTCGATGTGTACCTTATGAGTAAAGAAAAGATGAAGAACGAGCCATTATTTATGTCGCCTCTTATGTGACAGTCGTTTTTCTAGGCACTGTCTTGTTATAGCAAGTCTTTCAGGAGATACTACATAAAATGTCATTAATTGTCTAGTCCTTTTAGTCAAATCTAAGTAAAAATTTTTTTTCACCTGATTTCAAAATATCTTGATTGATTCTTTTTTGATATCATTCAAGCATACTTCATTGAGGAACACACACCAGAAAGAAAATGATAACAAACACACAGAGAAATATGAAAGACTAATATTTTCTGACCAAAATATGGCCTTCATTAAATGTGACTGTGTTAAAATTCTACACAAATAATTTTCATTTACCAAGAATGAATACACAAAACATTCTCTCTCACTCACTGTGACTCACTTTCCCCCAATATACTATTTGAATAAAAGTAACAGTAACATGGCTTATGAATTTGATTATGCAAATCTCTTTTAAAGCTTCAAATAGCACATGATAGATATAAAAATCAGTTGAATAATCATGCACCATCTTCCTAACAGGGAAAAATATTTTGTGAGAAAAACAAATGTTTGGGTCATGTAAACTGAGTAGAAAATAAAATGATAAATATTGATTTAAGGATGCCTTTAATACACAGTCAAAATTGATAAATCCAATTTATCTAACATCCGAATTTGTCTTTTTTTTTTTTTTTACAAATACAGTCACCTACTGCTATACAGTGGTTGTAAATAAGCACTCAGCATCTTCACTGTCTTCTTGAATTAGCTTAATACAGTCTCCCTTTAGTAATAATAGTATATGAAAAATACAAACCTTATTTTTTCTATAATCAAACTTATTAAAAACAACATTAGAGCTTTGTGAAGCTAAATTGCTCTGTGAAATAAACCTTGAGATAATAAAGCAAATAAAATTTAGATTTTATTAAAATTTATCCTGATAAAATTTCCCTATGGTTTGCCAATCACAGTGATTAAATGTGTTGTTTATTTCTACAGCATATTTATTATATATTTATAATATATGGTATATATTATAATATATTGTATATATATTATAATATATAGCATATGGTATATATATATTATAATAGATAGTATATATTATAGGTATTATATCAAATTACTTAGTAGAAATATTTTCTCTGTTTTCTGTAAAATACCAATTATTAGTTGAATTCATATTGATTAAAAAATTAGATGTTTTACTGTTTTTAAAATTTTGGAGATAAATAACTTCCCAATATTTTAATAAATATGTTGCTCTTTTTTCAATATTTATTCAATCCTTCATGTAATACCATATGTAAAATGAGGTGAATAATACAAAGGAATTTAGAGGTAAGTTTTTTTAATAGTTTTTACCAGACAGAAAGGAATAATGATGTAAGACTGTATGCAGTGTAATCAGAGTCATCAGAAATCTTAGGTAACATCATGGAGGCTAAAACACAACAGAACAGCATCTTTAGTATCCTCCAGGGGTTGCTTTTCCAACCTGGAATAATGTCTGCAGACAAAGTATTTATTATAATCAAATCAATATACTTTCTTGGAACTGCATTCCTGTGTTAGAATACAATGAATAAAACAACTTAATGTTTGTTGTTGATGACTCAATCACTTGCTGGGAAGTTAATTCAAGAGCTCATTTTATTGAATCCTTGGGATATGGTCAGACATTATATCACACTCCCTCAACTCAGCTACTTCATGACGTGTACCAGGGTTAGACAGATGGGCAAGATGGTTGCTCTTAAGAGTCAGTAGGGTAAACTATCTCTTAAATACTTTCCTTAAAAAGGTTGACTAAGAAGAGCTGAAATTGACCACAGTTGACCCTAAGTTACTATGGAAGTCTTCAACAACTCCGGAGTTCCAAGAGAGTTGCATGAGAAGATTCTGCCAGTTCAGTTGGGGTGTAGGTGGGAGACAGATTCTTGATGCTTCCTACTCTGATGTCTTCTGGGAACCCTCTTTTGAAATGTTTATGTATTTTTTGACATCTTTGGAATTTTTGTGACGTGCAGAACTATCTACTTGTACAAATATTTCCTCTATTTTTAGATCTTCTCCTTTCCTCTAGCTCCAAGTAGAATATTATAAAATAAGTTTCTGTCTTTCATCTTTGATCAGCAAAAATGAAGTTCCTTGCGGATTCCTTTGACTTTCATTAAGACCATTTCTAGAGAAAGTCTAGCTGTCAAGTATTGTCTAAATGAAATAGAAGAGCTTATGAATCTGGACTGTTTAGAAATCCATGGAATGAAAGACAGAAACTGTCTTTTGCAGACCTGGTCACAATCATGAAATGCCCAAATTCTTTGTACACATCTCTCAAACTATGAGTTTTTGTAAGTTAGTTCTTTAGCTAAGGAGTATTGAAGGTCATGGTGTTCAATATTTTACCAAGTACTCTTTGGACTGAAAAAAAAAGATTATTTGGAGGATTAAATTGTAATATCTGGATGTCTATCATTGTCTGGAGCAAAAAACAAATTGTTATTATTTACTGCATTTATTAATGTATCTAGAGCTTCTTGTACTTGCTAGGTCCACCATTATTCTTTTCATTGCTATGGTGGAGGACTCAAGCACTGGTGTCTGCAAGGATTTAGATCCATGAGCAAGAGGAGCAAAGGCTCAAATCTAATTCCTGAACTAAAGGTTAAGGCCTGAGTTTGAAGTCTTAAGGGTAGGAAATGACTTTTTAATTATTTTCCCCTAACTTACCCTCTCATTTCTATCTCCCCCATCAGTCACCACCCCCCAGCCCCAAGGCACACAAATAACTTCCTTTCCCAAGTCTTCATCTTTCCAAAGAATGTTAATGTATTCAATGCTGATATTCAATAAAATCTCATTTCTATTTTTCATTTAGACACATTTGTATATTTTATTCATTTATTATCTACTTTCATATCAATATTTCCCAAGGTGATTAAAGTATATGTTTATTTGCAAAACATTTTTGAGTATATGACCTGTATAATGACACAAAGATTTTAAGGATATAATATGGGAACTGGCCTCTGGGATCTAACCATTTAATGAATAAAATGGATAATTTTGTAACTATATGTAATTGCAGAATCAGTAACTCATTGTGAGGTATTATGTGCCAGGAAATACTGGAAGAATGAAGGATGTTAGTGATGATACTACTAGTACTAATGACAACTACTCTGTGTAATGTTTACAACAGGTCAGCTCTCTAATCTCTTTCTACAAGTATAGTAGAGCACTGAGATGAATCAGATGGGCTTATGATACCATGCATGCTTACTCTTATCCTTCACCTTGAACTCATCACCTCTGCAAACCTAAGCCATCCTCTTTTCCCCCTGCTCTATCAAAAATAAAAATGAAAGCCCTTATCTTCTAATGAGAGTGTGTAGGTAAGGTGTGGAAATGTTTGTTTAGTTGCTAAGTCATGCCTGACTCTGGTGACCCCCTGGACTGTAGCACATCAGGCTCTTCTGTCCCTTGGATTTCCCAGGCAAGAATACTACAGTGGGTTGCCATTTGGTGTGGAGATGAGGGGATAGAAAAAGACTGCATTGAATGGGATATAGAGTGGTCAGAATCCCGAAGTAGTCACCCAAGGATATATTCACCCACAGTTGACCATGCCCACCTGAACATAGCAAGATTTCCTGGGACATTGACAAATTTGGAAGAATTTAATTCAACCTCTCAGTCTTAGGGGCAGCTAAGAAATCTGTCTGTAGAAATCCTCCCTGGTTATTTCATAAATCTCATAATAATATCATCCCATATATTATACTATTTTTCAGTCACTAAGTCCTCTTTGACTCTGCAACCCCAAGAACTGCAGCCCACCAGGCTTCCCTGTCCTGCACAAACTTCCAGAGTTTGCTCAAACTCAACTCCATTGAGTCAGTGATGCTATCTAACCATTTTATCCTCTGCCACCCTCTTCTCCTCCTGCCCTCAATCTTTCCCAGCATCAGGGTCTTTTCTAATGAGTTGGCTCTTTGCATCAAGTGGCGAAAGTATTGGGGCTTCAGCATCAGTCCTTCCAATGAATACTCAGGGTTGATTTCTTTTAGGATTGTCTGGTTTGGTCTCCTTGCAGTCCAAGGGCCTCTCAAGAGTGTTCACCACCACCACAATTTGAAAGCATCAATTATACTATAGCAAGACTATATTGTTTTATCTTAGTTTTTACAGCAACCCTCCGAGGTAGATGTTCACATCACCTCTTTTACTGTTCCATTGGAAGAAATAAAAGCACAGAAAGCTGAACAAGGTGCTCAGGAAAGAACAGAGATTCTATGCAGGAACAGGTTTCAAAACCCATACTGCATAGCTCTGCACTTTAATGACTACCAATGAAGATGATCATGTAAATTAATAGGTAAAGGAAAAACAAGGAAAGTGACATGTAAAATAAATTATGAATCATAAGAAAAATCTTATTTAATCTTTCTTTTAATATGAATCCATACTGATAATTTAATACAAATCCAGAGTCAAAATCCATCTGCTACTTTGGGTATTATTGTGGAGGATTCAGGGAATTTAAATCCTAACCTGTAGAAACAGGGCATTATTACACTATGCCTTAAGATCCATAGGCATCAGATGGCTCAGGGTATCATGATAAGAATAATTATACAAGATTAAATATAACATTAAGAATACTACATATTAAACATAAATGTCATGGACATTTTTTTTAAAAGCTGAGTTTTTCCTCTTACACAGCAATTGGCAAATTTTGGACCCTCATGAGAATTTGTCTTCTCTAAATGGTAAATACTTGATCAGAGAAAGACTGAACATCTGGCCCTGAGAGCCAGATAAGAAACAGGTCATTCACCAAGAGATTAATAGTTGACCTGAAAAATACCCTAGCCCCGGTACCTGGTTGAATCTCACTGCTGTGTGTCCTGTTGACCTGGCCCTCCATGGGGGCCATAAGGAGAAGGCTGGCAGAAGGAAGCTGGGTGGGACGAAGTGGACAGCTCACCCTGGAAGTCTGAAAGCCCTGGCATTATTGGAGAGATTCATCATTTATCATTGAAGAAGTTCAAGGAAGTAATTAACCTTTGAGGATTTATCCTTTTCCCTCGTGCCCCCGCCACCACCCCCGCCCGCCCCACCAACCCTGATGTTAAAAGGGACACACCATAAAAAAGCATCATATAATGGGCAAAGGGGAAAATGCCTAAAATGTAATAGAAAGAGGAAGTTGGAATATAGGTCTCCTTGCTCAGCGTTTCCTTTGCTGGGAACTGGGGCAGAGCCTGCTGATTCTCTGCTGAAATGATCATGAGGACTCACTTTCATTATGAGTTTCCAGGGTCTAGGGAAATTCATTTTTTTCCCCATCCTTTAAAAAAATGCTGCTTTATACAACTTCCTGTGAATATCATACCCTTTCTAAGGAAAAAAAAAAATCATTTCCTAGACTCCAAGGTTTCTAGAACACCATGGTTCTTCCTTATCTCAGGAGGAATCTAAACATAAAATGGTTGGAAATATTATATGTATGTAAAATAAACTTTTAGAAAATACAATGAATAAAACTAATGTTAACTGTCTATGATATATACAAAGTATAAAATGCACATCAGAGTGATATTAACTCTTTAGAAGAATGGTCATCTATTGAGTATAAGAAATCAAGGAAAAATGTGAGATGGCTTTAAATGAATTCATCATTTGATAACTTTATCGTTTCCTGAGAGAAGTGTCATCTGACACAAATGTGGGGGAAAAGGTAAATATCTCAGATTCAAGAGGGCATGTCACTGGTATATCATTTTCTGTACATTTTCTCATACATTTAAATTTTTAAAAGTACTACTTATTCAGTTCCTCATGGATATCATCCGCTGAACTCTTGTTCTGTGACAAGTGTTGATTATATATTTTATTGTTCAGTAATATTAGTACTCAAGTAAGTTTGGAATTATTAATCTTGTGTTAGATATGAGGCCTGAGGCAAAGAAAGATGACATCACGTCCTCAACTTTCTATGCAGTGGAAATACAAGATTCAAATTCAGTCATCAGGTAAAAGCTCATACTCTTTCTACATATAAGAGTTTTGAGGATTGCATTAATTACTTCCATCTTGTGGAAGTACAGCTTGTAGTATTAGAGTAAATCTAGCTCCTAGTTTGGGCTACTGGGGCTTCCTCAGTGGCTCAGATGGTGACGAATCTGCCTGCAATGCAGGATAGCTGGGTTTGATCCCTGTCTGGGGAAGATCCCCTGGAGGGGGAATGGCTACCCACTCCTGTATTCTTGCCTGGAGAATTTCCTGGATAGAGGAGCCTGGAGGGCTGCAGTCCATGGGTCACAAAGAGTCAGACATGACTGAATGACTAAATCACTTGGGTCTATTAACATATAATTACAATAGCTACAAGCAGATTTTATTTGCAAATCCTTACTGCAATTTGAAAATATTTATCCTTTTGAGACAGAAGAATATGTTTCATTATCTAGTTATTTCTAACCCTTTCCAACTCTGGCATTATACAGTACCCTTCATATGGTTTGTATTCTCCTGATTGTATTATTTTTCTCTTCTCAATACATATTATTAAAAAAATACATATTATTTTTCATTTTAATAAATCTTAGTGAAATGCTCTTAATAAAAATTGTAATTAAAGTGTCTTCTAGGAAAAATGTTATTACAACTTCTCTGTATAAATATCTGTATTTTAAATTATTTCTGAAATTAAAATATTAGCCTCAAAATTTAGATAACATTTACAGTAGACTCAGAAAATAAAACAGAAAATATAAAGCTTAGAATTAATACAGCTAAAAACATGGAGTTAACACAGAAATACTTTTCTGATAATACTGTACCATATACATCTTTAAAGTATCATTACAATTTGAATTCCTGTACCCACAATGCTACAGTTTCCATTTGCTCATTCAACATATTTTATCCCTTTTTCTTCTATTATACATACGCCACCTTTTAAACAATCTTGTTAATCCTTAAGTGGTATAACATGACCATAACTGCAAACATTTAAAATAATGTACCAAACAACATGGGATTACTTGATTCATTATACCCTCATATTTCTTGATGGAAGAATGTGCTGTTGATGGAAACAACTTGTAAAAAGTGCATACTCATGGTTTCTACAGGGCATGAATAACCTCACAACTAAACCCTGACACATTTATCATAGCTTAATTTTTTTAGCCCGTATTTTTTATGTCTCATCAAGGTCCAATATGCTTGTAGACACTAAATGAATATTTTGAAAAAGTTAAGTACACTTTTTAATATAAGAAGGTTGTTTATACAGGCACAAAACAGGGAGTGACTTGAAAGGTTATATGGACTTAAAATACACACAGCAAAGAATCGGTAGACGTTCCTCCCTGTGTCACTAATCAGATACTTGAAAAGGTCACTTAATAACATAGAGCTTCTCTTCCCTCAAATTGAAATGAAGGCTGATTAGATAGACAAATTTAGAAGCCCTTTGAATGCTAGTTTTCTGTTATCATTTTTTCCTAAAGAGCAAGAAGATAAATTGTTCGTATTTGAAGACAAAAAGACAGGACTTCTTATTATACATTTATGAAATGAGATAATGTCATAATATTTTTTTCCATGGAAGCTAATGATGTATTTGTCTTCATCTGAGATTTTTTTTTAAATATCTGCAATGTGTTCTGTGCTACATGCAAAGTACCAAATGTAGGATATACAGAAATAAAATCAATATATTCCTACCTCCGAACATTTTTCTTTTTAGTGGAAAAGAGAAGACAAGCAATGTGAATTATTTTCCAATGCAATAAAGGCTGTTCAGTTCAGTTCAGTTCAGTCGCTCAGTAGTGTCCGACTCTTTGTGACCTCATGAACCGCAGCACCCAAGGCCTACCGATCCATCACCAATTGCCAGAGTTTACCCAAACCCATGTCTTTCAAGTTGGTGATGCCATCTAACCATCTCATCTTCTGTTGTCCCCTTCTCCTCCTGCCCTCAATCTTTCCCAGCATCAGGGTATTTTCAAGTGAGTCAGCTCTTTGAATCAGGTGGCCAAAGTATTGGAATTTCAGCTTCAGCATCAGTCCTTCCAATGAACACCCAGGACTGATCTCCTTTAGGATGGACTGGTTGGATCTCCTTGCAGTCCAAGGGAGTCTCAAGAGTCTTCTCCAACACCACAGTTCAAAAGCATCAATTCTTCAGTGCTCAGCTTTCTTTATAGTCCAACTCTCACATCCATACATGCGTACTGGGAAAACATAGCCTTTACTAGATGGACCTTTGTTGGCAAGGTAATATCTCTGCTTTTTAATATGTTATCTAGGATGGTCAGAACTTGCCTGCCAAGCAGTAAGTGTCTTTTAATTTCATGGCTGCAGTCACCATCTGCAGTGATTTTGGAGCCCAAAAAAATAAAGTCAGCCACTGTTTTCCACTGTTTCCCTATCTATTTCCCATGAAGTGATGGGACCAGATGCCATGATCTTAGTTTTCTGAATGTTGAACTTTAGGCCAACTTTTTCACTCTCCACTTTCACTTTCATCAAGAGGCTCTTTAGTTCTTCTTTACTTTCTGCCATAAGGGTGGTGTCATCTGCATATCTGAGGTTAATGATATTTCTTCCGGCAATCTTGATTCCAGCTTGTGCTTCATCCATTCTAGGGTTTCTCATGATATATTCTGCATATTATTTAAATAAGCAGGGTGACAATATACAGCCTTGACGTACTCCTTTTCCTATTTGGAACCAGTCTGTTGTTCCATGTCCAGTTCTAACTGTTGCTTCCTGACCTGCATATAGGTTTCTCAAGAGGCAGGTCAGGTGATCTGGTATTCCCATCTCTTTCAGAATTTTCCACAGTATATTGTGATCCACACAGTCAAAGGCTTTGTCATAGTCAATAAAACAAAAACAGATGTTTTTCTGGAACTCTCTTGCTTTTTTGATGATCCAGCGGATGTTGGCAATTTGATCTCTGGTTCCTCTACCTTTTCTAAAACCAGCTTGAACATCTGCAAGTTCACGGTTCACATATTGCTGAAGCCTGGCTTGGAGAATTTTGAGCATTACTTTACCAGCATGTGAGATGAGTGCAATTGTGCGGTCGTTTGAGCATTCTTTGGCATTGCCTTTCTTTGGGATTGGAATGAAAACTGACCTTTGCCAGTCCTGTGGCCACTGCTGAGTTTTCCAGATTTGCTGACACTGAGTGCAGCACTTTCACAGCATCATCTTTCAGGATTTGAAACAGCTCAACTGGAATTCCATCACTTCCACTAGCTTTGTTCATAGTGATGCTTTCTAAGGCCCACCTGACTTCACATTCCAGGATGTCTGGCTCTAGGTGAGTGATCACACCATCGTGATTATTTTGGTCATGAAGATCTTTTTTTTACAGTTCTTCTGTGTATTCTTGCCACCTCTTCTTAATATCTTCTGCTTCTGTTAGGTCCATACCATTTCTGTCCTTTATTGAGCCCATTTTTGCATGAAATGTTCCCTTGGTGTTTCTAATTTTCTTGAAGAGATCTCTAGTCTTTCCCATTCTGTTCTTTTCCTCTATTTCTTTGCATTGATCGCTGAAGAAGGCTTTCTTATCTCTTCTTACTATTCTTTGGAACTCTGCATTCAGATGCTTATATCTTTCCTTATATATATACTTAGTTAAATGTATAAATGTTTTTACAAAATTTCATATAATATTCTGCTAAGCTTAGAAAACACCAAAGATATTGTTATTATAGATGACAGATATGAAGTTTCTATTTTGCACCAGAAATCAAGAACTTTCTAAATCAGTGTTAATTCAGTTTGCAGAACTCAATATAGAAAAGACGCCATACTAAGCATTACAGAGACTGTGAGTTTGGGGAAAACAGGGCATTGCAGCCTGGAGAAAGGAAGCAGTGTGTCCATTGGTATCACCTTCAGTCCCCAAAATCAACAGACAATTATGTAAACTGACAGTTGTGTAAACCTGGAAAGGTCATTTGATCGCAACTTAATTTTCCTGTTGATAACCATTTCTATTTATGATGCCAGTATCACCTGGATGCTGAGAGAATACTGTGATGTTATAAATACTGAGAATGTTGAAATATAATCTAAAATCCCTGGATACTCAAAGATGTGTTTATATTGCATTCCTTCTTAAGTGCTAAAATGTTCCTATTTTTAAAGTAAGGCACTTTTGTAAAAAGGTGAATTGGCTTTCTAAATAGCTCAAAATTATTCCAGGAAATGAAAAATAATGAAGCCATCCCTTTTTTGGAACTTTGTTATTTACCCAGTAATTTCTTGAGTGTTTCATTAATTCTTATAACTTTAATGTGTGTGATGAGAAAAACAGATTACAGATCCCCATTTTAGATTTGGAACATATTTTTTGTAAGAATTATTTCAGAAGAGATATTCAAACAGAAAATAGTATTCTAAAGCATAGAATATGTAAGGCAGAAAATGCAATAAAATTAGCTCTTCACTCACACAGATATTTAATTGCACATAATTGATACAAGAAAGTGTTTCATAGTTAGAAAAAGACATAAATTCATATGCTGTATTTTTGAGATTATTTGCAAATAGTAGGAAACATGTATCATCTATCATCTTTCTTGAATATTCATTTATACTTATTCTGAGAGTTTGTTTTATTTTAATTTCTGTTCTCAACTGCATTGACTAATCTATAATAACTTGAAACACTGCAGAAAACCCTCTGGGAAAATCTCAAATTTGGAAAACAAATCTATCTACAATCACTGCCTTATATACTTGCCTCAATGTCATCATGTTTATTTTCAAGCCAGAAAAATGTCTATATTGAGTCTTCTGACAGCCCTATCCAATGGTATTTGTTTATGGAAAAAGTATTAAAACAATTCAAGAGGAGCTGGAGGGCTTCAAATTCTATACATAGAATGAGCAATCTGTTTCTATAGACATGTTAATATGTGTGCCAAAAATAAGAGTGAAATTTAAATTCAAAACTGACTGCACACTGCACCAAGGTACAGTCACGTTAACTGTGATCCAAGAGCCCCATGGGGGCAGCATTGAATGTATATCAATGCTACCATGATGGTCTGAACCTTCATGATTTTTTCCTTTAAGATATATTTCTGCACTAAAAGAAAAAAAAAATCAGCCAAGAATCTATATTTGAAAGCTTGAAAAAGAGAAGAAAAACAAGAGATCACTTCAGGCTTCATTTTAAATAAATCAATTTGTTATAAATAGAACTGGAACTCCACTGCTGGGAAGAAAAGGGCACAGAGCCTCACATTTTCACTTTTACAAGATTTTGAGAACACCATCCTAGTTCAGTGAAATCCCAAGGAATGTTTTGGTTTGCTTGTTTATTTATTTTCAATTTAAAGGGAACATTTCCTTAAAGCAACCGTATCAGAAAAACAGAGCATTTTCAAACATTGTACCATTTATGCTTCCACACATTGTATTTGTTGAGTAAGAACTAACATTTATGAATGATGGTTCAGAAATATATGTCCATATCCTGAACCTGTGGCTATTACCTCATATGGCAAAATATATGACTAAAATAAGGATGCTGAGAGGAGAAGCTTAGGTTTTCCAGGAGGACCCTGAGTCCAGCAATAGGTGTCCTCATTAAAGTGAGGTGGAAGGGGCTTTGATGCAGAGAAGGCAATGTGAAGACACAGAGGTGGAGTGATGTGGCCACAAACCAAGGCACCTGGCAGCTACCTGAAGCTGGAAAAGGCAGGGAATAAATTCCCCACTGGAGCCTACACAGAGAGTTCAGCTCTGTGACACCTTGATTCTGGACTTCCACCCTCTAGGTGTATGAGATAATAAAAGATTCTGGGGAGAAGGGGAGACAGAGGATGAGATGGTTGGATGACATCACTGACTCAATGAACATGACTTTGAGCAAGCTGTGGGAGATGGTGAAGGACAGGGAAGCCTGGTGTGCTGCAGTCCATGGGGTTGCCAAGAGCTGGACACGACTTAGCAACTGAACAGCAACAACAAATTTCCATCGTTTGAAGCCACCAAAGTTTGGTACTTTATTATGGCATCCCTGGGAAACTAGCACAGAAGCCACAGGAAAATTGCCTAATTCCTGTATTAGCAAAAGTCATTGTTAAAAATGCTCTGAGAAATTAAATGACTTGCAAACAGATACTCAGCAACCTGGTTCCTAATACAAATGCAAACACCAGAATTCTCAAAGACAGTTATATTCTTTCTCTCTGCCTGGTAGAGGACAAATGCATGAATCATTTTTTATATGTTAACATATCTCATACAAATGTTCAGAATGGGGATTTGTGATACGTAACCATTTATATCCCTTCCCGTAGAACAAACTATTTCTTTTGATTTGTACAGCCTGCTTGGTAGAGTTAGTTGCCAATATGTTTTCTCAGCTTGTAAAATAATTAGTGTAACTCGGAGGGAAGCTTCCTATAACAAACCATATGGGAATACCTTTCTGTGCTGACTTCAGTCCTTGTGGGAGTTCAAACCTTATGTTCAGATGCATTTGTTAAATCATAGGAATTCCATGGGGTTGAGCCATCCTCATTTGTTTTTCTATGTAAGGATAGAAGAAGCTTTTTTTTTTTTTTTCCTTTCCTAAAGGAAAGGATAGAATGTGTTAAAACTTGCAGGTAGCTTTGTGTGGAAAATAAAACATTTTTTCAGAGTATTTAAGAAACTAAAAGAATATGCATATGGTTCATAATTCCCTAACATTATTTAATAGTTTGACATACATCTAGACTCTTTTTTCTTGTTATTTTCACCATTTAATATTGCTTTAATATATAACTTTAATATGCCATTGCCAGTAACAAAGGGCTGCTATAATGAAATGTCATAGATCAGATGGCATAAAAAAATCTTTATTCCTCACAGTTCTGAAGGCTGAAATGTCCAAGATAATGGCATGAACAGATTCAGCATCTGATGAGAACATGCTTCCTGGTTCATGGATGCGGTCTTCTGGCTGTACCATCACATGGTGAAAGGAGCTAAGGGGTTCTGTGGGTCCTTTTCTATCATGATCTTATCACCCCGAAAAGCTTCACTTTCCAACACTGTCATCTTGGAGATCAAAACTTCGACATAAATATTTTGGGGGACACAAACATTCAGACCATAGCAGGCGCTAATCTGATCATGAAGACTTCACCATTATGACCTCATTACTTCCCCCCAAAAAAACTCCACTCCCAAGTGCCATCACATTGGATGTTAGGGCTTTAACGAATGAACTGAGGGACATAAATACACAATCCAAAATAAGTAGATTCCCAGTCTTATAAGCGACAGAACTAGGGTTGTGATATGGGTGTTTCTCTCTGGGGTCCAGGCTGATTACTTCATGATATTAGAACAGGAAACTGAGGCCATCCCAGGAGGAGCCGGGACATGCCACACTTGAGAAGTTTGTTTGCAAATTGCTAGATAATGAAGTTCCATTGCAGGATTCTAAGAAGAAAATGGCAAGTTGTGGTTGGGCTTTAAGGTGATGATCCTGGAAATGCCATTAGGATGGAGGGACAAGGAGGGAACTTGGAGTCAGTCTTCAGAAAGAAAGCTACTGGGAGAGTCTAGTTGAAACGAAGCAGCTGGATGAGGCTGAAGGTAGAACGTGTTGAACAGAGGAGTCTGGGGCTACATGGAAAAATATCTTTGATTTGGATGAATTTAAGACACAGGATCAAATGTTCCATAAGATTTGAACCAATATAAATACTCAATGCTTGCAAAGGTCTCATTAATACTGTAAATGTTTCATCAGCTCTTCTCATTCCAGTGAATAGACTGGTAACAATATTTACATGAGCTTTTACGTGCTTAGTCGCTCAGTCATGTTTTGACTCTTTGCAACCCCGTGGAGTGTAGCCCATCAGGCTCCTCTGTCCAAGGGATTTCCCAGGCAAGAATACTGGAGTGAGTTGTCATTTCCTACTTCAGGGAATCTTCCTGACCCAGGGATCAAACCCCATTTTCTGTGTATCTTTCATTGGCAAGGAGATTCTTTATCTGCTAAGCCATCAGGAAAGCCCGAAATTTTATATTTGCACTGTTTTTTCAGAACTACTTTCTTCTGTAGTGAATCCAATAAATTTGCTAACAATTTGAAATAGTTTTCCTTCCTAAAACCAGACTCTCAACCAAGTGCATTGCCTTGGTTATCAGACCAATGTAGTCAGATAAAATAACAAAATTCACAATTACAGGGTTCAAATAAAAGGATATGCTTCTGATGGCATCAGAGACAATTTCATAATAAACACTGTCATAAGAAAGTGCATTTGTGATGAGAAATTAATTATCCAATTGGACACATAAATTATCCCCCAACTCTGATATGACATGTTTATAAGAGGTGGTAAATACTGTACTTTTAACTGTGAGTCAGAAAGGAGGAATAGATAAAAATAACATCCCAGAGACACAACATGAACTTTACTGATTTTGCTTTATATTGATTTCTTCCTATAATCTTCATAGTATACTTATTTTATTGGAAATATTACTTTGTAAGTACCATTTTACTGGAGATAAACACTCACTAGGAAATTCTCATTGGAAATGACTTAGGCCATTAACAAAAATGCATGTGAAGACTTTGCAGATAAAGATCTCTGCTAGTCCCACAGAATATTTGTAGTATCGAAAGGTCAGGAAAGGTAAGAACGTGCTATTTGCTGTGTTCTGCCATCAGTGTCTTACCTTGTTATATACATGTTCCCTAGGAAAAAAATAAAATATTTCAGTGGCATAAACATTCAGAACTAAAGAAAAAGGATGTTAGTAATTAATCAGGTAGTAGGAAAAGCAGAATGAGGTGAGTGCAAATATACAGGATGTAATATCACACCAGCAGAATAGAATAAAATATTAATCAGATCAAGACAAAATTAAGAATATTTCATCCTTAAAGTGAATTTTAATTATGATTATCCCAAATGCTAATTGATCAGGAAGGT
Source organism: Oryx dammah (assembly GCF_014754425.2). Classification (NCBI taxonomy): domain Eukaryota; kingdom Metazoa; phylum Chordata; class Mammalia; order Artiodactyla; family Bovidae; genus Oryx; species Oryx dammah. Next base: position 55,964,740 of record NW_024070206.1, read on the forward strand.
GGTACATTTACCAAAAAATCTGTGAATAGTAACTACAGAGCCTATAGCTAAGGTTACACTTAATTTTTCTTTTAAAATATCACCAATGTGCAAATTTGGCAAGGTTTGTGCTAGAAGGCAAGAAAAAACAGCATTATAAGCCAGACATTGTAATAGTTTTATGGCACTGAAAAATGAATGAAACAAAGAATCTCTTCCTGGGTGTAGAAGGATGTTTTAAAGACTGGCGTTGTATATGCAAAGATATAAAATAAAATGATGTTTTTAAGTACTGGTGAGAATTTAGGGTGTTTTCAGTGGGAGGTATGTAGTGAGACTAAAAGATTGCTTTGACTTGGATAACCTAAAATATTCAGCGTAAGTTGACATAATGCTTATTTCACAAGGTAGGTATCAAATGAGATAAGTTCTGTAAAACCTTAAGTGGAGATCACCACCCTCAACACACTTCCATTTTCACTCACAACCATGATAGAAAGTTCCTTCGGTTCTCAGACTCAAGAAGAAAACATCCATTCTAAGCACCAGATGAATTTCTATCATCTGTCCCAGGATAAGCCCCTGCTCTGAATGCTTTGCACACAAGCAACTTCCGTGGAACTGCGGGTGAGTTAGTTAACACCCCTAAACGGTGTGTCAGAGCACCAATGACTAGCTGTCCCATCCTCACATCCTCCAGGCACACAGCCTGGGAAGCGTTCTGTGTGTGTTCCAGAAACCACTCAGTGCCACATGTACGAGTCACACTCATACACACCCTTTCTTCCCTCTCTGTCTCAGGCTTCCACTCCCACACTGTCCTCCTGGGTGCGCGTGTGCTAAGTCACTTCAGTCGTGTCCAACTGTTTGTGACCCCACGTGCAGTAGCCTGCCAGGCTCCTCTGTCCATGGGATTCTCCTGCCAAGAATACTGGAGTGGGTTGCCAGGCCCGCCTCCAGAGGATCTTCCCGACCCACGGAACGAACCCACGTGTCTTATGTCTCCTGCATTGGCAGGCAGACTGGCTCTTTACTACTAGCCACCACTTGCCTCCTCTGAAGTAAACTACATGCACACAAACCCTTGTCTCAGACTCCATCTGCAGGTAAACCCAAAGGAACATCCTGACATGCAATAGGTACGCAAATGACAGATTCCTTTTATCTGTTCTAATGCATTTTAAACTCTCTCCGGTGCCGACCAAAGTAAGTGCAATTTTCTCTTTCTGGCAACCAAGGTCACCCACAAAATGACCACCGATTTTGTGTATGACACATTGTGATACATGACTTCCCTATGGGGACATTACTCAGCTGTTCTTAATGCATTCCTTATTTCCCACAGTTGTGCTTTTCCACATGATCTTTAACTGCTCAGAATGCTCTTAATCCCATTTTTGCACATCAAAATTTTATAGAGTCTTTAAGAGGCTCATCAAATACTATCACCTACAAAAAGCCTTTTCAAAATCTTGCCTACCAAATGTTCCTTTTCCTGTGGGGTTCAGTTAAACCCCAAGAGTGCTTTATCTGGAGCTCTTATTTAGCTTTAAATTGGATAATCAACTAGGATGTACTTATTTCCTAAACTCTGCTAAATTTTAAGCTGCACAATCATGAGTCCTAATGTTTTGATATTTCTTACTTTACTTGACATGCTAATGATTTGTGTATGTGTGGGTATATGTGTGTATCCTCTGTAGAGCTCTATATTAAATAGATATAATTTATAAGTAGTTACTTTAACATTATTTTTGTTATAAAGATTATATATGTTAACTGCAGAAAATTTAAAAAGATAATGAACAAAAATACCCAGATCTCACTAGCCAGAGAAAGCTATTAATATTTTGTCACTTGATACTTTTTAAATGTTTAAATAGAGCTAATATTATTTTCACATCTGATATTAAAGTTTATAGACCACATTATTAATAGACATTCTTTAAAATGTAAATAAAATAAGTCACAATATACCCATTAATATATGATTATTTACAGACTTGAAAATATAGAAAAGACTCCTTTCAAATAGATATGAAATGCAACATTTATCTCTGAATTTGAGGATAAGTATTTTCTTATGTCTTTTCTGGGTGTATATGTATGTGTGTGTTGTGCTAAATCGCTTCAGTTGTGTCCAACTCTTTGTGACCCCATGAGCTGTAGCTTGCCAGGCTCCTCTGTCCATGGAATTGTCTAGGCAAGAATACTGGAGTGGGGTGCCATTTCCTCCTCCAGGGATCAAACAAGCCTCTCTTAAGACTTCTGCCCTGGCCGGTAGGTTCTTTAGCAGTAGGGCCACCTGGGAAGCCCATATAATCTCTATGTGCTTATAATCTCTGTGTGTGTTTATAATTTAAAAAGAGGAAATATTCTCTCCTTTTGCACATGTGTATAGAATTGGTATTGTTTCTTAAATATTAGCAAACATTAACAATATTATGAAGCATTGCAAAATATTAAATATTTAATAAAATTCTGCAGTAAACATATGTGGTCCTAGAGTTTTCTTTGTGTTAAGGTATGTAACTAAAATTTTATTTTTAAAGTAGATATAGTTTTACTCATGTTTTTCACTTTCTTCATGAATGATTTTCGGTTAGTCTTCTTTAAAGGAATTTGTCCAGATTATATAAACTGTTGACTTTATTGCCATAAATTATTCATAATATACATTTTTATCTTTTAAAAATGTAATATCTATAATAATATATCTTTCTCATTCCATATATTGTTATTTTTTCCTTCCCTGTTTTATCTGTATGCCAACATTTATTTATTGATCTTCTAACTATTTTGACATGATTGATTTCTTAAAAATTGTTTTCCTATATTTTATTTCACAGAATTCTGGCCTAACATTTATTATTTCTTTTCTTAATTTGTTCCCATTTGTCTAGAGTCTTTAAAGATGAGCAGGATTTTTTATAAGGATATACTGCAGTTATATACTTTGGGGAAGAATACCACAAAGGTGAAAATATCTTTTCTTATCATATCCTTTATGGGGATACATAAGGCAACCCTACTTACTCCAAGTGATGTTAACAGCAGTCACATGGCCAGGATATTGCCACATTTCTTTTAAAACTACCTGTTATCCTTTACAGAATCTATTATTTCAAAACACGAACTAAGTCTAGCCCATATCTCACTGGGGAAGAATTCAGCTCCATCACCTAAAAGAGAAACACGCTCATTTCAGCCATCCCCACTTCAGCTGCTTGTCTGTAACCTCTCTTCAATGTCTCTGCTCAATGGACTTCTGCCATTCACTCCCACTATTTTGTAAACTGTATTCTTACTATCACCACTGACCATCATTTTAGTTTACTGATTCCTAAGATGTGGATGTTCACTCTTTCCATCTCTTGCTTGACCACATCCAATTTACTTTGATTTACAGACCTAAAATTCCAGGTTCCTATGCAATATTGTTAGGACCACAGCCTTGTCTAACTCAGTGAAACCAAGCCATGCCCGCGGGGCAAAACAAGATGGGTGGGTCGTGGTGGAGAGGTCTGACAGAATGTGGTCCACTGGAGAAGGGAATGGCAAACCACTTCAGTATTCTTGCCTTGAGAACCCCATGAACAGTATGAAGAGGCAAAATGATAGGATACTGAAAGAGGAACTCCCCAGGTCAGTAGGTGCCCAATATACTACTGGAGATCAGTGGAGAAATAACTTCAGAAAGAATGAAGGGATAAAGCCAAAGCAAAAACAATACCCAGCTGTGGATGTGACGGTGATATAAGCAAGGTCTGATGCTGTAAAGAACAATATTGCATAGGAACCTGGAATGTCAGGTCCAAGAATCAAGGTAAATTGGAAGTGGTCAAACAGGAGATGGCAAGAGTGAACATTGACTTTCTAGGAATCAGCGAACTAAAATGGACTGGAATGGGTGAATTTAACTCAGATGACCATTATATCTACTACTGTGGGCAGGAATCCCTCAGAAGAAATGGAGTAGCCATTATGGTCAACAAGAGAGTCCAAAATGCAGTACTTGCATGCAGTCTCAAAAATGACAGAATGATCTCTGTTCGTCTCCAAGGCAAACCATTCAATATCACAGTTATCCAAGTCTATGCCCCAACCAGTAACGCTGAAGAAGCTGAAGTTGAACAGTTTTATGAAGACCTACAAGACCTTTTAGAACTAACACCCAAAAAAGATGTCCCTTTCATTATAGGGGACTGGAATGCAAAACTAGGAAGTCAAGAAATGCCTGGAGTAACAGGCAAATTTGTCCTTGGAATGTGGAATGAAGCAGGGCAAAGACTATAGAGTTTTGCCAAGAAAATGCACTGGTCATAGCAAACACCCTCTTCCAACAACACAAGAGAAGACTCTACACATGGACATCACCAGATGGTCAACACCGAAATCAGATTGATTATATTCTTTGCAGCCAAAGATGGAGAAGCTCTATATAGTCAACAAAAACAAGACCAGGAGCTAACTGTGGCTCAGATCATGAACTCCTTATTAACAAATTCAGATTCAAAGTGAAGACAGTAGGGAAAACCACTAGACTATTCAGGTATGACCTAAATCAAATCCCTTATGATTATACAGTGGAAGTGAGAAATAGATTTAAGGGCCTAGATCTGATAAAGTGCTTGATGAACTATGGAATGAGGTTCGTGACATTATACAGGAGACAGGGATCAGACCATCCCCATGGAAAAGAAATGCAAACAAGCAAAATGGCTGTCTGGGGAGGCATTACAAATAGCTGTGAGTAGAAGCGAGGCGAAAAGCAAAGGAGAAAAGGAAAGATGTAAGCATCTGAATGCAGAGTTCCAAAAATAGCAAGAAGAGATAAGAAAGCCTTCTTCAGTGATCAATGCAAAGAAATAGAGGAAAAGAACAGAATGGGAAAGACAGACATCTCTTCAAGAAAATTAGAGATCCCAAGGGAACATTTCATGCAAAGATGGGCTAGATAAAGGACAGAAATGGTATGGACCTAACAGAAGCAGAAGATATTAAGAAGAGGTGGCAAGAATACACAGAAGGACTGTACAAAACAGATCTTCATGACCCAGATAATCATGATGGTGCGATCACTAATCTAGAGCCAGACACACTGGAATGTGAAGTCAAGTGGGCCTTGGAAAGCATCACTATGAACAAAGTTAGTGGAGGTGATGGAATTCCAGTTGAGCTGTTTCAAATCCTGAAAGATGATACTGTTAACGTGCTGCACTCAATATGCAGGCGAATTTGGAAAACTTAGCAGTAGCCACAGGACTGGAAAAGGTCAGTTTTCATTCCAATTCCAAAGAAAGGCAATGCCAAAGAAGGCTCAAACTACCACACAAGTGCACTCATCTCACATGCTAGTAAAGTAATGCTCAAAATTCTCCAAGCCAGGCTTCAGCAATATGTGAACCGTGAACTTGCGGATGTTCAAGCTGGTTTTAGAAAAGGCAGAGGAACCAGAGATCAAATTGCCAACACCTGCTGGATCATCGAAAAAGCAAGAGAGTTCCAGAAAAACATCTATTTCTGCTTTATTGAGTATGCCAAAGCCTTTGACTGTGTAGATCACAATAAACTGTGGAAAATTCTGAAAGAGATGGGAATACCAGACCACCTGACCTGCCTCCTGAGAAACCTGCATACAGGTCAGGAAGCAGCAGTTAGAACTGGACATGGAACAACAGACTGGTTCCAAATAGGAAAAGGGGTATGTCAAGGCTGTATATTGTCATCCTGGTTATTTAACTTCTATGCAGAGTACATCAAGAGAAACCAGGACTGGAAGAAACACAAGCTGGAATCAAGATTGCAGGGAGAAATATCAATAACCTCAGATATGCAGATGACACCACCCTTATGGCTGAAAGTGAAGAGGAACTAAAAAGCCTCTTGATGAAAGTGAAAGTGGAGAGTGAAAAAGTTGGCCTAAAGCTCAACATTCAAAAAATGGAGATCATGGCATCTGGTCCCATCACTTCATGGGAAATAGATGGGGAAACAGTGGAAATAGTGTCAGACTTTATTTTGGGGGGCTCCAAAATCACTGCAGATGGTGACTGCAGCCATGAAATTAAAAGACGCTTACTCCTTGGAAGAAAAGTTATGACCAACCTAGACAGCATATTCAAAAGCAGAGACATTACTTTGCCAACTAAGGTCTTCCAGTGGTCATGTATGGATGTGAGAATTGGACTGTGAAGAATTGAAGAATTGATGCTTTTGAACTGTGGTGTTGGAGAAGACTCTTGAGAGTCCCTTGGACGGCAAGGAGATCCAACCGGTCCATTCTGAAGGAGATCAGCCCTGGGATTTCTTTGGAAGGAATGATGCTAAAGCTGAAACTCCAGTACTTTGGCCACCTCATGTGAAGAGTTGACTCATTGGAAAAGACTCTGATGCTGGGAGGGATTGGGGGCAGGAGGAGATGGGGACGACAGAGGATGAGATGGCTGGATGGCATCACTGACTCGATAGACGTGAGTCTGAGTGAACTCCGGGAGTTGGTGATGGACAGGGAGGCCTGGCATGCTGCGATTCATGGGGTCGCAAAGAGTCGGACACAACTGAGAGACCGGACTGAACTGATGCAATATTGTTGTTTACAGTATGGAACTTTACTTTTACCACCAGACACGTCCACAACTGAGTGTCATTTCTGCTTTGGCCCAGCTGCTTCATTCTTTCTGGAGATGTTAATAATTGCCCTCCACTCTTTCCTAGTAGCATTTTGGACACCTTCTGACCTGGGGGGCTCATCTTCCAGCGTCTGTCTTTTTGCCTTTCATACTGTTCATGGGGTTCTTGAAGGAAGAATACTGAAGTGGGATGCCATTTCTTCCTCCAGTGGACCACGTTTTGTCAGAACTCTTCAGTATGTCTTGGATGGCCCTGCATGGCACGACTCAGATCTTCATTGAATTATGGAAGCCCCTTTGCTAAGACAAGGCTGTGATCCATGCAGAAGATGGAGTCTTTATCCACTATGAAATATTAGGCATACTTTTTCACTCTCTTCCATTACGAAAGCATTCTCATGGCAAAGGTCAAATTCTTCTGGAAGAAATAAGGGCTCTGCAAAGGAAAAAAATAGCTGAATATGCTTCAAAATGGTTTGGTATCTCATATGTCTGTATTTCTTTTGAAATTGATATAGCTAGCTGCATCCTTATAGGTTGATGTGCACCACCTGTATCTCACGTACAAACACAGGTAAGTAGAAGGACCAGACATACTGGAGTTTTCAATCTTAAGCTGTCAGCTCGTTAGCCTTTGCATAATGAGAACTGTTCTCAAAAGCATACTTTCAATGCAAACCCACTGTTACATCCAGAGCTAAACAAATTGTGGCATCAATTAACTTGGATCCTGTAACATGTGTGAACATTAGTTGACATGTGATCTGGAGACACGCATCTTGGGATCCACACAAGTTCAAGGCAGTCTGCAGAAGGCTTTCATAGCAGTTTGAAACAGGGGGGGAAACATGCAAGGAGATCAAACCAGTCAATCCTAAAGGAAATCAATCCTGAAAATTCACTGGAAGGACTGATGCTGAAGCTGAAGCTCCTAAACTGACTACCTGATGCAAAGGGCTGACTAGTAGGAAAAGACCCTGAATCTGGGAAAGATTGAGAGCAGGAGGAGAAGAGGGTGGCAGAAGATGAGATGGTTGGATGGCATCATCACCTCAATGGTCATGAGTTTTAGCAAGCTCCAGGAGATAGTGGAGGATGGGGAGGCCTGGCGTGCTGCAGTTCTTGCAGCTGAAAAGACTTGGATGTGACTTAGATACTGAACAGCAACAACAGCAACTACAGACTGAAAGTTTGTTTTCCCACAAGCCTTACAGGCTGAAATCCTAACGCACCCGTGTGATCATACTAGGAGGCAGGGCCTTTGAGAGGTAATTAAGTCATTAAGGTGGAGTCCTCGTGACACTGAAGAGACTATATCTCTTGGTCTCTACCACGTGAGGGCAAGAGAAGACATCACTTGCAGCCCGGAAGAGAGCGCTCACCAGAAACTGAGCTCTGCCAGGTCTATGTAGGACCTCCTAGCTTCCAGAACTGTGAGGAATAAATCGGTATTTTTTAAGTGTTTCAATCTATGGTGATATTTTATAGCAGCCTGACCTAAGTCATCATCAGGGGCAAAGTAGCATGAGATTAAATATCTTTATGTGCTTTGACTGCAGGAGAGGAACTGTCTGGGGTGAAGTGCCCACGAGACAGTATGCAGGCAGGTGATGGTGTTTGTAATGATGGTAACCGAATCAGCCCATAGAATTCCCCTCCCTGTCCTATGCCTTGCTGCTGCTGCTGCTAAGTCACTTCAGTCATGTCCGACTCTGTGTGACCCCATAGACAGCAGCCCACCAGGCTCCCCCATCCCTGGGATTCTCCAGGCAAGAACACTGGAGTGGGTTGCCATCTCCTTCTCCAGTGCATAAAAGTGAAAGTGAAGTTGCTCAGTCGTGTCCGACCCTCAGCGACCCCATGGACTGCAGCCTTCCAGGCTCCTCTGTCCATGGGATTTTCCAGGCAAGAGTACTGGAGTGGGGTGCCATTGCCTTCTCCTCCCTATGCCTTCAGTTCAGTTCAGTTCAGTTGCTCAGTCGTGTCTGACTCTCTGCGACCCCATGAATCGCAGCACACCGGGCCTCCCTGTCCATCACCAACTCCCGGAGTTCACTCAGACTCACATCCATCGAGCCAGTAATGCCATCCAGCCATCTCATCCTCTGTCATCTCCTTCTCCTCCTGCCCCCAATCCCTCCCAGCATCAGAGTCTTTTCCAATGAGTCAACTCTTTGCATGAGGTGGCCAGAGTACTGGGTGGTATCAAAAAGAAGAGCAAATAAAGGCTCTGATATTGATGAAAAGAGGATTCCTGTGAATGCCTCTTCTTGGCTTAAGGACAGATTTGTTATCAGGCTGACACAAGAAGCCCAAGTTCAATGAAGCTTCCAGGTTGCAAGCATCTTTCTCTTATGTCTTTGAATTTCTGTTAAAAACCCCACCTCAGGGTTTTGTGGAATAAATCTAATTTTGAGATTATTCAGAGATACTTGAAAATGGTGTTTAATAACTGTGAAAAACCCATAAAAATTATGATAGCCAAGTGAAGAACTCATAGAATGTGTTATATAAAATTGTATGTTGCTTGCTCTTAGTAAATTATTTCTGAAAGAATACTACTCCTGTTCATCCCCAAGTAATATACAGAAATTGAAACCAGGATGAGAATGACACTCTTAAATGTCAGTATGCTCTGCAGGAAGGAGAAAGAGGTGAAGGTTTACTTTCCAAGTCAGCCACAGAAGTTTGGATCCAGATGCACAAAGTAGCCACATACCCCTCTTATTGAATACAAGACACCCAAATGAGACTTTGAAAGAATAACATAGCAATTTCTGTGAATCTAAGGGAAAGTTTTACAGGGATATGATACTGTGTTTTCTAGTAAGTAGGTAAGAGCTGTTTGTTTGTTGTTGCTAATCACTAAGTCGTGCCCAACTCTTTTGCAACCCCATGGGCTGTAGCCCGCCAGGCTCCTCTGTCCATGGGATTCCCAGACAAGAATCCTATAATGCATTGCCATTTTCTTCTCCAGGTGATCTTCATGATCAAGAAATCAAACCTTGATCTCCTGCATTGAAAAGTGGATTCTTTACTGCTGAGCCACCAGGGAAAATAAGGGCTGAGTGTTTTAGACTAAAATAGTGACATATGAAAAATGGGGACAGCCATAGAGGCTTCTCAGCCTCCTCAGAAACACATGTGAGACTTCAAGATACTCGTCAGAACAACCCTGTGTAACTGAAGGAGTTCAGGGCAGCTGTGCTCAGAACTGACCTTCAGGCCACCTCCGTGTCTCTAGGCGTGAGTCAGCATACAACTGCTCCTACGTCTCTGCCATTGAGGCTGAGTAACCTACCACCTTCCAAGGACTGTCCTCAAATTCACCTGCTACTAGCTGGTTTCCTTATACCTCAGTGGCTGACCTCCTTAAGGTTTCTAGAACCTCCTCAACTAAACATCAAAATTAAGAAAGAAAAATTATCTGGGCCTGGACCTTGGACAGTTCACATCCTTGCACATGGAGAAGAGTCCATGAATACTCATTTCTCTGACAAAATGGGAATAACCATAGGTTTTTGCCTACATTAATCTCAATTAGTAGAAAATAATTATCTTTTAAGAGCTATGTGGAGGAAAATCATAAGCATCTAGGTAGAAACTGTTGAAACCTGAGAAGTTTTACATTTAGAATGAGACCCTATGAAATAGCAGCTGCCATATATGATGAGTAAAATTATAAGTGTAAAGCAATTGAATGAGTTAAATGCCTTGGGTAAATGCCTCAGTTAAATGATAGTTGAATTCATAAGTTCACATGAGTTAATAAAAGAAAGTACATCAAATCAGCTATCTTTACTACATGAGCTTTGTAACACTTGTTTTTCCCTGAAGAATAGTAAATGGCAGATTTCCAAAATTTCAGGGAAAATTAAATATGAATGTAATTTATGGCTCAGAGAGATATTCAACCTTTTCTAGTAAAGATTATTAAAAGCTCAGGTTTTAAGATCTATAAGATCTGTAAACATACACACAAAGACTATGTTATAACATCACAGCAAAGGAGTGTTTATAAGCACAACAGAAAATTCAGAAAAAAAAAATGCTGCTTAATATATCACCAAAAAATGTTAAAATAGAAGTAACATATTTGAAGAGAATAAAACAGTTGATTTTCACTGGGGACTGATTTATTGTTTTTCTAGGCCAAGAAGGTAGCCTGTCCTAGTCCCTTGTAACTGAAGCAAATTCTGCTGCTATCTAGGGTCCTGTTATCCAGGATGGTGGCATCAAGGCCTGTATGAAGCCAGCTGTCTCTGGTAGCTGTTTTTGTATCATCTAACCTCGTAAGTAGTAATACCAGAGTTCAGGGCCACCGGATGAAAGGCAAGCATGCAAATCTAATAACCACCTGTGCATTCCAGGGCACGGGGCAGGAGTGGTTGTGGAGAAAAAGATAGATTGGACAGCTGGTCGTCTGGAGCCTGGGAGCTCAAGTGGTGAAGACTCCTGTCAGCAGGGCAGGTCCCATGAGGACGCCTCAGCCACACTGCCTGTTCGCGTTCTGACTACTCAGCTCTCCTGGGCTGCATCCCCGCTGGCCGTGTGCAGGGTCAGGGAATGTGAGGACGTTGTCCCCAGTGTCCATGTGTGAGAACAACCGGAGAAAGCAGGACATGCCCCTGGATGTTGACAGAGGCTGAGCTACTGAGCACGGCCCCTGAAAGTGTTCAGTTCTGTCTGTGGATGGAGGAGGAGAATGTGGGCTTGTCATTGTTGTTCAGTCGCAAAGTCGTATCCGACTCTTTGTGACCCCATGGACTGCAGCACGCCAGGCTTCCCTCCATTATCTCCCGGAGCTTGCTCAAATTCATGTCCATTGAGTTGGTGATGCCATCCAACCATCTCATCCTCTGTCTCCCCCTTCTCCTCCCACCTTCAGTCTTTCCCAGCATCAGACTCATTTTCTAATGAGTCCAGCTCTTTGCATCAGGTGGCCAAAGTATTGGAGCCTCGGTGTCAGCGTTGGTCCTTCTGATGAATGTTCAGTGTTGATTCCCTTTAGGATTGTGTGTGAGTGGGTATCAAACCAAATCCAGTGTGAGAATGAGAACCTGGATGCACTCAAACAGGAAAGATTCCAATAGCATCCTCTGAAGCATGCTGTCTCAGGATTACAACACAGGGTAAAAATGTGCATACCTGCGTATAGATGCTTTTACAAAATAAGACTGCATGATTTAAACAGCACATTGCACTTATTGTCTGTTATAAATTATTTAAGCAAAAAAGCACTAGTAGGTCTCAGAAACAGCAATCTCCTTGAAAAGATTTCAGAGGAAGAGTGGCCATGACTTCATCCTAAACTGCATAGATAAGTTGAGGTAAAATAGATAGTTGATAGGAAAATCTTTCTATTTATTCATTTATTTGTATATTTATTTGGTTTAATTATTTGAGCCTTGTACCCATCATCACCTGTAACTGAAGCAAAAGACCACAGTGACTTTGACTTCTTGTTGTTCAGTTGCTAAGATGTTTCTGACTCTTTGCAACCCCATGGACTGCAGCATGCCAGGCTTCCCTGTCCCTCACTATCTCCTGAAGTCTGCTCAAACTCATGTTCGTTGAATCGGTGATGCCATCCAGCCATCTCATCCTCTGTCACCCCTTCCCCTCCTGCCCTCAATCTCTCTCAGCATCAGCATCTTTTCCAATGAGTAGGCTCTTAGCATCAGGTGACCAAAGCATTGGAGCTTTGGCTTCAGCATCAGTCCTTCCAATGAATATTTAAGACTGATCTCCTTTAGGATGGACTGGTGGATCTCCTTGTAGTCCACAAGCCTCAGGAGTCTTCTCCAGTACCACAATCTGAAGGCATCAATTTTTTGGCCCTCCGCCTCCTTTATCGTCCATCTCTCATAAGCATACATGGCTACTAGAAAAAAACATAGCTTTTACTATATTAACCTTTGTCTGCAAAGTGATGTCATGAAGTTGTATTTTCTCTCATTTTGCATTCAGCGTAATAGTATCACCTACGTGGCATCAGGCATCCAGTCCTCTTCTGTTTTCATGCTCTGGACCACCTAAACAGACCTATGTGGGCTTAGCTGGTGCACCACGTCACCCCTCATAATAACTGTCCTTCTTTGAGCTGACAGAGAGGCTAAACGTGGGGTCCACTCATCTCTAGGGACACGAGAAGAGAGTTGCCGAGGCAACTCTGGGTATATCAGAATTAACCAGATGGTCAACAGAGCCCCACAGGTGGCTGCAATGGAGACAGTGAGGCCACCATGTGTCCTATTAAAAGTGCTGCACGTGTTCTCAATCTTGTCCAACTCTTTGCAACCCCATGTGGAAAATTCTGAAAGAGATGGGAATACTGGACCACCTGACCTGCCTCTTGAGAAACCTATATATAGATCAGAAAGCAACAGTTAGAACTGGACATGGAACAACAGACTGGTTCCAAATAGGAAAAGGAATACGTCAAGGCTGTATATTGTCACCCTGCTTATTTAACTTCTATGCAGAGTACATCATGAGAAATGCTGGAATCAAGATTGCTGGGAGAAATATCAATAACCTCAGATATGCAGATGACACCACTCTTATGGCAGAAAGTGAAGAGGAACTAAGAAGCCTCTTGATGAAAGTGAAAAACAGGAGTGAAAAAGTTGGCTTAAAGCTCAACATTCACAAAACTAAGATCATGGCATCTGGTCCCATCACTTCATGAGAAATAGATGGGGAAACAGTGTCAGACTTTATTTTTTGGGCTCCAAAATCACTGCAGATGGTGATTGCAGCCATGAAATTAAAAGATGCTTACTCCTTGGAAGTAAAGTTCTGACCAACCTAGATAGCATATTCAAAAGCAGAGACATTACTTTGCTGACTAAGGTCCGTCTAGTCAAGGCTATGGTTTTTCCAGCAGTCATGTATGGATGTGAGAGTTGGACTGAAGAAAGCTGAGCACTGAAGAATTGCTGCTTTTGAACTGTGGTGTTGGAGAAGACTTTTGAGAGTCCCTTGGACTGCAAGGAGATCCAACCAGTCCATTCTCAAGAAGATCAGTCCTGGGATTTCTTTGGAAGGAATGATGCTAAAGCTGAAACTCCAGTACTTTGGCCACCTCATGTGAAGAGTTGGCTCATTGGAAAAGACCCTGATGCTGGGAGGGATTGGGGGCAGGAGGAGAAGGGGACGACAGAGGATGAGATGGCTGGATGGCATCACCGACTGAATGGACTCAAACATGAGTTTGAGTGAGCTCCGGGAGTTAGTGATGGACAGGGAGGCCTGGTGTGCTGTGATTCATGGGGTTGCAAAGAGTCAGACACGACTGAGCGACTGAACTGAACTGAGACTGCAGCCTACCAGGCTCCTCTGACTAAGGCCTGTTAAAAGTAGGGATTCTGTTTTTGAAAACAAGGGAGAAATGGAACTTGCATTTCTCCCTAGAAATGAAACTAGCAGCTTCGCCAAACTATGCCAAGCTTGTTTTTAAGAATACATTTTAATTTTTTTTCAGAATTTGGACAAATAACAATGATGATAAAATTTAAGGCTATGAAAAATAGATAGGAAATACACATTTACATAGAATACCCAAGGAATAATAATGTAAATGCCCTGTTGGTTAATGATTGGTCAGTTGCTCTGTCGTGACCGACTCTTTGAGGCCCCATGGACTGTAGCCCAGCAGGCTACTCTCTCCATGAAATTTCCCAGGCACTGAAGTGGATTGCCATTTCCTTCTCCAAGGGATGTTCCTGATGGGATCTTCCTGATCCAGGGATCAAATCCATGTCTTCTGCATCGGCAGGTGGATTCTTTTACCACTGAGCCACCAGGGAAGCCCTGTGAAAAGCGAAAATGTTAGTTGCTCAGTCATGTCTGACTCTGTGACCCCATGGACTGTAGCCCACTGGCACCTCTGTCCATGGAATTTTCCATGCAAAAATACTGACATGGGTTACCATTCCTTTCTTCATAGAATCATCCTGACCCAGGGATCAAACCTGGGTTTCCCACATTGCAGGCAGATTCTTTACCATATGAGCCACCAGGGAAACCCCAGGGAAGCCATGTGGACATTACTAATTGCCAAATAATTATAGTCATTATTACTTGTAAAAGTCAACTGGGCCATTGCCCAGACAAACTTCAGTTCAGTTCAGTTCAGTCGCTCAGTTGTGTCTGACTCTTTGCGACCCCATGAATCACAGTACGTCAGGCCTCCCTGTCCATCACCAACTCCCAGAGTTTACTCAAACTCATGTCCATCGAGTCGGTGATGACATCAAGCCATCTCATGCTCTGTCATCCCCTTCTCCTCCTGCCCCCAATCCCTCCCAGCATCACGGTCTTTTCCAATGAGACAACTCTTCACATGAGGTGGCCAAAGTACTGGAGTTTCAGCTTTAGCATCATTCCTTCCAAAGAAATCCCAGGACTGATCTTCTTGAGAATGGACTGGTTGGATCTCCTTGCAGTCCAAGGGACTCTCAAAGGTCTTCTCCAACACCACAGTTCAAAAACATCAATTCTTTGGCACTCAGCTTTTTTCACAGTCCAACTCTCACATCCATACATGACCACAGGAATAAACCATAGCCTTGACTAGATGGACCTTTGTTGGCAAAGTAATGTCTCTGCTTTTGAATATGCTATCTAGGTTGGTCAGAACTTTTCTTCCAAGGAGTAAGCGTCTTTTAGTTTCATGGCTGCAATCACCATCTGCAGTGATTTTGGAGCCCAAAAAATAAAGTCTGACACTGTTTCCACTGTTTCCCCATCTATTTCTCATGAAGTGATGGGACCAGATGCCATGATCTTAGTTATCTGAATGTTGAGCTTTAAGCCAACTTTTTCACTCTTGTTTTTCACTTTCATCAAGAGGCTTCTTAGTTCCTCTTCACTTTCTGCCATAAGGGTGGTGTCATCTGCATATCTGAGGTTATTGATATTTCTCCCAGCAATCTTGATTCCAGCTTGTGCTTCTTCGAGCCCAGCATTTCTCATGATGTACTCTGCATAGAAGTTAAATAAGCAGGGTGACAATAGACAGCCTTGACGTACTCCTTTTCCTATTTGGAACCAGTCTCTTGTTCCATGTCCAGTTCTAACTGTTGCTTTCTGATCTATATATAGGTTTTTCAAGAGGCGGGTCCGGTGGTCCGGTATTCCCATCTCTTTCAGAATTTTCCACGGTTTATTGTGATCCACACAGTCAAAGGCTTTGTCATAGTCAATAAAGCAGAAATAGATATTTTTCTGGAACTCTCTTGCTTTTTTGATGATCCAGCAGATGTTGGCAATTTGATCTCTGGTTCCTCTGCCTTTCCTAAAACCAGCTTGAACATCTGGAAGTTCACAAGTCACGTATTGCTGATATTGCTGAAGCCTGGCTTGGAGAATTTTGAGCATTACTTTACTAGCATGTGAGATGAGTGCAATTGTGCGGTAGTTTGAGCATTCTTTGGCATTGCCTTTCTTTGGGATTCGAATGAAAAATCACCTTTTCCAGTCCTGTGGCCACTGCTGAGTTTTCCAAATTTGCTGGCATATTGAGTGCAACACTTTCACAGTATCATCTTTCAGGATTTGTAACAGCTCAACTAGAATTCCATCACCTCCACTAGCTTTGTTCATAATGATGCTTTCTAAGGCCCACTTGACTTCACATTCCAGGATTCTGGCTCTAGGTGAGAGATCACACCATTGTGATTATCTGGGTCATGAAAATCTTTTTTGTACAGTTCTTCTGTGCATTCTTGCCACCTCTTCCTAATGTCTTCTGCTTCTGTTAGCTCCCTACCATTTCTGTCCTTTATCGAGCCCATCTTTGCATGAAATGTTCCCTTGGTGTCTCTAATTTTCTTGAAGAGATGTCTGTCTTTCCTATTCTGTTGTTTTCCTCTATTTCTTTGCATTGATCTCTGAGGAAGGCTTTCTTATCTCTCCTTGCTATTCTTTGGAACTCTGCATTTAGATGTTTATATCTTTCCTTTCTCTTTTGCTATTTGCTTCTCTTCTTTTCACAACTATTTGCAAGGCCTCCTCAGACAACTGTTTTGCTTTTTTGCATTTCTCCTCTTTAGCCCATACAAAAATAATTTTTGCTTTACATTAAATCTCTGAATGGCTTGTTTCCTAGGCAATTGTATTGTTTACTTTTCATGTACCGGTCGGTTCAGATATTTACTCCCTTCTAAGTTAATGAAGCACTTGATATATTTGAATGCTTTTAAACATTCTTGAGGGCTTCCCTGTTAGCTCAGCTGGTAAAGAATCCACCTGCAACGCAGGAGACCCCAGTTTGGTTCTTGGGTTGGCAAGATCCGCTGAAGAAGGGATAGGCTACCCACCCCAGTATCCTTGGGCTTCCCTGATGACTCAGGTGGTAAAGAATCCACCTGCAATGAGGGAGACCTGGGTTCAACCCCTGAGTCGGGAAGATCCCTTGGTGAAAGGAACAGCTACCCATTCCAATATTCTGGTCTGGAGAATCCCATGGTACATCCTTGGGGTTGCAAAGAGTCAGACATGACTGAGTGACTTTCACTTTCACTCATTCTTGGCATATTTAAAACTGTGAAATTTGTTCCTATTGATTATGACATAGGATAAAATTTTTCTCAATTTAAATGTTTTTATAAGAATCTCTTTGTAGAAAATATATTTTACACACATAAAAAAATTTGTGCATTTTATATAATTCAGAAAATTAATATCCTTTGTCAATTTTAAGAACAATATTCTTGGCAAAATAATTCCACATTCCTCAACAATTCTTGAATAGATAATGAATTTGGTTTATAAATTATAGTGAACTGTAATCACCTTGGTCACTACACAGTCTTGGTTGATGCATTTCCCTACTTGTTTTAATTTGTATGCTCTTAGTTGTCAAGAAGCTATATTTCCAAGTTATCACCAATAACACAACAATGTCACTTTATCTGATACTTTCCACAATGTAGTCATTAGTTTCAAAGGATGTATGAAATAACAACTACCAACTTCCAAACACAGTGAGAGGCTCTGAGAACACATGAGTGCAAAGTCCACAGTCTAGTGAAACTTACACTGAATGGTGGAGAAGCTTGGACAGAAAGATCTGCAGTGTGCTACATCATAAGTCCATTCTGAACTGAGATTCTTAGGGAAGTCATCTTTTAAATCTCTATAGTTGAGCAGAAACTTAGGCAAAATTATTTTAGACACTTTAGACTTCATCAGCTGGTTGGATTTTCTATTTGTCTTTTGCCTGTATTCCTTTTCTTGCTTAAAATGGACATAGAAATTAACAGGTCATCCAGTTGCACTCTGAATTCCCTCTCAATGCTTTGTCTTATTTTAGATTATAGTGATATGGTCACATTAGTCTGGTTTTCCTGACAGTGTAGATAAAAATTTATCTTTCTATTTTACTTTAAAGGAAATTGATCAGGAAAAGGAGGTCTTAACAGTTTATATGTATCTTGCTGTTCTCATAGCATGTAAAGCTAAAGAACCTTTCTCTTATTTGGTGAGACAGTATTCTTTCTGTACTGGGAGCATATTCAAACCAGGATATGTGGCTTATGAATACACAGAAAATAATCAATAGCTCTCTACATGAACAGTGAAATTTTACAATTTTGCCAAAAATATGTGCATTGAGTGCTGACACTTTTTAAAGGTGTTAGATAGTGTGAATAAATGTAATAAATATACTGTTTACCTTGGTGCAGTGTAAAAGCTCTCTATAAGCATATACATTATTAATATTTCAGCCATAATCAGTGATATAAAGGAATGTTGAAGAAATTCAGGAGGATGGAGAACAACTTTTTATGATTATTTTAGATTAAAACCGGCCACAGAAAATTCTGTTTTCCTAGTATTGCTGTATTGAAACAACTGTTTTAAATGATTGGCTTCGGTAGATGTTTAAATGTAAATCATGACTTGGAAAAAGACTGTGGAAGACACCTTCATAATCATCTGCTTAAAACCTCAGCACCAGATAGAGTAGCAGAGGAGGTACAGAGTTCCTAAGAAAAGCATGGTCCCAAAATGTCTATGTAGCTCCAGGTCATCCTTCAATTATAGAAAGAGTGGACAAATATGGCCCATGTCATATTCCAGGGGCTACGACATGCATACATCCTTCTCAAAACTACTCAGTATGGATTATGAATTATGAAGAAAAACAGACCAATTGGTATCAGCCTTCATATATAACACTAAGGGTCTGCACCCTCAAAACTGTGAAATTCTCAGATGGAGATTAGCAGTATAATGATGACCCAATTAAGATTATTTAGCCTCTTAATATTTTATAGCATCATAATAAAGTATCTTTCTGTTTTTCTATTTGTCTTATATTCAGAACAAACTTATTTGGCAAAGGATTCATCACTGTGTTTTATTACCATGCATCTGTTTATATCCCAATTATCTTGCACTTTTTAATAATACATTGACATGATTGACTATAACTACTAGAAGTAAGTACATAGCTGAGAAAAATTAACATACAAGGAAAAATAATTTGTGACATTAGAACTAATGCTCCTACCACTACATAGCTGGGCTGGTTGTATAACTTTTCTTTTCCACACGTAGGTTAAATATAAAGTCACCAAAGTTCAAGGTTTGACCTACACACTTACCGTGGTGGGAATGGTAATGCAACAGTATACTACTTTTTTGTGGCCAATAGATCTTATTTCTATTCTGATTTTATGGAAAAGGTAGAGTTTTGCTTTCAAAAAGAACCTGTTTATGTATGAGAACATCCAGAACATAGCAGGGGCAATGGTTTGGCTGTGCCTGGCAGTTCACATAGTACAGAGTGGGAAGGGGTTATGGGCAGAAAGAACTGTGCTTACTGAGTGCCTGCTCCTGGCCTCCCGCCGTATTAGATGACAAGATGAGTTTTTACTCTTAACCTAACCATGTGTTCATATAAACTAAGCGATCAATTTAATTGAATTATATTTAAAGTGAATAGTTTAAGTTAAAATATGCTGTCCAAACTGAATTTGGTATTACCATTAATATTATTCTTCATAACAGTGCTTGACAAGAAAAGAATAATTAGAATTGAATCTGGTTGAGAGCTATAATAACTCACATTAATGTCATTTTTTTCTATAAGAATTTACAGCAAAACTGTGCACTAAATGTTCTGTATTATGCATGCTCTTCAGGGATGGCTAAAACATCGATTCTGGTCCATTTAAACTTTCACACATGACCAAGAGGAGTATACATATCCACAAGCAACTCTGTTACCATATAATTGTTCTACACATACACACACACACATACATGAATGAATGAATGCATGAAAACAGTATATTAAAATTTTATGTGTAAACTGGTTATTATGCATAGAAATAAAAGACTGAATGTTCTTATATTCTTTAGTATGAGACATTGTATTTCACTGTCTAGCAAACTTGGGATCTAACAAAGTGATAAGGGGTCAACAAGTGATAAGGGGTCAACAAGTGATAAGGGTAGATTTTGAGGAATGTTAGTATCTCCTTATGAGGCAATTGCCCTTCCCAAGACTGTGAGGACTGTGCCAGAAGGGTCACGGGAGCTGGCTGTCTTTTCCCGTCTGTGTTGATGTGTTCACTCCTTCTTGAGTTTCACTGTACAACCTACAGCCAGGGAGGTAGACTTCCTGTGTGACCTTTTAGGTTCTTCTGACTGGTCTAAGTATTAAATTGACATCGGGTATATTAACAGGAGAAAATCAGGCAAATGTGTCACAGCATTTATACATGAGAGAGACCCGGGAAAACTGAGTTAGTCCATCAGAATGGCTGAAACTCTTCACCATAAATAACATCTTCAGCTAAAGACAAAAGAAGATGTGGATGTAATGGTTTGGCATTTCAAAGGGGCCGGAAGGCAATTTTGTGAAGATGGGAAAGCAAATGTTTGGTAAACAAAAGGGCCAGGCAGAGACCATGGGACACAGAGGAAATTTAAGGAGCAGACTTGGTTAGAGCCCCCCTTGTCTCCACATCTAGGTCATACTAGAGGTTATGGTGATGGCCCCCTTCCAGGAGCAAGTCCGCAACGTACAGTCTAGCGACAGTGAGGGGGGTGGTTAAGGTTTCTTTCTGAGACTTTTGAGCCTTGACTGTTTTCAGCTCAAAAAATCTGCATGCCACAGTGATATATTAGGCTGGCAAATTCTGTTCCCCTACGCAGGTATTCTGATAGCTACTTCTCTGGCCTTATCACAATATTTGGCTTGAGAGTGCCATTTTCTTTTTTCAGAAATGACTCAGCTTCATTCTTGCCAGATCTTCACTGTTGACATTCTCATAAGTAGGGTTGCCATGTTTTGTTTTGTTTTGTTTTTCAGAGAAGTTTTCTCTTTCTGCTTTGCCTCCACTATTCACACTTTCAACAACTGTCACAAATAGACCATTTTTTAGAGCTTTTATGTTGGGACCACACATTTTTTTTTTTCTAGCTGCCCCACTATGGCAATCTCACAATGCTCTACATTTATAGGAAGGAAAGGGATTCCCCCTGGAAGCTCTTGAAGTTGTTTTTATTACTTTCCAAGGTTGTGTATGGATGTGAGAGTTGGACTATAAAGAGAGCTGAGAGCTAAAGAACTGATGCTTTTGAACTGTGGTGTTGGAGAAGACTCTTGAGAGTCCCTTGGACTGCAAGGAGATCCAACCACTCTATCCTAAAGGAGATCAGTCCTGGGTGTTCTTTGGAAGGACTAATGTTGAAGCTGAAACTCCAGTACTTTGGCCATCTGATGCGAAGAGCTGACTTATTGGAAAAGACCCTGATGCTGGAAAAGATTCAGGGCAGGAGGAGAAGGGGACGACAGAGGATGTGATGGTTGGATGGCATCACTGACTTGATGGACATGAGTTTGGGTGGACTCCAGGAGTTGGTGATGGGCAGGGAGGCCTGGCGTGCTGTGGTTCATGGGGTCACAAAGAGTCGGACAGGACTGAGTGACCGAGCTGAACTGAACAAAATGAGATTTTGCCAGTTTGGCATGATCAGTGGTCCCAAGAAAGTTCAAGGTAAACAGTTTTTTTCAGTTAGGATGTAAAAAGTTTAGTTAATTCCCCATGATGCCTAATCCAGGAAAAGGGGGAACAGTTTACTAACCAATAGACTCTTATTTTCATCATTTTTTAACTTGCCATTTTTTCAGAAAACACTGCAGTAAGATAGGAAGTAAATGAAACCATGCCCACAGGGCAGACGTGGGGGAACACTAATAATTGTCTGCAGCACTCCTAGACTTGCAGGATACAGTCATGTATTATGAATTAATAAAACAGAAGAGAAACTGGGCTAAGGCACAACATGATTATAAAAAAGAGCATCTCGATTTAATGCCATTTAATATAAATTGCACACATAAGTAATTTAAAATTAAGACAGCATAGAATATTCATGATAGTCTTTACATGAAAAAGTATCACAATCTGTTAATGTTGATTCCTATTGCAAATGACTGGAGTTCTAACTTTAGTGTGATCCCTTCTAAAACTGTTTAGAAATCTGTCTGGTCCTACTTAAGAAAATGTTCCTTCCTTAATTCCTTCTCGGTTTTTGTCAGCATAAATTCATAATATAGATTTCAAGATACTTAATGTAAACAAAGCAAGAGATTATATAACTCTTGAAGATAAAAAGAACCTATGTTCATTACAATTGCTGTTTGAAGTTAGCATAAAAATTGGATTCGGTTACAGATTTCCTGACAAATTCTAAAATGTTAATTTAAAACTTTACCATTTTCAGAGTATTCTATAATCTAAAATGGCATTCTATTTTGGAAAGGATCTTTGTTTAGTATGTTAGGGTATTGAATTACTATCATAGTCACTGTTAAAAAACTGAAGAAAAATTAACCTTGATCCATATATGTTATATATCTACTTCATAACTTATGGAACAGCTGGATTAGTCAAAATACCTGTACTTTCATAACTAGGCAAGGAGCTAATGTGGACGTTATCAAGTAACTTGATATTATCATGACAACAGGAAAATAAATTTTAACACAAACTTTTTAATGTGTGTAAAATATGTCTATTAATGCTTCAAATTATGACACTTACAGTCTAGTAACATATGTATTTCTTCTGTTTTCATTGTTTTCATGACATATTCTGGATATACATTATAGTAGCTGAAAGAATTTCAGCCTACGTATAAAATGGTGCACAGGTTAGTCCAGCTTTCGAAGTAACAGAAGCACAAAATTATATTTTCATTTTTCCACTTACCAGCTTGGCTGTCTTCATCATATTTATAAATTTTTTCCTCCTTTCAAATCTAGAAATTTGATATAATACTTTATATAATAGATTTTTTAGTAGATATTGAATTAGTGAAAGTAAAGTATATAGGTAACTAGGAACTTGTTGAATGATATCTAAATGCAAAATACAGGTAATGATTTATATGTCCAGAGTATGGTGAAGATTGGAGAAGGCAATGGCACCCCACTCCAGTGTTCTTGCCTGGAAAATCCCATGGGCGGAGGAGCCGGGTGTACTGCAGTCCATGGGGTCGCTAAGAGTCGGACACGACTAAGCGACTTCACTTTCCCTTTTCACTTTCATGCATTGGAGAAGGAAATGGCAACCCACTCCAGTGTTCTTGCCTGGAGAATCCCAGGGACGGGGGAGCCTGGTGGGCTGCCGTCCATGGGGTTGCACAGAGTCGGACACGACTGAAGCGACTTAGCAGCAGCAGCAGCAGCAGCAGCACTATGGTGAAGAAGGAACGATTATGTAGGAGGAAACAGTGAAGGAGAAAGAAACGATAACAAAGAAATTCTCAATTGAATGTATCGCCTGAAAAAAGGTTCATAATGTTCATGGCAAAGTAAAATAATTTTTAAAGTAAATAACACTTGTACACTTATTGTATAAAATCCACTGATATTAATGATTATATTTAAATCTCATGAATGGTTGTATAGTTTTATAAAAAAATATTTTACTTATATGTCTTCTGTTATTCACATCAGTAATATTCTTTAAGTTTATAGTATGGAATTGTTAATAGCTATCAATGCTATTATCATTTTGATACTATTTTAAAGGTTGTGTTGTTGTTCAGTGGGTAAGTTGTGTCTGACTCTTTGCCACCTCGTGGACTGCAGCACACCAGGCTTCCCTGTCCTTCACTATCTCCCAGACTTTTCTCCCATTGACTTGGTGATGCTATCTAATGATCTCATCCTCTCTCCCCCTCTTTTGCTTTTGCCTTCAGCCTTTCCTAGCATCAGGGTCATTTCCAACGAGTCAGCTCTTATTTTAAAGGTAATTGCTTTAATTTCACTTATTGTTTGTGGATTTCATATAGAAATAAGATTCATGTATCAATGTTACTTTATATCCAGTAACCTTGCTAAACTTATTTATTAGATTAAGCAATTTTTTTGATATGTTAGAATCCTTTCCTGAAAATTATTCATGGCATCTGTGATGAAGTACAGCTTTATCCTTCTTTTCCAATCTTAAGACCATATGCATTTTTTTGTCTTTTGCTCCCTTGAAGCACCAGTGCAGTGTTGAGCAGAAGTGGTGAGAGCAGACACCATTCACTGGTGTCTAATCACAAGGGATAAATTGTTTAATATTTCACATTGATGTATAATATTTGCTGTAGGTTTCACACAGGTAACTCATTGGCAGGAGATTACTTTTTCCTGTTTCTAGTTTTCCATGCATCTTTCTTTATGTGTTTGTGTGCTGAACTGTGGCAAAAACGTTCTTGGTATCTATTGAAAAGAGTATCTGAATCATCTCCTTTCTTCTTTCTTTCTACAAGGTGATTGTCTGAGTTTTGGATATTAAAGCAAACTGCTATACTGCCTGCTCCCCAGTTACAGTGCATCTAGTCCTATATATTGTTAGACTTGATTTGGTAATATTTATTAAGAATTCATGATGGATATCAGTCTGTAATTCCTATTTCTTGTGACATTTTCAGGCCCAGTGACTCCTCGGGAAGTGTTCCTTCTTGTAGATTTTCTGAAACAAGTCTGTGCTCTGTGCCGAAGCCCATGTCTTTTATAAGCCTGAGGCTCCCATACAAGTCTTCAAAGGGCAAGTTTGACAAGAAAGTTCAGAGGGCAAAGTTCAAAGGGCAAAAAGCTGTCCTCAGCCGAGTCCCTCTCCAGGAACTTTCTCAGCTTGAAGGAACCTTCATTCTCAAGGTCTTGATTAGTAAATGTCGCAGGCATCTGGGACTTAGAGGAGTGAGTGATGCTGCAGACAAATACAGTGACAGGATGAAAGGGATTAATCTTCATTTAAAGCCTGCAGTTAAAGCCAGAAGTCTATCGTTCAGCATATTAGTGGTCCAGTATCTCTTCCAACCTTCCCTGGCAGCTCAGAGGTAACGAATCCACCTGCCAATGCAGGAGACGTGAGTTTGATCCTGAGGTGGGAAGATCCCCTGGAGGAGGGCACGGCAACCCACTCCAGTTTTCTTGCCTGGAGAATCCCATGGACAGAGGAGCCTGGCGGGCTACAGTCCAAGGGGTCACAGAGAGCTGGACACGGCTGAGTGACCAATATTACTACTCCTATCCTACTTATACATCATCTAGTAATAAACCCGTTACTTACACTGTCACTTGTAGATATGCTGACATCAAACGACAAGAGAGAAATTTCTTTGGGTGACAAAATAGTTGCCGTGATGGGACTCTTTAATAAAAACAAGAAATGTAATACGTTTAATTGTTTCCAGATGTACTAGAGAAACCGATGAAAAAACTAAGAGCTTCCATCAGCAATTCCACATCCAGGTAAGAAACCAGCAACCTCTATGGTTTCACTAAAAAGAAAACCTTATCTTCCCTATCCTCGTGGCCATGATTTGCATAAACAAATGATGCAAAATTGAATCCTATTGGTGGCTGAATTAAACAAAAACTTAATCCTCGACCTCACGGGATCTGTTGTGTCAGGACATAAGACTATTGATTTGGAAGCTGTGAGACCCTTAATACCAAGCAGGTAGGAGCTGGGTAGATTCTGTTGAATTTGGGAGCCTTTAAAGCCCCAGTGCGACCAGTTCCCCTTTATCAACAGAAGAGACCGCAGCCTTCTTTGGTTGAGGAAGCTGTCTAATCTTGCCTTGAGTTACAATCATCTCCGCTGCAGTAGGTGCTTCTTGCAAAAAACCTGAGCTTCTTCTGGACCTGTTCTTACAACTTCCTATTACTCCTAGTCGTATAAATAAATTTGTTTCCCAGTGTATCCCAGAGGGTCAATGTGAGATTCTAGAATGTGAGAGTCTAACCAAGTGTGAGAAACAACTGAAGGCCCATCTGCTGATTTATTGACAGAAAACTGGCTAAATCATTTGAAAGTAGATCCTAAGTGCATTCGATCAGTGTTACGGGAATGCAGTGGTTTATCAAGAAGAAATTATCTCTATACGAGTTTACTAAGCCGGGATTCTTGGTTCACTGTGTTTATTTACAAATCTGACTGTGGCTATGATGGTTGATTGTTCCATGGAATGAAATGTGAATCTAAAAATGGTCTACACTCAATTAATTTAAAATGCCAGCCTTGGTTTATTATAAAGAAAAGTGTCTGAAGATTTATGAAGATTAGAATGTTAAGGTAGACATATCTTGTAAGACTTAACGGATGCCCTAAATTTGTCCTTTACTATTGTTCAGGAGACAGTCCCTTCAGGAGAGCTGGAGAAATACATTCTTAACAAGGGGCCCAGGGACCTTGAGAACCTCCAAGAGAGATGTGAAAGGATAATGACATCCAAGCAGGTTGCTGGAATTCTACGAGAATGATAGAATCCTGGGGTTACAGTGGCCAAGTGATGATATGTTATCACCCCTGGCAAGGTTGGCAGGGTTGCTCCAGTGGGAACCAGACTCAGAGCTGGAAGAAGTGGGTCCATTGGACTGGTTGGACCTCCCAAGTATCTCTGTCATGTGTCATCTCTGAACTGTTGAGGTAACAGCAATCTGGTTATTTTTCATCCATTTTGTAGATTTTCAAATCATACATGCATGGCTTAACTATCAGAATCAAGGGGACTCTGTGCAGATTTCTGCAGCTCTTTGCAAATTCCAGCTGCTTTGGTTCCTGAACTCTGTCCCCCCAACTCAGGAAGAGGCTGTGCTCTGTTTCATGATAGCCCTCCTGGAACCATGATCTAGAGAGGCACTCCAGGCTAAAAGCCACAACGATCAAAGAGATCATCACATTTATTTTCCTTCTTTCAGGAGGATAGTGTTGTCCTCATAATGACTCAATGTCTTAAAGCTCTTGACTCATATCTGTCGAGTTTTTCAGCTGTTAATAGTGGGAAAAAAATCCTTCCCTAATGACATTTTCCTGACCATAAGCTGACCCTTGGTTCTAATACTTTTTCAAAATTCACCCTCTTTGCTAAGATTTATTGAGTCTTTCCCTATTAAGAACACATTTTATTTACTTATCTGAACACATTTTCTTTTGGTTCTTTCAATTTCTTTCAAATGTTGGTCTCCTTTGTCCCACATCCAGGCCATCTTGTATTCACTTTTAATCAGCTGTTACTTTTACTGTCTATAGAGCATGTTTTCCTGTTTCATGATTAGTCTAGTGTTTTTATTATTTATTTGCTTTTATCAGAAAATGGTCCTTTGTGAATGATACATGATGGAGTGTTTGGATTCTGTTGTCTTTCTTAGAAGAGTGCTTTTCAAATCACTCAATAGGTTTTCAGACTATTAGGAAAGGAACTGTAACCACTCCTCATTCTTCTGTGTGTAATGCATTTTTAACGTATATGTGTGCTTGGTTGCTTCAGTCATGTCTGACTCTTTGTGACCCCATGGACTATAGCCCACCAGGCTCCTTTGTCCATGGAGTTCTCCAAGGAAAAATACTGGAGTAGCTTATCATTTCCCTCCCCATTTTAATGTGTATCCATACATCTTTAAATACCATCTATTTTGTAACAATGTATGTTTTTTGTGGTCTTTTTTGTTCTTAGTTTATTTTTAATATATTAAATAATATTATTTAACATTAATAATTATTGAAAGGCTTTGATTTTATATATCTTATGTGATTAAAACATAATTCGAATCTATATTTACTATGCTTAACTTACCAAATAATATTTTAAAAGATAAAATTTCCCTAAATAGAGTACTATTATTATCTCAAAATATTGAGATGAGGAATGGGATGATGTATGTATAAAATGTTAACCAAATTTGATTCCCTACCACTGAATCTTGAGACAATAAAAAATGAAGATAAACTGGGAAAATGGAGCTGTTTATTTGAATCCTGAACTTTGGCTCTAACCCTCACTGTCTCTTCTAATGGGCTTGTCTTCTCAGCTTAATTCCCATGGGTAGATTAAAAAAAAAAAAAAAAACAGTTGGAGAATAGCTATATCTTATCCTTCCAAACTTGAGAAGGTACTCAAAGAGAAACCCACTTTTCTGGGAAGGCAAACTCGGACTTCCCATGAACTGTGCACTTCATGCTTTCTCTCTCTTGAATTTTACTTTTGTCTTCCAAGAAATTTAAAGTGGGAGGTAGCTATGAGCTGTTTTAAAAATATTAGCCACATGGAAATCCTAAGAAGTAAGAAGCTACCTTTACCAAGAGAAAGCTTTATTCCTTTTGCTTCTGAAAATATTTCCCTGTTACATTGATGAAATTACGTGTATAGGATAACTTAAATTTGCCTGTGGCCCATATGAAAGTTCTACATGAGGATCTTGACAATCTTGGATGCGTGTACTTGTTTGAACATGTAGGCACTTCAGAGCAGGAGAGCTTATTAAAGTAAATTACATGCTTGGACTCCGGAATTAGAACTACAGTTTTTAAACTGTGCCTCATATGTTCACGTGCCTCTCCTTATTACTAATAATGATGTTTTTTCACACTCAAGAATTTACACAGACTAAATGGAATTTATGGATCCATGCTGTGTAATAAAACAACGTTTACTGTTCCATTCACATAAACAAAATCTGTATGTATCTATTTGAATTTGAGCTTCTATTTCTCATTCATCATAGTATGCCACACAGTGGCTAAAGTCAGTTCTTTCAACAGTAGGGAATCAATGCATGTTTCTGATTTGAATAAAATATGCCATTACTACTAGAAAACAGATTAGAACTTCATTGACTAAAGAGAGTAAATTTGCTATATAAAATGTCTACACATTTCCTCGAGAAAGAGTAAACTAAAATGACACAAAAAGGATATTAGAAATTGATAATTGAAATTGATAACTAGATGAAATAAGTGATACTTTGTCTCTAGTCAATAGTCTCTCAAATTCTGTCTTAGGGACTTAGAGATATTGCTTTTATATTTAAAAGAGGTTAATTTGATGGTGTTATTTAGTTACTTCAGAGCTCAAGATCATTGAACTAAAATTATGTTTCACAGTCTGAGGCTAAAGATTTTAAGAAGCTTCAGATACAGTTTCCATAACTATTACATATGATTTGAGCAAGTAGAAATGGATACAAATGGAAGCAATTCATTTACTGTCCTTGTTGGACATTTTTTTTTTCCTGAACCTGAAACAGTAGACTGTACTGTCCCACACTTGTTTACATATGCCCTTTTTCTTGTGAAAATCAAACATAGAATGTACTTCCTAGACTGCTTGTCCTGAAGCCATCCATTTGTAAAAACTGATAATGGAACCTTTTCTGAACTTCATACATCATATTCTTACATTCTTTTTTTTTTTTTTAAACCAGTCCAAGTGTCTGTGACATTAAAACCTCTGCTGACTTTCAGACGAATCCAGCTCCTATTAGAGAATAGACCCTTTGATGCTCTTCTTTTGTGGTCTTTATTTCCGGACACTTCTCTTTTAAATAAGTCCTAAATTGATTCCATCTAGTAGATTGTAGCAAATCAACTTTAGTGAACATGCTCTGAATCCTTACTTTCTTGGTTTAAAATTTATCTTCAACAATTAGTCATTTTTACCTGGCAGCAAGTTATTTAAACTTTCTTAATCAAGACTCTTCCATTGGTAAAATGTTACTTAGGCTACGTGTTTACTGAATAATCCATAAGATAAGGTTCTAAGGCTATCAGATTCATCTCTGGGACATGATGGCCACTCAAAACTCAAAAAACGTTAGCAGTCATAATTTTTAACAAAGAGACATACAGTAAGTTATGTTGTTGTTGTTCAGTCACCTAGTTGGGTCTGCCTGTTTACAACCCAATGGACTGCAGCAGCCAGGCCTCCCTGTCCCTCACCATCTCCTGAAGTTTGCCAAGTTCTCCATTGCATCGGTGATGCTATCCAGCCATCTCACCCTCTGATGCCCTCTTCTCCTTCTGCCCTCAATCTTTCAAATCATCAGGGATTTTTCCAGTGAGTCAGCTGTTTGCATCAGATGATCAAAATTGGCATCTGGCATCAGTCCTTCCAAAGAGTATTCAGGGTTGATTTCCCTTAGGATTGACTGGTTTGATCTCCTTGCTGTCCAAGGGACTCTCAGGAGTCTCCTCTTGCCACAGTTGAAAGGCATCAATTCTTTGACACTCTTCCTTCTTTATGATCCAGCTCTCACAACTGTATCTGACCACTGGGAAGACCAGAGCCTTGTAGGTTCTTATCATTATATAAAGCAAGTGAATTTTCTAATGTTAAAAATAGCATCTATGAATTCTCTAGATCTTTTTGAAAATTATTGAAACCGTTCATTAAAAAGCATTTACATTTTACATAAGAGTGGAAAGGCTCACAGACACAATTATGGAAATTTGACATTGGCAATTTTTTTTTCTTACTGTCTTATTAGTCCAAATGTACTTGGTGAGTGGATAAAGGATAGAGGTTGTAAACATGTTATGTGCTATTGTACATTTCCACCTCTCATAAGAGACATACTATATGAGAGGAAATATTCTCTAATGGCTAAATTTGCCCTCCAGCAACAAATAAGTCTACTTCATTATTTAAATGAAAGGTTTAAAAAAATTATAATTTTTAGAAGCAGCATAATATTTGAATGAAATGAGAAATTTCTTCAAAGTATCTGGTGAAATTCAATGTTTGCAAATAAGACACCAGAAGTAACTGGTTTCCATGGATATTGCACATTTTTTAAAAATGGAACTTGCCAAATACATGCAAATTGTATCTATAGCTTGGACATAACTCATGTATCCAATTTCATAGGCAGGCTCTTCACTCAGATGTTCAGTAGACCTCACAAGGATTTTCTCATCTCATTCAGCGATGGTTCTCTGTGTCCAGTGCTCAAAGCCCATATCAAGAGATCACACTGGATGCTTGTCATTTTCACATTCCATCACCAAGTCAGTCATGCCTGCAAATCCCCCTGTTTTCACTGAGAGCAAAGCCACAGTCTACACAGTGCTCCCCACGTTCCTACAGAAATGTTCCTAATCCCATGCATCTCTAACGTCTGCTCTCCCTGCTCTGACTCTTCAGCCACTCTGTGCTTCCCGGTCATGCTTGGAATGACCATTTTCCTGTTCCAAGAGTGAAAGGAAAGCTCAGTCATCTCCTGTTATCCTATTGGTCTGGGAGCAAGCGACGAGAATGAAGACAGAACAGAGACCTGGGGCAGTGGTCACTGAGATGCAGAGTCCACTCTGAGTCCAGCCTTTACCCCTAGTTGCAGACTACAAGACTTTCTTTGATCTCATTTTTCCCAAGACACTACATTGACACAGCCCAGATCTCCTTGCTATTACCCCAGGCCATTCCCCCTTGGCTCGTCTCAGGAACAACCAGCAAGTGCTCAGGCAGCGTTCGTGCCTGACGCCGACCTGGTGTTCCAAGGCCCACACTTTCATGATCCCTGTCATACTGCCTTCTGGGTCTGGCCCTACGGTTTGTAACAAGGAGATTATTCTTAAGAAAAACATGTAAGGTAATCATTAACACAGTTTCTTAATATATGCTATCTTCCCAGATGCTATTTCTGTAGAATTTCTCAAGGCTGTGAAAGTACATTAGTAGGACTTCCCACTACAATGTCAGACTCTTTGTGACCCCATGGACTGTAACCAGCCAGGCTCCTCTGTCCAAGGAATTCTCCAGGCAAGAATACTGAAGTCATTCCCTTCTCCAGGAATTTTGAAGCTGAGTCTCCTGCATTGCAGGCAGATTCTTTCCTGTCTGAGCCATCAGGCTCTGCATTTAATATATATGCTGGATTCATTCTCCTATCAGATGTGTCCATGATGTCATGCCTCCCACTAGTCACTCTTTCTTCAGATTGTGTCAGTTCAATTAGACCTTCCTGATCATCAATGAAAATCCCTACCCCCATGTGACATTCCCTCTCACCCTCCATATTCTCCTATCACTTAACATCTAGCTTCTTTTAAAATTATGTGTTTATTACATGTTTCTGTCATAATATTCATTCAAAGAGAATGAAAATTTTAGTGCATTTTATTGATAGCTATGTACACTGTACCTGGAAAGACAGAAGTTCAATAAACAGTTGTTAAATGGATAAATAGCAGTCATTTGCCCACAGGAAGATACAGATGAATACAAAAGTTGCAGCAGTTATTTCTTTTGGAGAGCCCACAAAGGAAAGATGATGTGTGATCTCGATGTTTTTGGCTATGCTATACGAGTATTTCCTACAAATGGAAGCATGTAAGAGTGTGATTAAGGGCTCTCTTTCTTTCTCTCTTTTTCATTTGGCCTGGCAACTTCTACAACATGGTCTCACCTAAATGACATAAGATGACTATGCAGGGCAGTAAAAAATCATTTGTTTCGATGGAAAAGTTTCTTAACCATTTCTTAGCCACTTTGTGGCGCCGATATCTGAATTGCCTGTGGAGGTTTTGGGGCCATCTCTTTCTCACAAATCTTTTAAGGCAATCATATTTTTATAGGCTTTATAAATCAAAAAAGACAGCTCCAGGAGCATTCATTAATGCGTGAGCTTACTCTGCCTCTGACTCTTCCTTCTCTCGAACAGAAAATTAGAGCAAATTGTCTCCTTCCATCCTGTCTCCCGACTTCCTCTCTCTTTCCCCTCTCTCACCCCCTTTCCCATTTTCCTTCTCCTCCTTTCCTGCACCCTCCCCTTCCTTCTCTCCTCTGATCTAACAATATTTCTTTGAAACATACTGCTTTTTCCCAAAGTACAAAAAACGGAGAAAATAGTTTAATGATGATTTCAATCTCCACACATTTTTATTGATCAGGCTATAGCAGGATTTTAAAAAATGTAATAAATAGTTCAACTGAAGCTAAGATGATTTAGTGGTGACTAGATGGAGTTCTTGATCAGCAATAATCAGATCCTGAATCAGATGTCAACAAAAGAGACCAGAATGATAGTTCAGCACCGTGATTCAAGATGATATGTTCTTACACAAAAAGCTCAGCATGTAAAAATGAGATGCTATTCCTTTAAATAGGAGAGCAAATATGAGTTGTGACTGCAGGCACCCCGAGCGCAGATCAGAAAGTACCCAGTACCTAATCGTCCTGTATTATTGTCACAATTTGAATGTTTTGCTTAAATGATGAATATTTTAATATTAACTATTATAAAGGGAATTTGTAACAATTTATAATCCAGTATGTACTTATTACTTTGGGATATATTTCTGCATTTATATTGAATTATAAACTATACATTTTCAAAACTTTATTATGAAACCTGAATTAGATAACAGAGAAAATGCCTAGATTCCAATTTTAGCTTAAAGCGTATTATGCAAATATTAATAACTAATAAGGAACTCCCAATTACTAAAGCCAAAGCAAAATAAAACAAAAATTATTTGCAGGGGGGATTAAGTTGTTTACCTATTTGGATGAAGGTATATGTTGCCTTTCTATTGGGCAAGCCACAAGAACATAAACATTGTTGCTCAGTTGCGTCCAATTCTTTGTCCATAAACAGAAATAGTGGACACGAAGACATTGTCCATAAACAATGGACACACAAAAAGAAACATAAACAATTATATACAAGTATCACAAACAGTAAGCAGCTTTATTTTCTCTAAGGGTGAAAATACTTTCCCATAATCCATTCATGAAAATATCTCTTTTATTTTAATGCTACTTAATCTTTCGGGTCTCCACTGACTTGTTAGATGTAAAGTAAAAAACTTTTCTATTCTTGCTGGGTAACACAGAAACTTCTTTCAGGATAATGCATCATAAAACCCAGATAATAAAATTATTAGAAACATTAGTAATAAAGTAAAACAATATAAACTGTGAATGGTTGGTTGCCATTCCCAAAAGAAATCATAATATTGCACATGGACTTATATAAAACTTAAAATGTTTCCCTTGCTGAACTGAAATTGTGTGTATGTATATGTACAGTTCATTTTTTCCTCTTGGGGATATAATTAAAAAGCCAACCCTGAAAGCATTTTTATCTGGTGCTTCAGCTGCCATACCACAGTCTTTAGCAGCAAGCCAAAAATAAATAACCTACACCTTGTGTAATAGCTGTCACTAGACAGCGAAACAAAGTCACCATTCATCTTGCTCAGAGTCATTTTAGCCTTTAGCAGATGTGTTCTTTGAACAAATTTATTGGCCTTATGAATAAAGATTAGCACTCTTCTGTTCAAGTCTGTTGGGAAGAATGTTATTCTACTGTAAATGGACATAAAATTCAACCTAATGAAGGCTTTACAAAGGCAAAAAACAGTTTTTGAACTAAACTCTCTGAATATAGTTTGGATATTGGTTCTCTCTTGTATATTTAATGAATACATTATATTCATGAGTACCTTCATCTGTAATAGTGTGGATAAAGGTCTACACTTCAGTTATAATTTTAATTATATAATTAATAATGTGATTTATTTTAGTCATGATTGCAAAAGTATTTATACATCCTGATACTGTGTTTGTTTTTCAGTTATCATGGTTTATAAACACTGATGCACATTTACATGTGTATGACTTACAAAGAGTTACAAACATCTCTTTTAAATCCCTGAATGAAGTTACATAACTAATTATACAGTTGTAATTGTGTTCAGATTGAAATTAACCATGCTCTGTATTCGTATGTGATGTACTGTAAAACAGAATAGTAATCTCTAGTTTAGCTATCTGGTTCTTTAAGTTTAAATGGGATATCGAATGTATACATTGTGAAATACATAATCCTACACATTTGACTATTTTGTCTCTGGTAATAAACTGAAGTTTCCTGTAAGCATGCCATTTTGATCAACAACATGTATTAAGTACATTGAGCTACCTTGCTGTTGTTCAGTTGGTCAGCTGTATCCAACTCTATGCGACCCCATGGACTGCAACATGCCAGGTTTTCCTGTCCTTCACCGGAGCTTGTCAAACTCATGTCCATTGAGTCAGTGATGCCACCCAACCATTTTGTCCTCTGTCATCCCCTTCTCCTCCTGCCTTCAATCTTTCCCAGAATCAGGGTCTTTTTTAATGAGTCAGCTCTTTGTATCAGGTGGCCAAAATATCAGAGTTTCAGCTTCAGCATTAGTCCTTTCAATGAATATTCAGAGCTGATTTCCTTTAGGATTGACTGGTTTGATCTTCTAGCAGTGCAAGGGACTCTCAAGAGTCTTCTCCAACACCACAGTTCAAAAACATCAATTTTTCGGTGCTCAGCTTTCTTCACAGTCCAACTCTCACATCCATACATGACCACTGGAAAAACCATAGCCTTGACTACACGGACCTTAGTTGGCAAAGTAATATCTCTGCTTTTGAATATGCTATCTAGGTTGGTCATAACTTTCCTTCTAAGGAGTAAGCGCCTTTTAATTTCATGGCTGCAGTCACCATCTGCAGTGATTTTGGATCCCAAAAAAATAAAGTTTGCACTGTTTCCACTGTTTCCCCATCTATATCCCATGAAGTGATGGGACCAGATGCCATGATCTTAGTTTTGTGAATGTTGAGTTTTAAGCCAACTTTTTCACTCTTCTTTTTCAATTGCATCAAGAGACTTTTTAGTTCCTCTTCACTTTCTGCCATAACAATGGTGTCATCTGCATATCTGAGGTTGTTCATATTCCTCCCGGCAATCTTGATTTGAGCTCGTGCTTCATCCTGCCTGGCATTTGTCATGATGTACTCTGCATAGCAGTTAAATAATCATGGTGGCAATATACAGCCTTGATGTACTCCTTTCCCAATTTGGAACCAGTCCATTGTTCCATGTCTGGTTCTAACCGTTGCTTCTTGACCTGCTTACAGATTTCTCAGGAGGCAGGTCAGGTGGTCTGGTATTCCCATCTCTAAGAATTTTCCAGTTTGTTGTGACCCACACAATCAAAGGCTTTGGTGTCATCAATAAAGCAAAAGTAGATGTATTTCTGGAACTTTCCTGCTTTTTTGATGATCCAACGGATGTTGACAATTGGATCTCTGGTTCCTCTGCCTTTTCTAAATCCAACTTGAACATCTGGAAGTTCACAGTTCACATATTGTTGAAGCCTAGCTTGGAGAATTTTGAGCATTACTTTGCTAACATGTGAGATGAATGCTTTTGTGAAGTGGTTTGATTATTCTTTGGCATTGACCTTCTTTGGGATTGGAAAGAAAACTGACCCTTTCCAGTCCTGTGACCACTGCTGAGTTTTCCAAATTTGCTGGCATATTGAGTACAGCACTTGCACAGCATCATCTTTTAAGACTTGAAATAGATCAGCTGGAATTTCATCACCTCCACTAGCTCTGTTCATAGTGATGCTTCCTAAGGCCCACTTGACTTCACACTCCAGGATGTCTGGTTCTAGGTTAGTGATCACACCACTGTGGCTTTCTGGGTCATGAAGTTCATTTTTCTTTAGTTCTTCTGTGTATTCTTGCCACCTCTTCTTAATTATCTTCTGCTTCTGTTAGGTCCATACCCTTTCTGTCTTTTATTGTGCCCATCTTTGCATGAAATATTCCCTTGGTATCTATAGTATCCCAGAAGTGATCTCTAGTATTTCCCATTCTATTGTTTTCCTCTGTTTCCTTGCATTGTTCACCTAGGAAAGCTTTCTTATCTCTCCTTGCTATTGTTTGGATCTCTACCTTCAGATGGTTATCTTTCCTTTCTCCTTTGCCCTTCACTTCCTTTCTTAACTATATGTAAATATTTGTACTGAGCTTCATAGTTATATGTTAAGTGTCATGGAGAAGACTTAGAGAAGGGCAGTTCTTAACCAGCTGAGGTCTATAATTTCCAAGAGTTGCGGGTGGGTTGACACAGAAATTACTGAAAGTCACTTGCAACTTTATTCTTTAAAAGCTAATTTCTTCTATTTTTGAATTTGCTTATAACTCAGGAA
Organism: Oryx dammah; assembly: GCF_014754425.2. Taxonomy (NCBI): domain Eukaryota; kingdom Metazoa; phylum Chordata; class Mammalia; order Artiodactyla; family Bovidae; genus Oryx; species Oryx dammah. The sequence goes on from NW_024070206.1 coordinate 56,001,638, forward strand.
GCCAGGAGACTTTGTAGTTTCTGTTTTTTTAATGCTTTTATAAAGACATATGATAGTGTGCCAAAGACATAAACTCAGATAGAGTATATCTGTAACATTTTAAATTGTATCCATAACACAATAATTGCATTTGTTTTTAAAAACAAAGGGAGCAGTTAAGTAAAAACATTTAGTACATATTACCACAATTATAGGTCTTCCCAGGTAGCTCAGTGGTAAACAATCCACCTTCAGTGCAAGAGATGTGAGTTTAATGCCCAGGTCAAGAAGATTCCCTGGAGAAGAAAATGGCAACTCACTCCAGTATTCTACCCAGGAAATCCCATAGACAGAAGAGCCTGGAGGGTTACAGCCCATGGGGTCGCAAAAGAGATGGACTCGACAGAGTGACAAAAGAACCACAATTATGTTACATGCACTTATCTATAAAATATGTACAAGTGCACAGTCTGTTTAATTTTAGTATTAAAATATCAAATAAATTTTAATTAATTTATATTGTGAGATATAAATATATATATATCTAATAGAGATAGTAGATACATGTATATATATATATATATATGTTCAGTTCAGTTGCTCAGTCATGTCCAACTCTTTGCAACCCCATGGACTGCAGCACACCAGGCTTCCCTGTCCATCACCAACTGCTGGAGCTTGCTCAAACTCATGTTCATTGAGTCAGTGATGCCATCCAACCATCTCATCCTCTGTCATCCCCTTCTGCCTTCAGTCTTTCCCAGCAGGGTCTTCTCCAGTAAATCAGTTCTTCTCTCCAAAAGATTGGAGCTTCAGCTTCAGCATCAGTCCTTCCAATAAATATTTAGGACTGATTTCCTTTAGGATTGACTGGTTTGTTCTCCTATCAGTGCAAGGGAATTTTAAGAGTCTTCTCCAACACCACAGTTCAAAAGCATCAACTCTTCCGTGATCAACCTTTTTTGTGGTCCAACACTCACACCCATATATGACTACTGGAAAAACCATACCTTTGACTATTGTCTTCACATACACACACACACATACATATGTTCTGTGAATAGGATTTTGGACCAAGTCTTTGAGTTTAAGGACTAGAGATAATTGAAAGATATTCTCCAGGTTTCTGTGATCATGAAGATTAAAGAAACTGGTAAAAATAGAAAACCATTTGATGTTCCAATATCTACTTCATTCTTTTATGATGAGTCAGTGGGTTTTGATGGCTCCTTGAAGAGCTGTGTAGGAGTTACCCCACCTTTTAATCAAATGTTTTTGCCCAAGACAGTGAACTGAACTAAAAAGACACCCTGCTTCTGACCTGGTTAAGACCACAAGATGTCTTAAACAGAGGACCTGGGAACCAAGGCCTTGACAACCAGACACTGATTTCACAGTTACTTTCTCTCTGGCAGAGATATGAGTTGGACTGAGATGCCAGAACACTCTTGCAATATGGTTCTTGTCTTTAGCTCTAGAGTTGCACCCCAGAAGTTAACAGATAGTATGAGAAATATCTTAACTCTATGTTCAGATATTTTAGAAGGCATTACAGGGAGAGAGTTGTTTTGACTTTCTGAAAGATGTATGACTTGACCAGAAAAATAATGCAACTATTTTTCAACTTGTAACAATGTAACCTGATTAAACATTACTTGGTATGTAGCTGGCTGCATTTGGACTTTTGCATTTAATTTCTGACATTTCAAGAAAGAGCACAGAGTTTTTTTCAATTAGGAAGATGCCTAAAAGTTTGTAAACAATTGAAGGTCTTTACAAGGACTTTGTGAATCACTTCAATTATCTATAACTTTTTATCTGTTGCTGATTATATCTGGGGCTAATTTGCATTTATCTACATTTGTCAACATTAAATTTCATTTGCCACATGTCAGCCTATTTAAGGAGCAAATTTGAAGCATATTACAATGTAGTAGATGTAAATTGGAACACCACTATTTAATAACTCCTTCCTCCTAGTCTCTAAATTGAAAAAAAAGTCAACATATTAAAAAGAGGCTAAATGTCTAGTTTCCTTAATTATGATAAAAAACTGGAGAAAAAAGAATATATTTGACTGAAAAATATTACCAATTTATGCTTTTTAAAGGCAACAACACTAGTTATTTTTTTTAAATTTCAGTTTAACAGCATTATTTTCAAAATATGACATCTGAGAAGAAACTGCAAGGAGTTAATCTTTACTAATGATATTAAAGAAACTGGTAACATAAATATGGGCAAATTTTAAAAAATAAGCCTCTAAATAAATAGAATGGATTATCAATAATATCAGTAAATCATTGCATTTATTTAAATTTTATTTAAATTATAATAAAGAAAATAAAATAATTTGCTATTAAAGAAAATATAAGCTATAATCATTGAGCAAATAGATAAAAAATAATTTTAGTATATAAATCAGGAAGTTTTGATTATATGCAGCTAAAATCTAAAAGGAATTAATATTTATGCAACTATTTCAGTATATGTGCATTTTGAGGAGGAAGCTGTAGGCTTTTCAAATAACTGGAAAACATGCTAGTAATTTATGTTTATATGAATATCTTAATTGAGGTTTCAGACTATTTTAAAGTTTAAAATACCAATAAAATCATTTGTCATTGTATTGCTATAGGAAAATACTGTATTGATAGAATGTCCTTGGAATGAGTCCAAGCTAATGCACATAAAAGATTAAGCAGGCCCAGAAAAGTATGTCATCAATTTGGAAGAATTTCCAAATGACCAGCATAAAATGTGCATGTACTCAATATATATTTTTGAGGCCATAGTTATATTCCAATAAATACTAAATTCTGATGAGAAGTGAATAGAAAGAAATGATAAAAAGGCATACATTCCCCCAAAGAATTTAGAGCTGTTGGGACAGGAACATGTATTTCTACGCCCATATTCATATCAGCATTATTCACAGTAGCCAGAAGGGACAAGTAACTCAAGTGTTCTTCACCAGATAAATGGATAAACAAATGTGGGACACATGTACATGGAATATTATCCAGTCTTGAAAAGAAGACCTACACTACAGCATGGGTGAGACTTGAGGACATTATGCTACTTGAAACAAGCCATTACAAACAGCAAATACTGTAGAGTGCCATGCACATGAGATGCCACCTATAATCAGTTCATAGAGGTAGAAAGTAGGTGGGGCATGCCAGGGACTGCAGGGGGACAGGAATGGTGAATTATTATTAAGAGTTATAATTTTGCAAGATGAAAAATATTCTGGATCCAGATGGCGGTAACGATTGCACAGCAATGTGAATGGACTTAATACCAGAACTGTACCCTTAAAAATGTTTAGATAGATACATTTTACATTATGTGTTTTTTATCACATTATAAAAATATATAACCTGTATATATTTATGTAGCTTTACCATTTCATGTCATGTTAGCTCAATGTTTGACTCTTATTATTTGGAACATGAGCTTCATATTTTATTGTTGTGGGTGTGGTTTAGTCTCTAAGTCATGTCCGATTGTTGCGACCCCATGGACTGCAGCCCACAGGATCCTCTGACCTTGGGATTTTCCAGGCAAGACTGCTGGAGTGGGTTGCCACTTCCTTCTCCAGGGGATCTTCCAGAGCCAGTGATCGAACCTTGGTCTCCTGTGGTGCAGGTGGTCTCCTGCATGGCAGGCGGGTCCTTCACTGACTGAGCCACCTCGGAATTACTCATATTATACAATTGCAGTTTAATCTGATAAAGCACAAAGAACAACATACATAAATTAAAATTATCAAAGTTTAATTTAATTGATTGTGAATGGAAAGAGAAACCATAGTATAACAATTGTTAGAGGAAGGCATGATAATTGGTTGCCTTGAATTACTTTTTCATCCTTATTATTATTTAAATACTTATTAATGAACAGTTTTTAAATGAGTTGTTAAGTTTGGAGAATACTATTGCAGCATGTACATTTTGAAATTCCTTACATTTCCTGAAATTCTGAGACATTTTTCTTTTTAGTTTTCAGAGGTAAATTTTAAAAAGATAATATTTGTAAAATGTCATTAATATTATAATCTTAATGTTTTTAAGGATTTTATAGCTTTTATATATTTATGTGTTCCTAATACATGTATTGGGCTTCCCAGGTAGCTCAGTGGTAATGAATGTGCCTGCCAATGCAGGAGACTCAAGTTTGATTCCTAGGTACAGGAAGATCCCATGGAGTAGGGCATGGCTACCCACTCCGGTATTTTTGCCTGGGAAAAGCCATGAACAGAGGATCTTGGAGGGCTACAGTCCAGGGGGTTGCAAAGAATCAGACATGACTGAGCACACAGGCATGTAAACACCCACATGATATAAAATAATAATTTCAGAGTAAAAATAAACCTCTGGAATTAATTTTAAAGTTTAAAATTTCTTTTTTATTCTTTTTGTACTTAGAAATCCCCCAGGAAAAATGCTACATTGTAAAGTGATTTGAACAAATTACTTTCTATGTATGTTATGCACCAGTTTAATAAATGGATAGATTAATTTCTTTCAGTTTATTTTTTAACTATATGATATTGATTTCTTATCTGAGTTTGTAACAATGAATGGCACAAAACCTTGTATTAAAAAAGTAAAATCATACTAAATGGAAAACATTTGATAGATTTACTCTATTAAAATCTGCTTAAGAAAATATATTTTCTAAGATATCAGCCACACTAAATGGAAAATAATGTTCCCATTTGTTTTACGACCATTAGTTAATCCAAAGACATAAAAATGTGTACAAAGGAGGAAAAAGAAAAAAAAAATGGTCATTTTAAGTTACTAGGTAATTAATATCCACTTGATAGATGGGATATATCCAAATAAGCTGTTGGCCAGTGTTTCCCTTTGGGTGATATTTGTTGAGTGATATTTCAAATTGCAAAGTGACATTCAGTCACGGATTTTATTGAAATGTACCTGTAATACATTGTACCTTCAAGGCAAAAACTTTTCATTTTGGAGCTTAAATGGTGCAATAATGTCTAACTTTCAGGAGTAAAGGAATCAATCAATATGTTGGTTACATAGCAGAGGCACCCTGGAATTTATCTGACAAGCGAGGAGATCCCAGACATTTTTCCTGCTATTCCTCCACAGCTCTATTCAGACTTTTCAATAGAAAATCTGGCAAATACAGCAAAAGGAGGAAGAGAAAGAGTAAGAAAAAATACAAGTCAAAAGTTAAAAAATAAAAGTAACAATGATGGTGAACTCTCTGACCTTAAATAAAAAAGGAAAAAATGTACAAAGTATGGGAATGAACAAAGCCTTGCTGGAATAAAGGAAATTTTTGGTTCACTGCCTGTGCAGTTTGCTTAACATACCAAATTTAACTGGGAATACTTTTTGAGTGAGTTCTTTATTTCACTATAACTTTAAGTCCATAATCAACGTCACCAAATATCTTACAGAGTTTTCAAATCAATTAGATATACCCAAAGATTTTACTTGGATATGTGATTATCTTGACCATTTTGAGAATAAAATAAATCATAAGCTCCAGTGAATTCATAAGATTGGAACTTTCATGATAGTTCACAAAGGAATGTAATAAAAAAATTTACTCTCTCAAATTAATTAATCTTTATATAGCCAGTTCTACTTACTATTATATTCTTTATTTTAAAAGCATTTACTTTATCTTCTAAATTTAGTGAAAAAGCAGTTAACTTTTTTTTTTTTTTTTTTTACTTTACAATTCTGTATTGGTTTTGCCATACATTGACATGAATCCACCACAGGTATACATGTGCTCCCAAACATGAACCCCCCTTAAAGATCTAATATTAGCACTGTATAAATATACCTGTATACAGTCTTATTATAGTAATTGTTTATTTGGTTAAGAAATATCTTCAATTTGTTATAAAGACCAAATAAATAAAGATGATAATTTTTTTCAATTGAAATATTATATATATATATAAAAGGTACAAGTCTTAAGTCTAAATTTTTAGTTAAAATTGTACTTATCTCCTCTGTCCGTGGAATTCTCCAGTCAAGAAAACTGGAGTAGGTAGCCATTCCCTTCTCCAGGGGATCTTCCCAACCCAGAGATCAGACCTGTATATATATTTTGTGTGTTGTGTGCTTGGTCCCTCAGTCATGTCCGACTCTTTACAACCCCATGGACTGCAGCCCACCAGGCTCCTCTGTCCATAGGGATTCTCTAGGCAAGAATACTGGAGTGGGTTGCCATGCCCTTATCCAGGGGTTGTTCCTAACCCAGGGATCGAACTCAGGTCTCCCGCATTGCAGGTTGGGTTCTTTACCATCTGAGCCACCAGGAAAGCCCTCATAATGAGTTAGTTTTGCTTTTTTTTTTTTTTCTTTGACTTCATATAAATGAAAACTTGCTCAATATTATTTCTGTAAAATATATTCATATTATGTGAGTAAATATTTCTTAAGTGCTATTAATAGCAAGACAAACTTTCTTCTGATCTTTATATAAAGAGCTTTATTTAAATTATGAGGTGTAATTTATATACACTTCATCATACAGTTGGATAAGTATTGACATATGAGTATACTCATGAAACAGTCACCAAAATGAGATAATAATATATTGGTCATCTCCCAAAGTTTGATCAGGATTGCAACTGATGCTCCTGAATTATGAGTTCTGGGTTATGGAAATGTCCATGCTGTGTTTGGGGATCGTATACGCCTGCAGGTCCTGTGTACTCTTTGGGTGTTTCGAGTGATGCTTGGCCCAGTTCAGGCAGTTTCCTGCTGCAAGTGTGCTGATAAGTTCTCAACTGAGTACCCTGAGGAGACACTGTAGACCCTGCAATCTCCGGTCCCCTTGGCCCCCTGGGTTCTCCAGCATCATCTCCTGAAATCAGCGATACTGCAGGGCTCTGCCTGGTTTCCACAGCCCCTGCCACAGACACAGCCAGGAAAATTCCCCGGCATAATCCACAGTAATCATAGAGCTCACCTCTTCTATTTCCCCTCTCTTGGAGACCATTTTTCTTTCTTAATTGATATGTCCTCTTTAGTTACTGATTCCTGATTACCTCTTTCTTTTTCCAAATTCCCTTTTACAAAGTAACATAACACATGCAAACATGAACAGGAATGGACCCATTCCACTGCCAGCTGAAATTATCAGCTGAAAAATGTCACACATCTTTTGTGGGGGGTTATTGAAAACCCCACAAACAACCTTCTTTAGATGCTGGCTCTTATTTCTGAACCCACCCTAACCACAGGAAAACTTCATTACATCCCTCAGCCCCTCAAAGTAAAATGATATTTGCATTTCTATTAGAGCTATCAGCTAGATTTTTTTTTTTTTCAAATTCCTTCTTCCTGTACCTGGGTTGCTCACTAGTTGAGGTGTGAAATCCATCATATGTATATTTTCCCCTTTGTTCTTCTTCCACTGCAGGATTCCAAGCACTTACCAAGTATCATGGGACCAGGGAAAGATGGGGTGCATGGTGGGCTCAGGCTTTCAGAATAACTCCATCGAGCCATGTTTTTATCATGGCTTTTGCTTCCAAGACCTAGAGAGACATGTCTTTGCTGGGGTCTACAGATGACTGAGCCCAAGGAAAATTAAGATTAATTAAAAAGCACACCCACAGGGCTTGACATCAAAGTAAGAGCTTATTGTTAACAAAGACAAATGCAACAGTTGCACGAATTGAAATTATTTACAAGAAACAATTCATTCACTTCTTTTGGTAAACTAGTGGAGAAAAAGTCAAAATCAAACATTATTTACTGATTTACTCTAAGATATCTCTAACTAGAATAATGAGAAATGCTCATTTCTCTTATGATCTGAAATGATCTGCATATTTGCTACTCTTAGACCGACCTGACCCTGCACTGCAAAGTCATGAGATGAGAAGAAAAGAAAGTGAGTATTTATTGACAGGCTAAAAATATTCAAAGTGCGTTATTGACTTCAGATACATACATACTTAACTTTAATACTTTCACAGTAAGGGAAGTTTCAAGTTGGAGCCTGAAAATCTCAAGCTCTGAAAGGCTAATACCTGTACTGCTGTGCCACATATTGGGGTTCCCAGATGGCACAGTCGTGAAGAATCTGCTTGACAAAGCAGGAGACACAGGAGGCTCAAGTTTGATCTCAGGTTGGGAAGATCCCCTGGAGTAGGAAATGCCACCCCACTCCAGTATTTTTGCCTAGAAAACCTCATGGGCAGAGGGTCCTGGAGGGCTACAGTCAATACGGTAGTACAGAATCGGACACAGCTGAAATGACTTAGCATGCATGCATTCATGCCACATTACTTTGCCAACAAAGGTCCACCTAGTCAAAGCTATGGTTTTTCCAGTAGTCATGTATGGATTTGAGAATTGGACTATAAAGAAAGTTGAGTGCCAAAGAATTGATGCTTTTGAACTGTGGTGCTGGAGAAGACTCTTGAGGGTCCCTTGGACTGCAAGGAGATTAAACCAGCCCATTCTAAAGGAGATCAGTCCTGAATATTCATTGGAAGGACTGATGCTAAAGCTGAAGCTCCTATACTTTGGCCACCTGATGTGAAGAACTGACTCATTAGAAGAGAGCCTGATTCAGGGAAAGATTGAGGGCAAGAAGAAGAGGGTGACAGACGATGAGACGGTTGGATGGCATTACCAACTCAATGGACAAGAGTTTGAGCAAGCTCTGGTAGATGATGAAGGACAGGGAAGCCTGGTGTGCTGTAGTCCATGGGGTTGCAAAGAGCTGGACACAACTGAGTGACTGAACAACAACAAGAATGCATGCCCCTGCTATAGAAAGAAAGAAAGTGAAAATCACTCACTTGTGTCCGACTGTTTGCAACCCCATGGACTATAGTCCATGGAATTCTCCAGGCCAGAATACTAAAGTGGGTAGCCTTTCCCTTCTCCAGGGGATCTTCCCAACCCAGGGATCTAACCCAGGTCTCCTGTATTGCAGGCGGATTCTTTACCAGCTGACCTCCAAGGGAAGCCCAAGAATACTGGAGTGATAGCCTATCCCTTCTCCAATGAATCTTCCTTACTCAAGAATCGAAGTGGGTCTCCTGCATTGCAGGTGGATTCTTTGCCAACTGAGCTATGAGATTTTTGCTATAGAAGCTCAGATTAAAAAAAAAAAACTTACATGATGGGTTTTCATTTATTTCTACACCACACTCAAGAAGAGGAATAAGTGTAAAAAGGCCTTGATACAAGGATGCTGGAATAATGGTGGATGTCTTAGACTTCTGAGTACCACACTGCTTAACAGATGCTGTAAGGACCTTCTCCATAGTGGATTTTTTATTTTTCATTTTCCTTAACTTGATGCGGGTCAGTAGTGTTTCTGAATGATGCATTCTGCCTGTAGAATTAACTGCAGAAGATGCCAGTGATGTGTTGATCGTACCACCCAAGGTCTGTGTAAGTGCTCTTCTTGATCTAAGATGAGGTGTGTGTGTGTGTGCTCAGTTGTGTCCCACTCTTTGTGACCTTGTGGACTGTTGCCTGTCAGGCTCCTCTGTCTCTGAAATTTTCCTGGCAAGAATACTGGAGCTATACTATTAAATCTCTAAGCTCAGTACCCATTATATTTTACCCTGGGTCTCTTACCACATTGATTACCATACTTTTGTGCCTATCCTAGCAAGTATTCTTTCCTCTCCATCTATTGTTTAACCAAATATCTATGCCAAATGTTTAACCAAATATGTTTAACCAAATATCTATGGCCTAATTGGAGATTAGGTCACTTGGTCTTAATTTTTCACTACATACTGAACTTAGACTAAGAGTTAGAAAATACATCTGTGAACTATTAGGTTTATATATATATTTTTTTACTTTGAATAACCACACAATGATTATTTATGTATAATATAGCATTCATTCCTTAGAAGAAAAGCTATGACAAACCTAGACACATATTAAAAGACAGAGACATCATTTTGCTGACAAAGGTCTGTACAGTCAAAGCTATCGCTTTTCCAGTAGTCATGTACTGATGTCAGAGTTGGATCATAAAGAAGGCTGAGTGCCAAAGATTTGATGCTTGTTAACTGTGATGCTGGAAAAGACTCTTGAGAGCCCCTTGGACTGCAAGGAGATCAAAGAAGTAAATCCTAAAGGAAATCAACCCTGAATAGTCCTGGAAGGACTGATGCTGAAGCTGAAGCTCCAATACTTTGACCATCTAATGTGATGAGCTGACTCTTTGGGAAAGACCCTGATTCTGGGAAAGATTAAAGGCAGGAAGAGAAGGGTGCGACAGAGAATAAGGTGGTTGATGGCATCGTCGACTGAAAGGACATGAGTTTGAGCAAACTCTGGGAGATAGTGAAGGACAGGGAAATTTGGTGTGCTGCAGTCCATGGGATTGCAAAGAGTTGAACGTGATTTAGCAACTGAACAACAACAATATAGCCTTCAAAGTAGAAAACTGAAGAAGAGTCTGAATCATTAATTTATTTGGTCCTTTCTAGGTCTCATCTACGTTGATAGCATCATTATTCATAGAGGTACTCATTCTCCGTGACTCTTTATCTTGATACCAGCGAGTTAATGCTTATATAGCAAATCACTGAACAGTGGTTCTTTGAGTGTAAGTCATCATGGTTTTTGAATGTACATGATTTAGCTACAGTACAAGTGCTCTGCCAAAGAGATGACTGTCACTGGGTCAATTTTACTTTCCAGGAGAGTTTGAAGGAAAAGTAAAAAGAATGAGAATATGTGTGTAGAAGGATAGATAAAAATCCAATTTTCACAAAGATAAAAGCTCTTAGGAAGCATGTGTGACATAGAGAGAAAGTTGAGAAAGGCAGCAAGTTTTGTCACATGAAACAGAGCACTGAGTGAAAAATATGATGACACAAAAACTTAATATCAAATCAACTGAATTATCTTTGACATCTTAGGTTGAATAATGAAAATTAGCACTAGTGATGCTTTTGTATGTCACTGCTGACATATGTTAGCTACTTTAATTACTGGATTTTTTCGGTCTTTATATGGTGAAACTATTGATGTAATCTATATATTTCTGTATTATAAAGTGTTTTCCCCTGATGAAGATATTTTCAAATGAATAATAGTAGGAAGCCAATGTTTCAAGAAAAAGTATTTCCATTTTTAATGTTATACATAAACTCTACCACTGTATCATTTTTAATTAATGAAATAAATCTCAATGCATGGAAGAAACAAAATTTAGCCTTGTTGATGACTATAAATAAGATGACAATTATTAACTGGGATAATATAATTCTCTATAATGAAAATCTTTTTGTAATTTTTACACATAGGTGTTTCCTTTTGGTAAATTAGATTTATGACTTAAAAGGCATACTAAATACTGAGTTTTTGAGAGGTACTGTTGGGTTAATAATAGTTCTTTACTCCAAATACTTAAGCAAATTATATTCCCACCATGTTTCTGTTCATCTACTTTTCAATTATTAATGGATGTTGTAATTTTTCCATTTTTTGTTTTTACCTTTTTGTACAAAAACTATTTATTAAATGTTACATTTACTTAATATTTTCATTATTAATGAGGCTTTTTTTTTTGTCTTGTCATTTACACTTGCATTTCTTCTTTGTGAATGACCATGTCGTCTAGTCATTTTCCTGTGAAGACTTTTATCTTTTCTGATTAGGACTTAAGAGATTTTAAAAAAGTTTCAAGGCTACATTATACCCACCTATCATCTTCCTTTTACTATTTCCAAAGAGTTTTCTTTCTTAATATTTCAATGTGGTTGTTATAAAGCAACAGCTATATGTACATTTAAACTGTATATGCAGTGAAATCTGTCAATCATTGCATACTGTATGGGGTTCTTGATGGTGTTGTTATGATTTGTTTTGTTTTGTATTTGATGCTATGTTTGCAAAGTCTAAATATATGGAGAATGTATTATCATTCTTCCTACCTTTGACCTATATGTTCATATGCCAAGATTATATCTGTTTATAAAATATTCACCTGCATTATGACACTAACATAAGCTTCTTATCACGTTGTTGTTTAGATTGCAAGTTAACTGCATTTATCCCCGATTTCCACGAATTTCTGACAATTATAAAGGCACTGATTGACCCCTCCTGGGATGTATGCACGTTTATGACCAATTACAATTGCATAAGGGATTGATTTCAATGAGTCAACAATAGAGACTGTAGCCATCCCTATATCAAGGAGAGCAGGTCTCTGGTTGGCAATTTCAGCCAGAGAATCAACAAAGAGCTGGGCCCGAATGAACAATAACAAATGAAACAAGCAAAGAAACAAAACAATTGCTGGGCCAAATAAAAATACAAAGTGTGAGCTATACCTATCCACCTTTCCATTCCTCCTGCCACTACCATAATGTAGTCTTTTATCATTTTTTTTACTTGAATTGCTTTGGCAGCAGGCTAACTGATTTTATTGCCTCCCATCCTTTCTTTCTAATTTATTTAACACCCTAGTGCCAGCATGATATTTCTAAGAGCACAAATCTAATAATGTTGTTTTGTGTTCAACTTTTTGTGACCCCATGGACTACAGCCCACCAGGCTCTTCTGTCCGTGGGATTTTCCAGGCAAGTATGCTAGAGTGGGTTGTCATTTCCTTCTCCAGTAATTTTACATCGTCAAAATTATGATTTAATGCTCCACCATTGTTTTTAGGTGGACAAACTTTATTTTCTTGGGCCCCAAAATCACTGCAGATGGTGACTGCAGCCTTAAAATCAAAAGACACTTGCTCCTTGGAAGAAAAGCTATGACCAACCTAGAGAGCATATTAAAAAGCAGAGACATTACTTTACTGACAAAGGTCTGTCTAGTCAAAGCTATGGTTTTTACAGTAGTCATGTATGGATATAAGAGTTGGACTATAAAGAAAGTTGAGCACCAAAGAATTGCTGCTTTTGAACTGTGGTGTTGGAGAAGACTCTTGAGAGTCCCTTGGGCTGCAAGGAGATCAAATGAGTCAATCCTTAAGGAAACCAGTCCTGAATATTCATTGGAAAGACTGATGCTGAAATTGAAACTCCAATATTTTGGCCACCTGATGCGAAGAACTGACTCATTTGAAAAGACTCTGATGCTGGGAAAGATTGAAGGTAGGAGGAGAAGGGGACCACAGAGGATTAGATGGTTGGATGGCATCACTGACTCAATGGACATGAGTTTGAACAAGCTCCGGGAGTTGGTGATGGACAGGGAAGCCTTCCCTCCTGGCTCAGACGGTAAAGTATCTGCCTACAATGAGGGAGACCTGGGTTCGATCCCTGGGTCAGGAAGATCCCCTGGAGAAGGAAATGGCAACCCACTCCAGTATTCTTGCCTGGAAAATCCCATAGACGGAGAAGCCTGGTTGGCTTCTGTTCATGGGGTTGCAAAGAGTCAGACACGACTGAGCAACTTCACTACTACTAGGGAAGCCTTGCATGCTGCAGTCCGTGGGGTAGCAAAGAGTCGGACACGACTGAGTGACCGAGCTGAACTGATTGTTTTTAGGATAACATGTTAGTTATTTTTTTAAGCTGGAGTTAAAGGCCAGTTATGAGCTCCGTTGAATGTATTTTTCATCTCTCTTGTACCACATCTCAGAATCTAAGTATATCACAATTGCTGGATTTATTTTTTCAGGCCCAAATGGTTCTCTTTTATTGGCATATGAACATAATTCTACACAGAAATGTACTTTAAATGCAATTTATCTTTTTTACCACAACATCCTATGTTGACCTTAAGTAGAACATTTCTGACCTTCTAAGTTTGTGTTGTCAATTAGGCAAATATTTAATCTTTGCTATCAATATTGTTTGGAATGTTGAAATAAATCAACTATGGTTGCTTAGTAATCATTAAAATGTTTTCCTCAACTCAAAATTACATGTGTATCTATGCATATGTTCTTTGAAGATATTTTCCATATCACTTATTGATGACTTATTGATATGTTGAGTTTGTTTTGTAGTAATGACTAAAGTGAGACAATGATCCCAGCATTACTTTTATTTTTCCACTAATACAAAATTTAACTTCTATGAAATACAAAATTTGTATACTCTTAGGTCTGTTTTTCTATTATTTCCTTCATCTACATAATGTATTATTCCTTTGTTTGTATTATTGGAACTTTAAATGTTTTAAGTAGAACAAGATGCCCCATATTATATTTTAACTTTCTTAATTGCCTGCTTAAACTATACTTCAAAATTAAGGATTTATTCAATTATTTTTAGTTGTGTGGTTTTCACAAATATTCAAATAAATTTAAGAAAATTAACACAAAATATTTTATCATTCAAATTTGTATTTATCAATGTATATAATTTTTCACCCCCTCTGTACTTTTGCATATAATTATGTATACTGAGCATATTTTGCTAAGTTTATTTCCATTTATATTGTATTTACAATTGTAAATGGAATTTTCCCCACTGACCTAATATTTTCTGTATATTAGAAGTTTATTTGATGTGGATTATTTTGTAAATAGAATACTTACTGAATTCTTTCATGTTTTCATTTTTTATTGGCTTTTTAGTCATTTTAAAATATATATATCTTTTGTATTATTTATCTGTCCAATTAAATTGGTTAGAAATTTCAGAACACCATAAAATTTTAAAAAATAGAGTTTCATCTTTCTCCTATTTCTTAATTAGCATGCTTCCCATGTCTTACTGTTAAGCTTTCTGCATTTTTGTCTACACTTTTTGTTGTACTGAGAAAGTATTCCTCTTTTCATATTTCAGTTGACTATTTCATCAGGGAAGCCTATTCAGCATCAGTAAAAATTTTTCTTTCTTATCTTGACCAGTTAATATTGTGAAATATATATAGCTAATTTCCTAGTCCTGAATAATTCCTACTTTGCCAAAATAAATCCTATTTGTTTGAGTGTATTATTCATGTGTTGTTTTATTTGATTCTCTGTGTTATTGTTTTATTTATGACTTTGAATCAATATTTATAAGCAAGACATCCATGTGCCATCCTTGTCAGCCTAGCACTGTTTTGTAAATATGTTGAGAAGTTATCTTTTATCCTGGTGAGCTGCCAAAAGGTATAAAAAAAGAGGATGAATTATCTATTCCAGTAAATTTACAAGAATTCACCCATAAAACCATCTGGATATGGCCAGTCAATTGGGGAGAAGCTGTTTGAAAGAGCTTTTTTTTTTTTTTCACGTATCTTTATATGCTTATATTTTGCAATTTCCATGATCATTTTCTTCTAACCTCCTGTTTTTTTGTTTTCTGTGCATTTATTACACAACTAATATGTTGCTATCCATTTTTGATTAGTGGATTTTTTTTTTACTTTTTAAAATTAATAATTTCAGTTCAGTTCAGTTGTTCATCTCTGACTTTTTCCGACCCCATGGACTGCAGCATGCCAGGCCTCCCTGTCCATCACCAACTGCCAGAGCCTACCCAAACTCATGTTCATCGAGTCAGTGATGCCATCCAACCATTTCATCCTCTGTCGTCCCCTTCTCCTCCTGCCTTCGATCTTTGCCAGCGTCAGGGTCTTTTCAAATGACTCATTTTTTTCACATCAGGTGGCCAAAGTACTGAAGTTTCAGCCTGCATCATTCCTTCCAGAGAACACCCAGGACTGATCTCCTTTAGGATGGATTGGTTGGATCTCCTTGCAGTCCAAGGGATTTTCAAGAGTCATCTCCAACACCACAGTTCAAAAGCATCAATTCTTCAGTGCTCAGCTTTCTTTATAGTCCAACTCTTACATCTATACATGGCCACTGGAAAAACCATAGTTTTGACAAATGGACTTTTGTTGGTAAAGAAATATCTCTGCTTTTTAATATGCTGTCTAGGTTGGTCATAGCTTTTCTTCCAAGGAGCAAGCATCTTTTAATTTCATGGCTTCAGTCACCATCTGCAGTGATCTTGGAGCCCCAAACAATAAAGTCTTTCCATGTTTCCACTGTTTCCCCATCTCTTTGCCATGAAGTGATGGGACCGGATGCCATGATCTTAGTTTTCTGAATGTTGAGCTTTAAGCCAACTTCTTCACTCTCCTCTTTCACTTTCATCAAGAGGCTCTTTAGTTCTTCTTCACTTTCTGCCATAAAGGTCATGTCATCTGCATATCTGAGGTTATTGATATTTCTCCTAGCAATCTTGATTCCAGGTTTTTCTTCATCCAGTCCAGCGTTTCTCATGATGTACTCTACATATAAATTAAATAAGCAGGGTGACAATATACAGCCTTGACATTCTTTTCCCAATTTGGAACCAGTCTGTTGTTCCATGACCAGTTCTAACTGTTGCGTCTTTACCTGCATACAGATTTCCCAGGAGACAGGTCAGGTGGTGTGGTATTCCCATCTCTTTAAGAATTTTCCAGCGTTTGTTGTAAGCATGATGTAAAGCCATAAAATTATCAACAGAGCAATGAATGACTCCATGTGCTAAGTTGCTTTAGTTGCATCCAACTTTCTTGACCCTATGGACTGTAGACTCCTAAGCTCCTCTGTCTATGGAATTCTCCAAGCAAAAATATTGGAGTTTCTTGTCATTTCCCTCTCCACAGCATCTTCCTCACCCAGGGATTGAACCTGTGTCTACTGTGGCTTCTGCATTGGCAGGCAGATTCTTTACCACTGAACCACTGGGGAAGCCACTACACCTCCAGTGTATTGCCACTGTAATATTCTACCTGAGAATGTGCCCTGTTTATCAATAAGATGTGAGAAAAGTAATGCACTGGTTGATATACTATAACAAAATGGCATAAAACTGATTATCTGTCCCCAAATAAATGGATTAAGATGTGATGAGTATGTTTACATATGTATTGTTGTTGTTTAGTTGCCCATCATGTCTGACTCTTTGCTACCCCACGGACTGCAGCATGCCAGGCCTCCCTGTCCCTCACCATCTCCTGAAGTTTTCCCAAGCTCATGTCCATTGCATTGGTGATATCATCCAGCTGTCTCATCCTCTGATGCCCTCTTTTCCTTCTGCCCTCAATCTTTCCCAATATCAAAGACTTTTCCAATGAGTCAGCTGTTTGCATTAGAAGACCAAAATAAAATACTGGACCTTCAGCTTTAGCATCAGTCCCTCCAATGAGTGTTCATCCTTGATTTTCCTTATGATTGACTGGTTTGATCTCCTTGCTGTCCAAGGGACTTTCAGGAGTCTCCTCCAGCATCACAGTTTGAAGGCATCAATTCTTTAGCACCCTGCCTTCTTTACAGTTCAGCTCTCAAAACTTTGCATGACCGCTTACACACAGTGGAATATCTCTCAGCTATAAAAAATGAAATCTTGCCATTTGTAACAGCATGGGTGGACCTGGAAGATACTATTTTAACTGAAATAAGTCACACAGAGAAAGAGAAATATATGTGTTTAGTTATATGGGGAATCATAAAATACACTAATATATCAAAGTGGGAAAATACTCACAGATCAGAGAAAAAATTAGTGATTGTCAGAGAGGAGAGGGTCACGGGATGGTGATATAAGTGAAAGGGACTAAGAGGTACAAGTCTCTAGGTATTAAATAAATATGTCATTGGGATATAATATATAGCACAGGGAATATATTTAATAATAGTGTTATAACTTTATATGATGCATAATTACAAAAATATTCAAATCATTTTGCATACTGGAACTAATATATTGTATGTCAACTATACATCAATAAACTAAACTAAAATAATTGGTTTTATTTGGTGCATTTACAAGTAAGCTGGAGGAAGGTATGATGATGATGAAAGTCATTCAGTTGTGTCTGACTCTTTGTGACCCCATGGACTATATAGTCCATGGAATTCTCCAGGCCAGAATACTGGAGTGGGTAGCCTTTCCCTTCTCCAGGGGATCTTCCCAACCCAGGGATCTAACCCAGGTCTCCCGCATTGCAGGGAGATTCTTTACTAGCTGAGCCACAACGGAAGCCCAAGAATACTGGAGTGGTTAGCCTATCCCTTCTCCAGCAAATCTTCCTAACCCAAGAATCGAACTGGGGTCTCCTGCATTGCAGGTGGATTCTTTACTAATGAGCTATGAGAGAAGCCCTGGAGGAAGGTAGGATGGAGTCAAGTGCTTGAAGGCATAATTTGAAAATCTGGAGCTGGAGTATAATGGGTGATGATCTATTTAAATGGTATGATTATGGAGGTTGGAGGTTAAGAAATCTAGTACGTGCAGTGGGTAGGAAGTGTTCAAATAGCAGAGGCCCCTCATTGGATGGGTCATTTCTATTGATACTCAGGTTTCAGTATGTAAAGTTGATATGTAAATAGGGACATTTACTTAGGGATCCATTAGTTTGCTTTTCTACTTACTGAAAATTTTAAACTGATTTCCTCACTGGGGATTGTGTACAGATTGTTTTTTTCCCCTCCATGTTTTCCCCACCTAGTCTTTCTGCTTAGCTCAACACCCCGTCACTGGAGAAACTTTCTTGACCACTGTCCTTCATACCCTGCCCTCCACACAGTGTCCTAGACTCATTCCCCCCACACAAATACATCTGGCTGGCTCTGTATTCACTTGTCTCTATGTCACTTGATGGTTAGAATACAGTTCTGTGAAGGCAGAAACTTTGTTTCCCATAATCCTCAGTTTGCAATCCTGAGTGTCCTGTACGGTAACTGACACTCAGTTAGCCCTCAGTAAATTATTAGTTTTTCATACTGTTCATGAGGTTCTCAAGGCAAGAATACTGAAATGGTTTGCCACTCCCTTCCCAGTGGACCACCTTTTGTTAGAACTCTCCACCATGACCCGGCTCATAGTTTCATGGAGTTAGACAAGGCTGTGATCTTTGTGATGCGATTGGTTAGTTTCCTGTGATTGTGGTTTTCACTCTGTCTGCCCTCTGATGGATTAGGATAAGAGGCTTATGGAAGCTTCCTGATGGGAGAGACTGACTGAGGGGGAAAACTGGGTCTTGTTCTGATGGGCAGGGCCATGCTCAGTAAATCTTTAGTCCAATTTTCTGTTGATGGGTGGGGCTATGTTCCCTTCCTGTTATTTACCTGGGGTCAAACTATGATGGAGGTAATGAAGATAATGGTGACTTCCCTCGAAAGGTCCCAGGCACGCACTACTACAGTCAGTGCCCCCAGCCCTGCAGCAGGCCACCACCGGCCCACACCTCCACCAGAGACTCCTGGACACCCACAGGCAAGTCCAGGGCGGTCTCCTGTGGGGCCACTGCTCCTTCCTCCTGGTCCTGGTGCACACAAGGTCCTGTTGTGCCCTCCGAGAGTCTGCTTCCCAGTCCTGTGTAAGTTCTGGTGGCTCTATGGTGGGGTGAATGGTGACCTCCTCCAAGAGGGCTTATGCCGCACCTGGGTCTGCTGCGCCCTGAGCCCCTGCCCCTGCAGCAGGCCACTGCTGACCCACGCCTCCACAGGGGACACTCAGACGCAGTTCTGTCTCAGTCTCTATGGGGCCTGTGGGGCCTCTGGGTCCTGGTGTGCACAAGGTTTGTTTAAGCCCTCTGAGCGCCTCTGGTGGGTATGGGGTTTGATTCTAAACATGATTTTGCCCCACCTACCGTCTTGCTGGGGCTTCTCCCTTGGACATGGGGTATCTCCTCACAGCCACTCCAGTGCCACACAGCCACCCAGAGATCAAATTGCCAACATCCGTTGGATCATTGAAAAAGCAAGAGACTTCCAGGAAAACATCTACCTCTGCTTTATTGACTACGCCAAAGCCTTTGTGTGGATTACAATGAAAATTTAACTTATTTGAAAAGCCCCTGATGCTGGGAAAGATTGAAGGTGGGAGAAGGGAACGACAGAGGATGAGATGATTGGATGGCATCACCGATGAGATGGACATGAGTTTGAGTAGGCCCTAGGAGTTGGTGACTCACAGGGAAGCCTGATATGCTGCAGTCCATGGGGTCACAAAGAGTCGGGTATGACTGAGCAACTGAACTGAACTGAACTGAAATTACATCATGATCGCAAAGTCCATAGGGCTCTCCTGCTTTTACTGCGTGGCCACCATAAAGTAAAAACTGATGTTTCAAAATGGATACTCAGCCCTCTTTGCTACTGCTGCTAAGTCACTTAAGTCGTGTCCAACTGTGTGCGACCCCGTAGACGGCAGACCACCAGGCTCCCCCGTGCCTGGGATTCTCCAGGCAAGAACACTGGAGTGGGTTATCATTTCCTTCTCCAATGCATGAAAGTGAAAAGTGAAAGTGAAGTCGCTCAGTCATGTCCGACTCTTCGCAACCCCATGGACTGCAGCCTACCAGGATCCTCTGCCCATGGGATTTTTCCAGGCAAGAGTACTGGAGTGGGTTGCCAATTTCATATTAATTCTCACAACACCTGTTATTTTAAACACCCTTAGAAGTGAGAATTTTAAAAGAAGACTGTTTTGACATTCAAGTTTATGGTAAAATACAACTTTCTGGTTACCATGCTTTTTTTTCCCCTTCTTACAACTAACTTATACATATTGAAGATTTTTATGTTAGGGTCTCTGCAGGCTTTTAAATTTTTTGAAACACTTCAAATTCATTTTGGACTATCTATATTCAGTGTTCTGTTTTTTTTTTTTTCTTTTTATAATTGATGCATATTAGAAGAACATCTTAATAGAATAATTTTAGGAAGACAGGAGGAGTCGTCTACTCACTTTAGAAGGATCAACTATTCTTCAATATAAAATAAACTTAAAACCCATTCAGAACATGCTGAAACATCTTTGTGTTCTTGGAACTTAGGGCAAATTATATTTAGTGTGACTTTCAGGGTTCTTGTGTCGTAAGCAATAACTTACTAATCAAGTCAACAGGATTTTATATTCATTGATTAAAATAGTGAATTAGGTGGGCAGTCATTAAGTGTGAACACATTTTTCCACTTCTAATGAAACAGAAAAAGCCGTTGGAATCCAATGTAGCAGTCACTGGGGGAAGGTGATTTCTGTGTCTAACATATACATTCTCAAATGCAAAAGAAAGGGGAAAAAAAGAGCAGACGCAAGCAATGATTTTACCCAGCTATTCATGCCTATCCAATGCTAGCTGCACCTCCATTCACTCGATGGAGTTGTTGGTTGTTACTTTTGTACCTAGATGGAAGGAGGGTACCAGGCAATCTTGGAGCAATGTCCTGGGAACAGAGACCGGGCCCGACAGCAGATGGAGGCGGCCAACACCTGTCACACTGGATATCATCAGCCCCAGAATTTTAACAAAGAATTCTTTCTGACTAATTTCTTTTCTAGAGAGACTCTTTTATTAATTACTGTTTCTCTGTCTTGCAATGAAGTACAAGTGTTTAAAGATGGCCTTGAGAAGTGTTCACATTAATTAAAGTATAGTTTGCACCTAAGCAGGGTTTTTTCCCCGTACCCGCTCAAGGCCAGATGTTGTCATGAAAGATACTCATATGAGAAACCCTGGTTAAGGTTCAATATCTATGGGATCTATTTTCCCCATTTGCACTAAGAGAAAATTGTTTTTTTTAATAAAGTAGAGTTAAAGATGAATGGATATCTTTATATTTTGAGGAACCTTTAAGTATTTGTGTCTAAGTTAAGAAAAGCACTGCATTTAAGAGTAGAATTGCATTTATGATATTTGTGAATCCGATTTGCATTTTGTCCAGGTGATTCTGTTTGTCAGCCTTACTTTCCATGAAGAGGGCAAGTATCTTATGTTTCTACTTTCATATATTTTATAGATAAGACTGTTAAGGGGAACAAAGTATATTTGCACAAAAATGTGCTTGTATAACATAAGCTTTCTAGTATATCAGTATTTTTCTATCAACATGAAAGTGAAAATAGGCAATTCAGTATTGGTTAGCCTTTATTGCTCCCTGAAATCTTCTTTCACATTTTTGCCAAATACATTTTCTTGCCTTATTTTTCAGTGTATATTTGGACTAAAGAACCTGGAAGTTAATAGAGATCAGTAGACTATTTCTTATGTTGTCCTTGATTGGGAGTATTCTTGTGTGACTCAGTGCAGTTCACTTGTAGCTCAGAATTTACATATAGACATACATTGTAAGCAGAGGGCTTTGTCATGGCCTAGGGAAGATTGTCACATCAAGGGGACTTGGGATAATTTACTCAAGCCATGATGAGACCTCGAGGCCTGCCTTTGGCTTTAGGGAGAGTGGGAAGGAGACAGACAGGAGTGGACTTGGAACCAATCCAACTGATGGACAGAGTGAGTGATGTGTTGGGTGATGGACAGGATGGAAATAGTAATAAAGAAATACATGCTGAGCGGGGAAGGTGTGTTGCAGAGATGATGTGGAAAAGATGAGTTGATTTTGGAAGAGTCCAGTCACTACTGGGACAGATTCAGTTTTCTATGCTGAGAAAATCACCAAGTATCTCGACCAGGAATTGTTATTTTGTGTGATAAGGTTTCTGTTGTTTTTGTTTAGCTGCTAAGCCTTGTCTGACTTTGTGCGACTCCATGTACTGTAGCCCACCAGGCTCCTCTGTCCATAGGATTTTCCCAGGCAAGAATGCTGGAGTGGGTTGCCATTTCCTTCTCCAGGGGGATCTTCCTGACCCAGGGATTGAACCCATGTCTCCGGCATTGACACGGTTTGCTTGCTTCTTTAGACTCACTGCTCCTGAAAAGAGTATCAGGACTCACATGCTGGTGGCCAGAGGAGAAAAGCATCTGGACCCACATGTCCTCCAAGTATTCGTTCTTTTCTTCTGCAAAGTGGCTGACATTTCTGTGGTCTGTTCTCAGAAACGTCCTGTCTGGAGGTTTGAGGTAATGTGTGGGCACCACGCAGCTCATTGCTTAACCAGTTACCATTACAACCAGATCACATTTTTATCTCTAAATCCTGTACATTCCTACACCATCGTCTAAAGAACACCCATCCCATCCAGGAGCATCCTGAGACTGCTTCCTTACCAGCCTTATTGCCCCTATTAGTGTGTCCTGTCCACTCTGTCTCCAACACACACGTCATACCCATCCACAGCTTTCCATGATTGTGGTCCCAGTCCAAGCCCCACTGCTTCTGGTTGGAGCATCACAATCATTGTCAACCACACACTGTTTACAGTTGTGGTACTACAATTCATCTCCACACAGAAACCAAAATCATTCTTTAAAGAAACATGGCTTTGATATTATTATTAATCTACTTAATCCTTAACTAAATCTTTGCATTATATAAAGTGGAAAAAAACCTCAAACTTCCTATCGTGGCTTATCAAGGATGACAAAACCAGGGTCCCTTAACACCATAACCCCATCTCCCCCCATGTTAGAGTCACTGGCACTCTTGGCCTCATTCTGCCCTCTGCTTCATCCACTCTATCCTTTACCCAGGGTCAAGGGGATTTCCAATACTAAGTCACTTCCTTTTAAGAACCATAATAAGGCTTCTTTCCCTCTGGGAACAAAATATGATGCCATTGTAGTTGTCTGTAAGCAGAGTGTCTGCCTAATTTACCATCTCAATCAAGTCACTTTTAAAACTGAAAGAAAGTGTTGGTAATAAGCTGGAACTACAGGTATAAAACTGTAAAACCAGGTTGCCCTATGTGTTTTGGTTGTATATTTTCTCTACCCTGCAAGTCATTTTGTTAGTTTTGTTTAATTTTTAGTTCTTATTTTGTATCCCTGTGTGAGTTATTTCTAGAGGAAACACAAATCACTCACACCCATTTAATTTCTAAGTGTTAACAACTTCCAAATTTCCCTCATTATTTAAATATTCTCCACTGAACTGCAAATGAACTTCCCACTGGCATGTTCAAAATTCCAAGATTCCAAAATTCATTAAACTGTATTTCTGTTATCATATTTATTGTTTTAGTATTAAGTTTTGGAGACTCCTGAGGAAATTTCAGGTGGTTTCACCTTGCAAACAAACAATCAGACCAGAGGTTGGCTGTCTGACAAATAAAAACAAGCATTCGCAGAAACATTTCATTGTATAGCATTTGATGTGCAGAAGGGGTGTATAATCACCAAGTGACAAGTCTGTGAAAGTACTTCCATTTTGACCACTGGAAATAGGGATGTAAATTATTTAAGCCAAATTGTATGTAAGGAAGTTTGATTAGATATTTTCCATAAACTATTTTCAAGGTGAATTACTGAGAAATTTCCCCATGTAATAATATAGGATACATTTGAAAAGTGGTATATTTACATTTTTATCTGAAAAGAATGGTACCATTTCTCTCCTAGTGATGCATTTTCCTTGCCAAGGCCGCATTTGTTTTCTGCGTTAACTGATTGGAAACAATCTTACTCCCTCCAAAACAAAAATAAGATTCCACACACACACAAAGTTATTGCTTTACTGGAGTTTTGAAAGCACTTGTCTCTTTAGAACTGTGAATCTTTGCAGTGAGTAACAATTATCTTCCAAAGCGGGTAAAAAAAAATACTGCATATAAATATATTACAGCTTAAAATTACATCTCTTGGATGCTGGTAAAAGAAAGAAGTAAAACTAAGGAAACAAATAAGCCAATATTGCATCCTGCTACAATCCCCTTAGTGGCAGGCAAGATATTTCTTCATGAATAAAGATGGAGTAAACCACATTTGTAGCATAATAAGAAAAGGTAATTAGTGTCATCTATTCAGCACTGTTAGAATTTGACTAGAGCAATTTGATTATGTTTATCACATTTTAAACTTTGAGTAAGTTTTTCAGCTCTGTAACTCAGTTAGTGGCGAAGTGTGGAGAATAGAAGTCAGCTTCGCAGTATGATTGATGAGCACACACTCAGAGGGATAGGAATGAGAAAAAAAAAAAAAAAGCAAACAAACAAAAAACCCCAAATATTGTAATATAGATACTGGACTGGATTTAAAGTAGATCTCTTCTAAATCAATTTGAAGGTTTCGATAAGACATATAGAAAGACCCACTGTGTCAGTTACTCAGTTGTGTCTGACTCTTTGCGACCCCATGGACTGCAGCCCCCCAGGCTCCTGTGTCCTTTGGGTTTCCCAAGCAAGAATACTGGAGTGGGTTGCTATTTCATTCTCCAGGGGATCTTCCCAACCCTAGCAGAACTTCTTATCAAGCATATAGAGGATGGAATACATGTTTGTGATGGAAGGTCTCGGTGTCTATATAGAATGAAGGGAAATAAATTTTAGGTAAAATCAACTGCTTGACCTTGTTATAATAGCAAGTTAATTTCTAATTTTTAACTTAATATCAACTAAAATAATATGTTTTAAAATATATTCATAGTAAATTAATGGAAATAATTGAAGCAAACCATCTCTTCTGGTAAAAGCTTAGGACTCTGAATTTTTCCCTGGTTTAGCAGCAAAGAATGCACTGGAAAAGCAGCATACCGGGATTCAATCTTTAGGTTGGGAAGATCCTCTGGAGAAGAGAATGGCAACCCACTCCAGTATTCTTGCCTGGGAAATTTCATGGACAGAAGAGCCTGAAGGTCTACAGTCCATGGGGTCACAAAAGAGTCAGACATGACTTAGTGAGTAAACAAGAGTAAGACACTGAATTATGAATGAATAAGTGTAGCTTCATCCTTAGACATGAACACCTTCTAGTTAAAGATTGTGTTGTCTCAGGTGTTTTGGTTCTAATTTCCCCAATCATGATAAAATAATCACTTACATGAAGCTCAGATATATTTTGAGAATCAATTAAAGCAGCCACATGTGGAGACAGTCACAGGAACACTGGCTGCTCAGGAAATCAAAGACAGAAAAATGTGGAGTATTTTGAGCCACATGAGTTCTGGGATAAAGCCATTGGAGCCTAGATATAAAATAAACAATAAACAACAGAGAAATGCAAATCAAAACTGCAAGGAGACATCACCTCACACCTGTAAGGATGACTGTTCTCAAAAAGACTACAGATAACAAGTGTTGGTGAGGATGTGCAGAGAGGGGACCCCCATGCACTGTTGGTGGGAGCGCTAGTTGGTTCAGCCACCGTGGAAAACAGTATGGAATTTCTGCAACAAATCAAAAGTAGAGACACCTTACCAGCACGCCTACTTTTGGGTAGAAAGTCCAAAAATAACAAAGTCAGTATCTGAAAGAGATATTTGTACTCCTAAGTTCACTGCAGCATGAGTCAAAATAGCCAAGATATAGAAATGGCCTAAGTGCCGACTGCTGGAGGGACGCATAAGGAAATTGTGGTATGTATACAATGGAGCACGTTATACAGGCATTAGAAAAAAATCCTGACGTCTGTGACAGCAAGAATAAACCTGGGGGGCATTGTGATAAATGAAATAAATCACACAGAGGAGGACATAACTGAGGTGAACATCTGCAGGCATTAGTCATCCAGAAATCTGGGGGAATATTCCAGGTAGAAGAAATAACAGTGCTTTACAGACAATCTCCTCAGAGCCCTTGAGCTTCTGTCTGTTTCCCAGCCCAGAAGCCAGAGCCTCGTTGTGGGGGGCACTCTGCAGAAAGAGAGAGGCAGTGGAACTTCCCTCAGCAAAGCCGAGGGGTCCTGAGGAGAGGGGAGCCTGCTGTCCGCCAACCCAGTCCCTCCGCGAGCGCGAGCGAGAGACAATCAGACGCAACAGGGGTTCCGTCTGAGCAGTTCCGCTTTGTTGCCACAAACTCCTGGTTTATATAGGCAAGCAAGGGGGTTTTGCGAGGGACTTTCTATAGTTGCACCAATCACGTTGAAGGTCAAATTGTAATATGTCATAGTTGCACCAATCACATTAAAGGTCAAGTCATCATGCGCTTCATTGTAACAGGAGTCTATGGTGATCACCCACTGTCCACGTGCACGGAAATCAAGAGAGCCAATCAAAAACTTTAACATAGACCACGCCCCTATCTCTTCTGCTGGATGCCATCTTAGCTTCCTACCGCAAAAGCTATCCCTTTTTTTTAAGGTTTCCCACGGAGGGGCCCACACCTCGTGATTCAGGATATGCTATTCTAGGTGTCCATGCTGCATCACAACCACCTCGGACATTCGTTGCTTAAAATAAAGTTATTTTTCCCTACATGACAAATATGAATGCTAAGCTGCTTCAGTCATGTCCCATTCTTTGTGACCCCATAGACTGTAGCCTGCCAAGCTCCTCTGTCCATGGGATTCTCCAGGCAAGAATACTGGAGCGGGTTGCCATTTCCTCTTCCAGGGGATCGTCCCGGCCCAGGGATCAAACCTGCGTCCCTTATGTCTCCTGCAATACCGGGCGGGTTCTTTACCACTAGTGCCATCTGGGAAGCAAATACATGACAAATGCAGAGGCCGGGAATTTGGCCAGGGACAGAGTGAGCAATTATTCAGGGCCATCGTTGCCATCACAGGGCAATGATGGAACATGGCTGGTGGACGGAGAGCAGACGCCACGATGGCTTCAGCCACATCTCATGCCTGGTTGGAAGTGGCAGGTGCCTGAGCTCAGCTGGACTGCTCTCCTCCACTCCCACCCTTTCACTGAAGTTGCTGGACTTCTTGCACAATGGATCAGGGTTCCCAGGGTGAGAGTTTTCAGGGAGAGGGAAAGGCAGCTCCTAGTGTGTTCACAAGACAGTCCAGAATGTGGAAGAGATTCACTAGATTGACCAAACCAACACAGGCCAAACAGATTGAAGGAAGAAGGCCATAGGGTCACCTCTCTGTCCTTGGGGAGATGGCATCAAAGGAACATTGGCCATCCTTCATCTTCCAGAAGAGATCACATATTGTACAGCTATGCTTTTACATAAATGGTGCCCTATTAACAGGTTGCCCTCAATCATAACTAAGAAACTAATAAAGTGAAAGTGAAAGTCACTCAGTCATGTCCGACTCTTTTCAACCCCATGGACTGTAGCCTGTCAGGCTCTTCTGTCTGTGGAATTCTTCAGGCCAATACTGGAGTGGGTAGCTATTCCCTTCTCCAGGTGATCTTCTGGATCCAGGGATCAAACCCAGGTCTCCTGCATTGCAGGTGGATTCTTTACTATCTGAGCCACCAGGGAAGCCCAAGAATACTGGGGTGGGTAGCCTATCCCTTCTCCAGTGGATCTTCCGCATCCTGTAATCAAACCAGGGTCTCCTGCATTGCAGGCAGATTCTAATAAGGAAACTAATAAGGAAATGACAAATGTAAACTTCTTTTTTTGATCACTAACCATACACACAACGCTTGGTAAACAGGGTCATTGTGATTGCCCATCTAGTATTATTTCCGTGTGAATTTGAGAACTGGGAAATGTATAGAGGAATAGAGACAAAATGGATAAAAACACTGGAAAAAACATGAATCTGAAACATAGTCCTGAGGACTATGAAGACCCAGGGGTCCACTCAAATGCCTTTATCATTGCCTTTTGTAGAAGGAAATGGCAACTCACTGCAGTATTCTTGCCTGGAGAATACCATGGACAGAGGAGCCTTGGTAGGCTACAGTCCATGGGGTTGCAAGAATCGGACATGACTTAGCAACTAAACCACCACCAAAGCTTTGCCTCTAACTCAGTGTAGGATCTGAGTGAAACATACTCCACCCCCCTGGGTGTTATTTCCTCTATCTATACATTAAGGAATTTGGACTGGAAGACCACTGAAATGATCCTTCATTGTAAGAATCTAAAACTGACCATTTCCCCTTAGCCAAATTATCCCCATATTTTAGAAATGAAGTACATTCTACTTATTATGTGAGTACTTTCGTACTCAGGGCTCCCCAGAAGGTTCAGTGGTAAAGAATTTGCCTGCCAGTGTAAGAGATGCAGGTTTGATCCCTGAGTCGGGAAGTTTCCCTGGAGAAGAAATTGGCAATCCACTCCAATATTCTTGCCTAGAAAATGCCATGGACAGAGGAGTCTGGGCAGGCTACAGTCCACGGGGTCACAAAAGAGTCGACTAAACAACAACATTTTCCTATTCCATCCACTTATTTTCTGCTTTTACTAATTTTTCTGAGGTGGGAAAGACGAGATACTTGGATCAAAGACAATATTTAAACTTTAAAGTGGACTCAGACTAGATTTTTAGTCCATGAAACTATGCCCCCCCGCCTTAGGTGCCATTTATGGGGAGAAGCAAAAAAGCAGGGATGAAGGTCATGTGAACATTGGAGGCATTCGAGTCAATGAGCACATTCACTCCTGACATTCTTGTCTCCTCCATCCAATAATGTACACATCACAGAACAGAAATCATCAATTGACCAATGCCAATGCAAAGCACTTCCCAGCTGACTCAGTGGTAACGAATCTGCCTATCATGCAGGAGAAGCAAGTTTGATCCCTGGGTGGGGAAGATCCCCTGGAGGAGGGCATGGCAACCCACTCCAGTATTCTTGCCTGGAGAATCCCATGGACAGAGGAGCCTGGCGGTCTACAGTCCATGGGGCCGCCAAGAATTGGACACGACTGAGTGCGCACACACACACAGAAATGCAAATCACAGGCGTTAGCAATGGCCCAGGGCAGCTACATGCACTTCTCCCTTCTCTCATATTTGTCTTTATATAACAGCAGCCACATGGAACAATAAATACTTGAAACTCCACTTTACTAAGCCTGAAACTTCAGCAGCAAAGGAGAGCTTTCACTGACAGTCAACACCACCACCCGAGATCTCACTTTACATAAGCTTTCCACATACAAAACTGACAAAAGACATGTATCTGGTCTTTAAAAAATAACAATTCCTGCTCTCACAAGAGCTCCATGTGTGTTGATAACAGAGAAATGAGATGCTTTGAAAACCTGGAAAGGCAAACGTGCAAAGTAAATCCAGCTGAGGGCATCTGGAAAAATGCAAGTTATAAATGAAGGCGATTTCCCATTTGCTCTCCTAGACCCATCTTCCAGCAATTCAGTTCTTTCTTCTCTCCAGCCGCAAGGATAAGAGAAGCATTTGTTCTTCTCTTCAGTAATTCCCAATATGCTTTCTCAGACAATTGCGAGAAGAGCACCATGGGGAACTTACACAATAATGTTTTAGTGCTGAAAGACAGACATTTGCCTGTGATGGCATTTCTGGGTGTGCTATCCAGTTGCATTGTGTTGGTGACCGTGGAAGACGCTCTCTCCAGCTGACAGTAGTAGTGAATCATGACGCCTTCCCCGAGAAGCGGATCTTTAGGAATATGCTGAACTGTGTCAGGCAGGTGCTTCTTTGAAGCCTTTGTCAAATTATAGTTATGCAAGTATTTAAAATCAGACACACACAGAAAGACATACATATACTTCTATGAAATTACCCCCAAACGACCTACCTATTTAAAGAGTAGGCAGGTCTTCTGCTCACACCAATAGGGGATGGCACAGACTTACACCACATGTTTACAATGTTTCCTTTAAAAAGAAGAAACAGGATGTGGCTTTATTGGTTATGGCAAATTAAAATTTCTGCGAATGAAAAATAGTCCAGTCGTATTGGAAAGATATTCATGGAAATATGTGATCTAGCTATATGCACGTTTAAACAAAGCCAGTGTGATTTTTTTTTACAATTATAGTTGTCATTTTGATGTATTTCTGTTGTATGATTTGCATTTATATTGTCCATTTCACATTTATTGAGGACCTAGTAGATGCCAGTTGATCTAGGGAACTACCAAGACATTTGATATAAAGTTTCTTTCCTCAGACATCACACAGTGAAAAGACAACCTGCAAAAGCAGGATTCATATGAACGTCTGGGAGCAAAAATCCATAGACACAAAAATGACATGAAGGCTGCTGAAATCGGGGGCACAGAAGACTGACAGCTGATACGTGTGGCGTTGTTTTGGAATTTGATAGCTTCTGGAGTAGGATAGTGACAATGGCTAGCCCATTTTGTGACTGTACTAAAAGCACTGAATTTTACACTTAAAATGATGAATATTATGGCATATTCATCATATCTCAATAAAGCTATTTTGAAAATGGATGATACGGTTCCTGTAAATATCAAGTACATATTATTTTGCAGTCTATTATGTGAAAACTGTAACTGCAAGCTATCTATAAAAATCTGAGAAACTACAACAAAAATTGTCACTTGTAAAAATTCTTTCCAAACTTAAATTATGATCAGTTTTGAAACTTGCCAAGGGAACAACTTTCTTCTACTTACATCACTGTTCTCTGTTTTCCTTAGGGTTTCCTTAGGCTTTCTCTTAATTGGGCCTGGTTAAAGATGCTGAACTTGCAGCTCTCAAAAATAAAGTGGACTTCGAATAAGGAGCTGAAATACTGTAGAATCCCTGAGTGTGAAATGTCTCTTGACACTTCGGCTTTCAGATCATTCTCTGGAAACATTGCATCCTTGATAAAGACAGCTTAATGACATAGCTTGAAGTTATTGGTAAGTCTGCAAACAAAGTTGTCAGGAAAATGCACTCAGAGTTTCTGGTTAAAGCTGGCCTACCTCAGATACACAAGTGCCCAAATATGCACCCCTCACCTATACACACCATGGACATGAAAACCTACTCTGATCCTGATCTTCCTGAGTTTTTTCAAAGAAGCTTATAGTCATGTCCATAGGTTGACAGCAAAGCCGAAATAGTCAAGAGTGATAGGAATATGAAATATTGCATTTAATTTATGTACTTGTTTCATTAATCAACTCTGTTCCTCTATCAGTCACCCAGTTTCTCTTTTTTTTCTCCTGCCCAGAGCAAAAGAAGAGGGCAAATTGTTAACGGTGTTTGAACAGAGGAAAGAATAAAAGGGACACCATATGAGAAACAGGGGAAAGTAACATTATTTTACATTAGTCAAGAGAAAAAAGGGGGAAAAAAAAAAAAAGAATGACCCATTTACCATAAACACAGTAAATGAAATAAGGGTGCTTCCATTCCAGAAGAGTCATTTTATAAGCTCTGAAATCCATTTTCCTCCTGTAAGAACTGTGCATCTCATATCTGAAAGTGACTTGCTATGTATTTTCATCATTTTTATTGTCGTGTGCCTTTGACCAGTGGTGAACTAACAAATGCACAAGTAACTGCCAGCTAATTCTTTTATTAAAAGTGTTGAGAGTCCTTGTCAAATCTTATAGTGGCCTTTACTCATGCCTTTAAGGCTACAAAAAAGGCTGCAATGACTCACTTCTCTAATGAAAGATTATTGCAAGAATAATAGGGACCAGCAAGACCTCAGTACAGCCCCTTATTCTCTCGATCCCGGTATTTCACTCCTTCCAAGATTGTTGATCTAAAGCAAACAGACTGTCAGGTATATCTCCAGTAAAAATGGGTGTTTTCAGAATCAGCAGAAAATTGCAATTCTGGGGTCTGCAACCATGGAAACACATGTAAGTCCCCTCATGGCAAGGGAAAAAGGACACTTTCATGAAGGGATTTGGGAGGGATACCATGACGAGAGTCTTTGGTTCTTCACTGGCTGAGTCCTTGCCAGGGAAGGAGTTTCTCTTCCAACTGCTGGGCTCTGCTGTCCTCACAGGGTACAAAAGTATCCCCTTCTGGAAGGTCTCCCCCGCTCTATTTAATTCATATTTCTGTTTATTGTTGTTGTTCAATTGCTCAGTCTTATCTGATTCTTTCCCACTTCGTGGGCTACAGCACGCCAGGCTTCCTTGTCCTCCACTATCTCCTGGAGTTTGCCCAAACTCATGTCCATTGAGTTGGTGATGCCATCCAATCATCTCATTCTCTGTCACCTACTTCTCCGCCTGCTCTCAATCTTTTTCAGCACCAGGGTCTTTTCCAATGAGTCAGCTCTTCACATCAGGTGGCCAAAGTGTTGGAGTTTCAGCTTCAGCATCAGTCCTTCCAATGAATATTCAGGGTTGATTTCCTTTAGGATTGACTGGTTTGATCTCCTTGCTGTTCAAGAGACTCTCACGAGTCTGTTTATTAAGGTTTCTACAATTTAATTAATGATTCTCTGGTGGCTCATTAGTGTTTAGTCACCCAGTCATGTCTGACTATCCCACCAGGCTCCTCTGTCCATGAATTCTCCAGGCAAGAATACTAGAATGGGGAGCCATTCCCTTCTCTAAGGGATCAAACATGGGTCTCCTGCATTTCAGGTAGATTCTTTACCAGCTGAGCCATCAAAGAGTTGGACACGAATGAGCAACTAACACTAATATTTTGCTTCCCTGATGGCTCAGCTGGTAAAGAATTCACGTGTAATGGGGGAGACCTGGGTTCGATCCCTGTGTTGAGAAGATCCCTTGGAGAAGGGAACGGCTACCCACTCCAGTATTGTGGCTTTGAGAATTCCATGGACTGTATCATCCATGAGGTTGAAAAGAGTTGGACATGACTGAGTGACTTTCACTTTCACTTTCTGGTGGCTCAGAGGGTAAAAAATCCACCTGAAATGAAAGAGACTCAGGTTCCATCCCTGGGTCGGGAAGATCCCCTGGAGAAGGTGATGGCAACTCACTCCAGTGTTCTTGCCTGGAGAATTCCATGGACAAAGGAACCTGGTGGGCTACAGATCATGGAATGGCAAAGAGTCAGACACAACTGAACTACTAACACTTTTCACTTTTTTGTTTATTAATTTTTTTAACAATTGAAATGTGCATCAAGCTAAACAAACAAACAGACAAACAAGTTGGCACATTGTGCTCAGAAATACATCCTAAAGTTAATATCTTCCCCCTCTTAAAAAAAATTGTCCTTCTTGAAATGAAAACTTCATTTCCTTTGTTCAAAACTGACAAACAACTAATCTCAAAAATATACAAGTAACTACTGTAGCTGAATTCCAGAAAAATAAACACCCCAATCAAAAAATGGGCCAAAGAACTAAATAGATATTTCTCCAAAGAAGACATACAGACGGCTAACAAGCACATGAAAAGATGCTCAACATCACTCATTATCAGAGAAATGCAAATCAAGACCACAGTGAGGTACCATTTCATGCCAGTCAGAATCACTGCTCTCCAAAAGTCTACAAGAAATAAATGCAGGAGAGGGTGTGGAGAAAAGGGAGCCCTCTTACACTGTTGGTGGGAATGCAAACTAGTACAGCCACTATGGAGAACAGTGTGGAGATTCCTTTAAAAACTGGAAATACAACTGCCTTATGACCTAACAATCCCACTGCTGGGCATACACACTGAGGAAACCAGAACTGAAAGAGACACGTATAGCCCAATGTTCATCGCAGCACTGTTTATAATAGCCTGGACATGGAAGCAACCTAGAGGTCCATCAGCAGATGAATGGATAAGAAAGCTGTGGTACATATACACAATGGAGTATTACTCAGCCATTAAAAAGAACACATTTGAATCAGTTCTAATGAGGTGGATGAAACTGGAACCTATTATACAGAGTGAAGGAAGCCAGAAAGAAAAACACCAATACAGTATACTAACACATATATATGGAATTTAGAAAGATGGTAACGATAACCCTGTATATGAGACAGCAAAAGAGACACAGATGTATAGAACAGTCTTTCAGACTCTATGGGAGAGGGAGAGGGTGGGATGATATGGGAGAATGGCATTGAAGCATGTATAATATCGTATATGAAATGAATTGTCAGTCCAGGTTCGATGCAGGATACAGGATGCTTGGGGCTGGTGCACTGGGATGACCCAGAGGGATGGTACAGGGATGGAGGAGGGAGGGGGGTTCAGGATGGGGAACATGTGTACACTGTGGCGGATTCATGTTGATGTATGGCAAAACCAATACAATATTGTAAAGTAATTTGCCTCCAATTAAAATAAAGAAATTT
The DNA here is from genome assembly GCF_014754425.2 of Oryx dammah. NCBI lineage: Eukaryota > Metazoa > Chordata > Mammalia > Artiodactyla > Bovidae > Oryx > Oryx dammah. The sequence continues at coordinate 56,036,257 of NW_024070206.1, forward strand.
AAACTTAAAAAAGTAAATAAAGCTTCAAGAACCAAAAATGAAAAAAAACAAAATGATATGGAATGTAGGACTTCTTTGAAAATCATGGAAAAATTTGAATCTATGAGGCTATAAGCTTTGGAGTAAATTAGAACTCTGTACAGAGACTCTCAAGTTGGCCTTGAGGTCAAGTACTATTCCGCTCATGTGGCTCATTTCTGGGCACTGCGTGCTATTTGAATTGACCTGACTTCAAAATGTTTAGAAAATGAGTTTTGAATTAACTTAAGTGAATTTATATAAATGCATATTGGTCTGTTTAATGTGTTTTATTTTATATTATCTAAAGGAAAGCTAATGAAAACTGTCCCTGAGACTTTCACCTAAATCAATGTCTGAAGAACAGTGTGTTGTTCCTTTAGTCGGTAGGCGGTGTCTGACTCTTTCGTGAGCCTTCCAGCCTCCTCTGTCCATGGGATGCGCCAGGCAAGAATACTAGAGTAAACTTCTATTTATTGAGTTATCTATAAAGGACACATTTAGAATTATTTCCCATTAATTGAAAACACGTTTCCATTTTTATGATTTTCTTATCTTTCCCCAAATAAGTTTATGTTATATACTACTTCAATGAAGACATTTTTTCTTGTGACCGTGTATTTGACACATATTTAAGAAGCCAATCACTTTGGTGGCTTTCTCTTCAGGGATCATAAAATGGATGTGTGTGTGTCTGTGTGTGACTGTGTGTGTGTGTGTGTGTACTCAGCTGCTCAGTTGTGTCCAACTCTTTTGCGACCCCATGGACTGTAGCCCGCCAGATTCCTCTCTCCATGGGATTCTCCAAGCAAGAATACAGGAGATGGTTGCCATTTCCTACTCCATGGGATCTTCCTGATCCAGGGACTGACTGACCCTGTGTCTCTTGTTTCCTGCATTGGCAACTGGATTCTTTGGACCACTAGTGCCACCTGGGGAGACCATGATGACTCAGCAACAATGTGGATCTTCTAATGTTCCCAAATTTATCTCAAGAAACAGTCCTTGGGTTTTTAGGAGATAATAGTTCTCCCTGCTTCTCCCCTTGCTGCGTTGTGGTCCAAAATGTATGCAGATCTTATTCCTCTGTGCAAAATCCAACAGTGGGCCCCTGTTTCTATTCAGAGAAGAGTCAAAGCCTTGGTAATGCTCTTCTAGGTCCCATGCAACCTGGTTCCAAGCTACCTCACTAGTCTCAACCTTGACTACTCAGAACTTTGCTTACTTTCTCAGCTACACAGGCCCCCAGGTGGTTCCCGAGACAAATAGGTGAGAATCTTGCCTGAGACTTTTTTCCCAGGCTCTCTCCTCCCTCCAGCCCCCTTCACTCAAACATCCTTTGAGTAACTCTCCCACCTCCTTCCAGTATTTCATTCAAATATCGCCTTCTCAATGAGCACTTCCCTGACTGCTCTGTTGAACACTGTCACTACCATAACCTCTGCAGTCTCAATTCTTTTCCATCTACTTTGTCTTGTCACGTGGCATACTTTATTTATGGTGGTGTTGGTTTAGTCGCTAAGTTGTGTCTGACTCTTGTGGTCCCACGGACCATAGTCCACCAGGCTCTTCTCCATGGGATTCTCCAGGCAAGAATACTGGAGTGGGTTGCCATTTCCTTCTCCAGGGGATCTTCTTGACCCAGGGATCAAACTCATATTCCCTGCATTGCAGGCAGATTCTTTCCCACTGAGCCAGTGGGAAAGCCCACACTTTATTTATTACAATGGCTATTGATAATTTTTGACCTTTCTCTGCTAGAATGTTAACAGCCACAAGAGGGATAATCTTTGTTTTGTTTTGAGAAAAATGAGTAAGTAGAAACCTCAATTAAATAGAGCTTTCTGCCAGAAAGGGGAGCTCTCCCATCCTATAAGGATAAGTGGGCCCAAGAGGAAGAAGAAAGACTCGTCTTTCCTGGCAAGGACTCAGCCGATGAAGAATCCTGAACTCTGTTTGATGGGACAATCCCAATGTCCTTGTCCATATGTAAAGTGTCTTCTTTCCCTGCCCATGAGGTGACTTGCATGTGGCTCTCCATGGTTGCAGACCCCAGAATAGCCATTCTCTGCTGATCCTGAATATAACAACTTTTGCTGGAAAAATATCTGGTAGCCTATTTTTTTTTTCACAGAAGCAGCTTATTGATGTTTCATTTACACATAGCAACTACTCTACAGGTATCTATTTACTGATGGCTCAACATAGTTATATATAATATTAACTCACATTTTATGCATGTTTATAAGCCTTGTATAGTACATTACTGACCAGTATTCCCAGATTTTAAGCTGCGTGGCTATAAAGGAAATATGTCTTATTGTTCCACCGTATTGGTGACTATCAAGTTGTCCATAAGTTCAGTTCAGTTCAGTTCAGTCGCTCAGTCGTGTCCTACTCTTTGTGACCCCATGAATCGCAGCATGCCAGGCCTCCCTGTTCATCACCATCTCCTGGAGTTCACTCAGACTCACGTCCATAGAGTCCGTGATGCCATCCAGTCCATGGGAAATGTTAAACACATATTTAATGAAGGAAAATCAGTTATTATTCTCATTGTTTTACAGGCAAAGAAACAAATTTGAAAAGGCTAGGAGGCTCTCCAGAACCAGTTAATAGTGGAAAGAGATAAGGAGTCAAATGTATTTTTGAATGTAAAAATCTAATTTTAGTCATAACTCTTTGGTTTTAAATTAGTTTAAAAAATAATGTAACTATTTTAAAATAGGGTTAGTAATACATGATTTTACCAATGGCAAAGCTTGCCTAAGATGGTGTAGCAATACAATGCTAATTTTGATGCTTTCTTTTTATATTAATAATCACTTGAGAAGAACAAGGAAAAGTGTTAATGCTGTATATGCATCCATTTAATACTGTGGATCACATAATTTGCATAAGAGTCCTTCAGGTCTTTTAATGACAGGCACACTCCTAACTTTTACATTCTTCTCCTGGAGATAACATTTGATCCAATGTGCATGTAATAATTCATTATGAAACACTGAAAGCAATGACTAACTAATATCATGTTTGGAGCTCAAGACGCCAGCAGCAAAAGATGCAAATTAAAGCCATTATTTCATCTTTTTTCTATATCAGCAGGAGACAGCATGTAAAGCTACTGCCACTTGGAGCCAAAGGGTAGTGTATGTTTTTGCGTGTGCAGTGAAGCTCAGTTGTGCTTTTTTAATAATACATTATTTTCTGAGTAATTATTTTAAATTTAAATACTAAATTAAAATAAAGTGTAATGGCAAATTCATAAAAAAAAATACTGCAACCCAGGTTATTTGAGATCTTTGGTTAAAAAATTAAGTGTTTTGTGGAAGCAAGTTTATGTTATTCATCATTTGTGGGTGCAGAGAAATTAAGTAATTGGCAATAATTCTCCATTATTGCCAAAAAAGAACCAGGTTGATGAAATATGAGACAATTGTGAAGCCTAGGACCAACACTTTACTCTGGAAGAGAATATGTGATTTCCTTCTGATATGTCTGCAATGCAGGGGAGCTGTGTTCTATCCCTAGGTCTGGAAGAAGAGAATGACTACCCATCCCAGAATTTTTGCATGGAGAAGTCCATGGACAGAGGAGCTTGGTGGGCTACAGTCCACGGGGATTACAAAGAGTTGGACCCGACTGAGAGACTAACACTTTTGCTTTCACTTTCTGATCAACTGTCTCTTTTAATGGAATCCTCGGTTACTTCTAGAAGTAGGTCCTATAAAAGAAAGCACAGTTTATATGAAGAATATTTTTTTCTTTATCATGAAATTCTCCATAACTTAGGACTTCTAGGATTGTGGAATCCAAAAATAAAGTCATTTTCTAGTTTGCATACTTTATTATAAAATAACATCCTCAGAGTTAGCAATTGAATACTTTTGATAAAACAACTCCCTGGTATTCTGTGTTGCTGTTAATAATTAGTGACGGCTTTTATCCTTGGAAGAGTAAATAAGCAAGTGGTAAGATTGACATCTATCTCCAGCTGGAGGATTATTTTTCTTTCCAAAATGGAAAGACTGCCCATGTGTAGAGGTGTGGCCATGGGGTTTCAGGGACAGCAGGGCAAGAAGTCTGCTCGAGAGTTGTGTGTGCTGCACTAGCTCTTACACAAACGGTTGATTGAGCCCCCTGTGTTGCAACCGTTCAGCAGGGGAGAGAGAACTTAAGCCTGGAAACAGATCAAAGCAGGTGTCAGCCACATCCCATCACGTGGTCCAGGCCAGCCCAGCAGTGCTTCCACAGACCATCCCAGCCACTCTGTTTCTGGCTTGCCGACGGAGGCAAGTAGCTGGAAAAGACACTAATTAACTGGGTACAACTAATCCCATCCATCAGTTGAATTCTGAGTTATGGATGTCATACTTGAGAGTCATATCTTTGGCGATTTCTTTCATGCCTAAAATACTGAGGACAACCTTTTTCCTTGCTGCACTGCTGGCTTTACATCAATAAAAGGATGGCATTAGACTGAAGGAGAAAATTTATCTTTTATCTTTTCTTGATGGGAATGTGTCCGACTCTTCTAAAGTGTTTTAAAATATTTAACATAATATTTGGCATGGTATGTAGGATGCTTTAAAATGTATTTTATCTATTGATCTCTCTATCTGCACAAGAGCAAACCTCGTTTCATTGATCCTTGATGGTAGTAAAAGCTTAATTTCCAAAAGCATTATTACATGAAAAGTCTAAGTAATTTTGACATAATTTGGCCCATAGTCAGAATATGTCCAAAATCGAAGGGCATTTAAAAATCAATAGGAGAAACAATTCTTGCTAAGTTACTTTTATCACATTTCTTCAAGCAGTGGTAGAAAATAAAATCATGATCAACAACAGTACAGTAGACCTGCTGAAGTCTGTTTGTTCCTAACGTAAAATGATTAACTGGAAATTTAGTCCTGTAGTTAATAGACAAAAGATTTGGAGTTACTCTCTGCTCTCTGTCAGTCTTCCCCATTTAATTAAGGGGCATGGAATTTGGGGCAACATCATACTTTAATTCTATCCACAGGTGACTGGGTCTAAGAAACAGACTAAAGTAAACATGTCCATCAAGATTAGACAAAAGGCTTTACATAGTGTTAAGGTCCTATGATCATCCCTCCAGCAAGAAACACAAGAGAAGACTCTACACATGGACATCACCAGATGGTCAATACTGTAATCAGATTGACTATATTCTTTGCAGCCAAAGATGGAGAAACTCTATACAGTCAGCAAAAACAAGACCAGAAGCTGACTGTGGCTCAGATCATGAACTCCTTATTGCCAAATTCAGACTTGAATTGAAGAAAGTAGGGAAAACCACTAGACCATTCAGGTATGACCTAAATAAAATCTCTTACAATGATACAGTGGAAGTGAGAAATAGATTTAAGGGCCTAGATCTGATAGAGTGCCTGAAGGACTATGGACAGAGGTTTGTGACATTGTACAGGAGGCAGGGATCAAGACCATCCCCAAGGAAAATAAATGCAAAAAGGTAAAATGGTTGTCTCAGGAGACCTTACAAATATCTCTGAATAGAAGAGAAGTGAAAGGCAAAGGAGAAGAGGAAACATATACCCATTTGAATGCAGAGTTCCAAAGAATAGCAAGAAGAGGTAAGAAAGCCTTCCCCAGCAATAAATGCAAAGAAATAGAGGAAAACAATAGAATGGGAAAGACTAGAGATTTCTTCAAGAAAATTAGAGATACCAAGGGAATATTTCATGTAAAGATGGGCTTGATAAAGGATGGAAATGGTATGGACCTAACAGAAGTAGAAGATATTAAGAAGAGGTGGCAAGAATAAACAGAAGAACTATACAAAAAAGATATGCATGACCCAGATAATCCTAATGGTGTGATCACTCACCTAGAGCCAGACATCCTGGAATGTGAAGTCAAGTGGGCCTTAGAAAGCATCGATACAAAGAAAGCTAGTGGAGGTGATGGAATACCAGTTGAGCTGTTTCAAATCCTAAAAGATGATGCTGTGAAAGTGCTGCACTCAATATGCCAGCAAATTTGGAAAACTCAGCAGTGGCAATAGGACTGGAGGGTGAGTTTTCATTCCAATCCCAAAGAAAGGCAATGCCAAAGAATGTTCAAGCTACTGCACAACTACACTCATCTCACACACTAGTGAAGTAATGCTCAAAATTTTCCAAGCCAGGCTTCAACAGTACATGAACCGTGAACTTCCAGATGTTTAAATAAACTGTGAAAAATTCTGAAAGAGATGGGAATACCAGACCACCTAACTTGCCTCTTGAGAAATCTGTATGCAGGCCAGGAAGCAACAGTTAGAACTGGACATGGAACAACAGACTGGTTCTAAATAGGAAAAGGAGTACATCAAGGCTGTATATTGTCACCCTGCTTATTTAACTTCTATGCAGAGTACATCATGAGAAACGCTGGACTGGAAGAAACACAAGCTGGAAACACAAGATTGCTGGGAGAAATATCAATAACCACAGATATGCAGATAACACCACCCTTATGGCAGAAAGTGAAGAGGAGCTAAAAAGCCTCTTGATGAAAGTGAAAGAGGAGAGCGAAAAAGTTGGCTTAAAGCTCAACATTCAGAAAACGAAGATCATGGCATCCGGTCCCATCACTTCATGGGAAATAGATGGGGAAACTGTGGAAACAGTGTCAGACTTTATTTTGGGGGGCTCCAAAATCACTGCAGATGGTGACTGCAGCCATGAAATTAAAAGACACTTACTCCTTGGAAGAAAAGTTATGACCAACCTAGATAGCATATTCAAAAGCAGAGACATTACTTTGCTGACTAAGGTCCGTCTAGTCAAGGCTATGGTTTTTCCTGTGGTCATGTATGGATGTGAGAGTTGGACTGTGAAGAAGGCTGAGCGCCGAAGAATTGATGCTTTTGAACTGTGGTGTTGGAGAAGACTCTTGAGAGTTCCTTGGACTGCAAGGAGATCCAACTGGTCCATTCTGAAGGAGATCAACCCTGGGATTTCTTTGGAAGGAATGATGCTAAAGCTGAAGCTCCAGTACTTTGGCCACCTCATGCGAAGAGTTGACTCATTGGAAAAGACTCTGATGCTGGGAGGGATTGGGGGCAGGAGGAGAAGGGGACGACTGAGGATTAGGTGGCTGGATGGCATCACGGACTCGATGGACGTGAGTCTGAGTGAACTCCTGGAGATGGTGATGAACAGGGAGGCCTGGCGTGCTGCAATTCATGGGGTCGCAAAGAGTCGGACACGACTGAGCGACTGAACTGAACTGAAGCTGGATTTAGAAAAGGGAGAGGATTCAGGGATCAAATTGCCAATATCCACTGGATCATCGGAAAAGGAAGAGAGTTCCAGAAAAACATCTAGTTCTGCTTTATTAACTATGCCAAAGCCTTTGATTATGTGTATTTAATCAAACTGTGGAAAATTCTTCAGGTGATCGCAATACCAGACCACCTGACCTGCTTCCTGAGAAATCTGTTTGCAGGTAAAGAAGCAACAGTTAGAACCTGACATGGAACAATAGTCTGGTTCCAAATTGGGAAAGGAATACATCAAGGCTGAATATTGTCACCCTGCTTATTTAACTTATATGCAGAATACATCATGCAAAACACCAGGCGGAATGAAGTACAAGCTCGAATCAAGATTCCTGGAAGAAATATCAATAACTTCAGATACACAGATGACTACAACTTTATGGCAGAAAGTGAAGAGGAACTAAAGAGCGTCTTGATGAAAGTGGAAGAGGAGAGTGAAAAAGTTGACTTAAAGCTCAACATTCAGAAAACTAAGATCATGGCATCTGGTCCCATCACTTCATGGCAAATAGATGGGCAAACAGTGGAAACAGTGTCAGACTTTTTTTTGGGGGGGGGGCTCCAAAATCACTGCAGATGTTGACTGCAGCCATGAAATTAAAAGAGGCTTGGTCCTTGAAAGAAAAGTTGTAACCAACCTATACAGCATATTAAAAAGCAGAGACATTACTTTACTGACAAATTTCCATCTGTCAAAGCTATGGTTTTTCTGGTAGTCATGTATGGATGTCAGAGTTGGACTATAAAAGAAAGTTGAGCACCGAAGAAATGATGTTTTTGAACTGTGGTGTTGGAGAAGACTCTTGAGAGTCCTGTGGACTGCAAGGAGATCCAACAAGTCTGTCATAAAGAAAATCAGTCCTGAATATTCACTGGAAGGACTGATGCTGGAGCTGAAACTCCAATACTTTGCCCACCTGATGCAAAGAACTGACTCATTTGAAAAGTCCCTGATTCTGGGAAAGATTGAAGGCAGGAGGAGAAGGGGACGACAGAGGATGAGATGGTTGGATGGCATCACCAACTCAATGGACATGAGTTTGAGTAAACTCTGGGAGTTGGTAATGGACAGGGAAGGCTGGCATGCTGCAGTCCATAGGGTCACAAAGAGTCGGACACGACTGAGCGACTGAAGTGAACTGAACTGAACTGATCTTCTACCTGATGTCTCAGCTTCAGCATTCAAAGGCTAGTGCTTTGCCTGCAACAGGCCATCACCACTAAGTGGTGTGTTACCCAGAGAACCAGTGTCCCTATTGGGCTGTAATGGGGAATCCCTTGGTCCAAAGGCAGTGACGTACAGGACCTGACACTCAGCGGACCAAACATTCTGTATATCCTCAGCCTAGTTGACTGAGACTCTAGAGGAAGGAAATACAAGTTCTTGTATTGATCTGGTGTCATATCCAAGTCAGAGTGAATCATTGTCCCTTTGCAGGATGAAGGGGGCCTGACATTATCAACTTGCTACCAGAGAGTGGTTTGGTTTCCTGGTGGGATAGTGTCACATAAGGGCTTAGCATTGGGTTAAATGGCTGGAAGCATGGACGTTCCTCAGCAGCAGTAGCTAAGTCAGCCTATGTGAGCGGGGGCCATGCATCGTTGGGCCTTGATGTTGGTCCTGTTGCTGGCTGTGTGATTTCTACACCCAGGAGGCCCTTTGGAAAACCCCAGAGTGGATGATATAGACTGAAGAACATCCCTGGGGTGTTACTTCCGTCAGCCTCTCTCGTGGGTACGCTCCAGCGGGCTTTGTCATGTGATAGGAAGATGCTTATGCTTTGTCCTCCCGACCACATGCCCATTCATACGCCTCTTTCAAGACAGAGTGTGTCTCTTCAAGCCACACGTTGCTAAAAAACTGGACTTCTTTATGTATAAATATGAACATTGACCTTTATATCATACATGCAGAAATTAAAGAGGATCATAATACTAAATGTAGAATTTAAGATAACAAGCATTTTCAAAGAAGACATAGGACATTGGGCTAGGCAAATACGTTTAAGGTAAAATATCAAATAGAAAAGATATTGTATATTGGACATCATCAAAACTAAAAATCTGGGTTCTTCAAAAGATACTACTAAGAGAATGAGAAGACCTGTCAGAGTCTGGAAGAAATATTTGGAAATCATATATATGATAAAAGATTTGTATTCATAATGTGTAAAGTTTAATAAGAAGACAGCAAACAACCCAATTAAAAAACAGTTAAGAAATTTGAATAGCCCTTTTATCAGATACATAATTCAACAGTCCATCTTAAAGGATATCAGTCCTGAGTGTTCATTGGAAGGACTGATGCTGAAGCTGAAATTCCAATACTTTGGCCACCTCATATGAAGAGTTGACTCATTGGAAAAGACCCTGATGCTGGGAGGGATTGGGGGCAGGAGGAGAAGGGGACAACAGAGGATGAGATGGCTGGATGGCATCACTGACTCGAGGGACATGAGTTTGGGTAAACTCTGGATGTTGGTGATGGACAGGGGAGCCTGGCGTGCTGTGATTCATGGGGTCGCAAAGAGTCGGACACGACTGAGCGACTGAACTGAACTAAAGGATAGGAAATAAGCACATAAAAATCATGTCAACATCATTAATCAGGAAGGCAATAAAAGTTAAAACAACAATGAGATGCCAATGAACCTGCATTAGAATAGCTAAAATTGAAAAGACAGACCATGTCAACATTCGTGAGGATATGGAAAAACTGAAATTCAAACACAGCTAGTAAAATGTAAAGTGGGAGGACCTCTTTGGAAAACAGTTTAGCAATTTCTTAAAAAGGTAAACAAACATAATCCAAACACTTTTTTCCTATGGGCCTGAAAATAATGAAAGCACAGACCATACAATAACCTGTGCTTGCATGTCCAAATGTACAAATAAAGTTGTGACTTTATTTGTAACAACCAAACTTGGAGGCAACCTAAATACCTACCAACAAGTCAGAGAACACAGGAGGCATGCTTTACCTATGTAACAGAACCTACTTATAATTGAAAATGAATGAATCCTTACCACACACAACATAAATAAATTTCAAAAACTTTAGGCTCCATGAAAGAAACATGACAGAAAGAACAAGAGTTCTAGGATTTCATTTAAATCAAACCTTTAAGATGTAAAATATCCTTTATTTTATATATTTATTTTTTGAGATGGGAGGGGGAAAGAGGAGAGAGAGAGATTACCTAGAGGGACTGGCATGAGAAAACATTTATGAATGATTAATATTACCATTTGCTTGGTTATGCTCATTTTCATTGGTGTACACATGGGTATGTATGTTAAAATGTATTAAATAATACACCTTAAATATATATATGAGCTTCCCTGGTAGCTCAGCTGCTAAAGAATCTACCTGCAATGCAGGAGACCCTGGATTGATCCCTAGGTTGGGAAGATCCCCTGGAGAAGGGAACAGCTACCCATTCCAATACTGTGGCCTGGAGAATTCCATGGACTGTATAGTTCGTGGAATCGCAAAGAGTCAGACATGACTGAGCGACTTTCACTCACTCTAAATATTTATAGTTTATTGTAAATTGTTTCTCAATGATACAAAATTCTTCAAAAATTATAGAAGAAATGACTTGATAATGCTCACATTAAGGCATTGTAATAACAGAGTGCTCTGGTGTATTCAAAACGGTTCCTTTTCTCCTCCTCCTTTAGGAAGCCCAAGGGGGTTTTGCTCTGATATTTACATGGGAAACTGGTCAAGGTCTAGCCTTAAACCTCAAGACACTGTGGGGCCCTCCCTATACCTGAGTCCCCAGGAATGTTTAACTCTCAAAATTTTCCATACTGAACCTATAGCAACTCATCCACTAAAGTTCAGGTTTTCCCACCCCAGCTCTGGTTCCTGGGTAGTTTCTGTTACATCATTTTACATCCTTACCAGTGATTTTACCAAGGCTGTGCCTTCAACATCTATTTTAAGAACTGCCTTTTTGAGAGTTTTGCATTAACTGATTCTTTTCCAACAGATTCTACTTAATTTTCATGGCAAATAATGATCTCTTATGGAATGTATAGTTCATAGTATTATAAAATATTTAATTCAGTTAATATTAGAAATAACGAACTCAGTTGACACAGGCAGGTTTTGAACAAACACAAATGAATCTTAGGCATGTAATTCAAGTGTTAGATTCAGGAGTATATACACTCACTCTGGAGAGTCATCTACCTGCTGTAAGAAGTTTATTTTCCTAGGGCATCGGCCAGCATATTTTACATAGAGACTGAAGATAAAACCAGCAAGCAATTTAAACTGACTATAATTAAGAAATGTTCTATTATACTCTGGCTTGCAGTCTCATTACACAGAGACTTAATACCCACATTAAAACTTCGGCTTAGGTTTTATGGTGCAATGCTTGCTTCTACTCTTCATTAATCATTTCACTTTTTTTCTTTTTAACACAAGAAGTAATTTCTTGCAGTGATCCAACTTTCAAAGAAAAGACTGGATCCTCCCTGACATGTATGGCTTTCATAGTGATTATTTACAGCACACATCCAGTCAATGAAAAATAAATCTGCACTATCATACTTGGAATGGGAAGTGGGGAACCTCATGACCTCTCACCATTTTTATCATGACAGCTGCAATCCTAAAGAAGAGCCATGCACACCAGGTAAATTTACGGAAGCCAAAGGACTTCCTGGCTCTCTTCATTCCTTAAAAATATAGCTATGCTTTGCTGAAATTAATGGGAGATTAATGGTCAATCTTCCTAAATTATTACACCACAGTAAAAAGGAGCAAAAAATAAAAGAGAGAGAGAAAAAAAATCAACAATGCTATTAAAATAAAAATTACATATTTCAGTGCTTTCTTTTTCCCAGCTTTTTTTTCACTGCAAGTTTCCAGTTTTCCAATAAAACAGTTGCCAAGGGAACCTCATGCTAAACCAAAACTGCTGTCAAATGTCATCATTAAAGTGAGCAAACAGCCCCCATGGGAGTCTCCTCTGGGAGACTCTATTCATTATTTTCTAAATCTGTAAAACTATCATTTCCAGGCTTCCTTTTGAGTACTGACACAGAAAGAAACAATCATAATTTGTAAGAGTGTCAGTGAAAAATACGTTCACTCTCCCCCCAGAACGCCGTTCTCATACAAAGAAAAGATTACGGTGCGCACCTCCTATCATCCCCTTAAGAGCTGGGAAATATTAGTGGTCACTTTTAGACGGAAAGAAAACATTTTGAAACTAAGTTGAAGTAATCACTTTTATAACTATGGGAAAGGATTGTCTATTGATACGTAGGAAAGGAAACGAGTCAAGATAGGAAATATTTTTTGTTCTACTTTTATTACTTGCTCCTGTGGCCTGATTTGCTAGAGGGAAATGCTGAGTCCCTGGGGAAGTGTGAAATGCCCCACTAGTAAAGACTAGTGGGAGCGTCCACTGAATCTCCCCAGCAAGAAGATGGATGTGCACGGGGTGAGATAAAACTAGGACAGAGAGATTAAGAACACGAGTTTTGAGTTCACACGACCCAGGTTCTAATTTCAGCTCCAGCATTCCCTGGCTAGGTGACCCTGGACAAATGACAACTCAGTGCCTCAGTTTCCTCAGTGGTACTGTCCTCCCATGGACTGAATTGTTTGAGAGAAATGCTGAGTCCTTGGGGAAGTATGAACCGCTCTGCTAGTAAAGACTTAGAGTGGTAAGCTTCCAACAAGCTGAAAAAAGATTGAGATGAAGGAAGAATAGGGAGTTGAGTAAAAGCGTGTCCCTGTCTCTGATGCAAGCATTCTTGGATCAACAATTGGAGGATGTGTCAGAGCTGGTTGAGGTGTTTAGAGAGTCACGACGCAGACGGCAGATTCAAAGTTCAGGTTATCAGATTCACGTTTCCTATAACACTTTATCGAAATGTGTCTAAGTGTCACTTTTTTTAGTTTCATCTTTTTTTCTTTACTCTTAAAAATAGGGATAATCATTTTGCTGAACGATAATCTTCAGTTCAGTTCAGTTCAATTCAGTCGCTCCGTTGTGTCCGACTCTTTGCGACCCCATGAATTGCAGCACGCCAGGCCTCCCTGTTCATCACCAACTCCCAGAGTTCACTCAGACTCACCTCCATCGAGTCAGTGATACCATCTAGCTACTTAGGCATAATATAATGACTCTAAGCTTAAAAGGAGTAAATATTTAATAACTGGGAGATGCTACCAATGTTTTTAACATCATTGCTAAGATTTATATTTTGTAGAGGGCAGGTTATTTGAAATATCCTCTTTAATTTTTTAAATTGAATAATTTAAAAAATGCTAAAATTGTTTAAGTGATAAAATTCCCATACGTACTTATGTGATTTAGCAAAGGACTTGAAATTATAATCAATGTATATGAAGCTGAGTGCTTTCTTATAATGAAACAATGTCTCTGTGGCCCAGAGTCAGTGCATTAAGATATTCTTTGGATCATCTCTCTTTATTACTCATAATAAAAGAGTTTAGTGCAGAAAAGCTTCAGATCATGGAAAAATCACAGTGGCACTAAAATTATTTTTCTGCTCTCAGTATGCCTCCTGATCACCATTATTGCCTGGTCCGTTGCTTAGGTCACTATTGTGCAAATTTTGAAGACTGGAGGTTAGCAATCTGCCCTAGGAGGGAATTTCTAGATATTCTCTATAATACATGAAATGGAGGATGTTTTAAACCTTTCTGGTTGGATAGGATTAGTTTAAAGTGAGAACACTGCCAAAATTGAGGAATGAGAGAACTGGAAATCATAGAATCATTCTTCAGGAAGCAATCTTAAGGTACAATGATATGAAACTGACCGCTAGACAGATCACATGAGAGAACCAGGAGAAATAGTAGTAAGAGGGTAGGTTAGCTGTCCCCTACCACTCCTGTAGATATAAATTCAAATAGCAGGGTACAAATGGAAACCAGTTATTTCTTCTGAGATGTATGAGAATATACATAAATATTTTTAAAAGAGACATATTTTAATATTCCCCTATAATTTAAATTTAGGTTAATGTGTATAAATGTAAATAAAATGTTTTCATGTAGTAATTTTGTTGTTGTTTAGTTGCTAAGTCAATTCCAAATCTTTTGTGATCCTGTGGACTATAGCCCACTGCTCTCTGTTCATGGGATTTTCCAGGCAAGAATAGAATACTGGAGTGGGTTACCATTTCCTTCTCCAGGGGATCTTCCCAACCCAGGGTTTGAGCTCGAGTCTCCTGCATTGACAGACAAACTCTTAACCACTGAGCCACCAGGGAAGCTACCCATCTAGTAATTAGAGAACACTTTATCATATAATAAATCATGCTTATTTACTTTCAAATAAGTCCTGCCATAAATTAAAAATATGGAAAACTGAGTCAAGCGAAAGGATTGATGTATTAATGTACATGGTTCTGGTTTTAATTTAATTAATAGACAAAAATTTAACAGCGTGTTCTTGTTGTTGTTCAGTTGCTCAGTCTTGTCCGACTCTTTGAGACCTCATGGACTGCAGCACGCCAGGCTTCCCTGTCCTTCACCATCACCTGGAGTTTGCTCAAACTCATGTCCATTGAGTTGGAGATGCCATCCAACCATCTCATCCTCTGTTGTCCCCTTCTCCTCTTGCCTTTAGTCTTTCCCAGCATCAGGATCTTTTCCAATGAGTCTGCTCTTGGTATCAGGTAGCCAAAGTATTGGAGCTTCAGCTTCAGCATCAGTCCTTCTAATGAATGTTCAGGGTTGATTTCTTTGGGATTGACTGGTTTGATCTCCTTGTGGTCCAAGGGACTCTTAAGAGTCTTCTCCAGCACCACAGTTTGAAGGCATGAATTCTTCTTAATATTAAAAATATTAAGGCCTGTGCTTTTTAAATATTAAGTGTATTTAAAAAAAAAAAAAAAAAAAACACCTTATGATGTGCTCCTGTTAGCTGAGTCAGTGATTTACACTGTCCTCATTCATCTCCTCTGTGAATTGATTGCTTGAAGAAAATTTTTTTTCTGGAATTAGTTATTCCATATTGCTAACAAGCCAGTGGGTCAAAATTCCTTAATATTTTCATTAGAATTAAGATCTAATCTGAACAAACACTTGTTTAAAATATTCTGCATGAATTCATAAATTTTTACATAGTTTAAATCTTGAATTTACTTACATATTTAGGATATATTACCAGGTAAAAAATGATCATATTATTCAGTCTAAATCAAAGCTCTCTGTGTGTATGTGTTTGTTGCTCAGTCGTGTCTGACTCTTTGCTACCCCATGGACTATAGTCAGCCAGGTTTCTCTGTCCATAGGATTCTCCAGGTTTTGTAAATAACTCCAGTTTTATGTTGAGATGACTTTTATTCTTCAAGGTATGTTAAATGAGAATTCTTTTCTATTTTACAAAACCAATAGAAATTACCAGTTTAGGTCAATTAAATATTTTAAAAATAAATCAATGAACATTATAGGCAAAATTAAGAAAGATTTTAGACCTTTGATGACTTCTATTTATAACAATCATTACCAGGTTTACCAGCCTATAGAGGGCTGTTAGTTATAATTCCAAAATAAACTTATGACTTATGAATATTTTACAAATAGTAGAATATAAATCTACCACCTAGGAAAAAAACTTCAATCAATTTATTTTTTCTTTTATAAAAAACTTGTATCCCAATGAAGCCATCTGTACTTTAGAGAGTAAAGCAAAAATAGATATAAAAAATAATAAGAACAATTAATCTCATATACAATATATAATTTTAGTTAAATTTAATTAAATATAAGTGAATTTAGTAAATATGAGTTTAAAAATATTTATTTAAATATTACTTAATTTTATACATATTCTTATGTAAAACAACTTCAATAGTTACATAGAACTCCTATGATCAAACCAATGTTTGATAAGGTACCACTGCTGTTGTTATTTAGTCACCAAGTCATGTCCCATAATTTCTATGACCCCATGAACTGTAGTCCACAAAGCTCCTTTGTCCATGGGGTTTCTCAGGCAAGAATACTGGAGTAGGTTACCAAGATTTTATCCATTTTTTGTCTTTGAGATCTAACACTATCCATTTCATAGAACAAGCTCTAATTCAAATTTGTGGAATTTGAATCACCATTCTTCTGGTTATTTAGCTGTAGGTTTTGGGATAGTAACTTCTTTATGCCTTTTAGCTTCCTTTTAATAAAATAATAAGAACAATAAAGCCTATACCTTTGTTTTGTCCTGAGGATTAAATCAGTTAATAATGTAAAGTTCTCAGAACTGTGACTGTGAAGAATTAATAGTAAACATTTACTCTAATATGTTGTAATGAAAATGTGTGAAAGAGTTGCTCAGTCATGTCCAACTCTTTGTGTTTCCATGTAACTAAATCTTAACGAAGTCAGAGATTATTTACTGAAAACAAATGACTAGAAAACATGCACCAGTAGAAACCATAGAAAGACAACCATTCAGAATTCACAGGGCAGTTTGCACTCTGTCAGTGCCTGAAAGTGACTGTTTCTCAACATTCCAATGGCATTATATTTATTTGCTGATATCAGAAAGGACATGGTTCTACTTGCATTTATTAACAAGATTAAGGATGTCAAACAACTTTTGTACAAGCTCCTTAGAATATGCATTCCTTTTTCTCATCATTTGTACCTTTATTCTATTTACATCTGCATTTTGTGTGTAGGCTACCACTAAATCTACATCTTTCTACCCAACGATCTGATTTTTCAAAGTTGTGAACACCTTTTTTGTGACGATTTTTTAAATGTTTGGCTGCTTCAGGTCTTAGTTGCACCCTGTGGGATCTTTCCCTGGGGCTTATGGGCTGTCTAGTTGTGCCTCAGGGGCTCAGTAGTTGCAGTGCACAGGCTTAGTTGCTCTGAGACATGTGGGATCTTAGTTCTCCAACCTGTGTTCCCTGCATTGCAAGGCAGACTCTTGACCACTGGACCACCGGCAAAATGGATGAAAGACCTAAACGTAAGACCAGGAACTATAAAACTCCTAGAGGAGAACATAGGCAAAACACTCTCTGACATAAGTCACAGCAGGATCCTCTATGACCCACCTCCCAGAATATTGGAAATAAAAGCAAAAATAAACAAGTGGGATCTAATTAAAATTAAAAGCTTCTGCACAACAAAGGAACTATAAGCAAAGTGAAAAGACAGCCTTCAGAATGGGAGAAAATAATAGCAAATGAAGCAACTGACAAACAACTAATCTCAAAAATATGCAAGCAACTCCTGCAGCTCAATTCCAGAAAAATAAACGACCCAATCAAAAAATGGGCCAAAGAACTAAATAGGTATTTCTCCAAAGAAGACATACGGTTGGCTAACAAACACATGAAAAGATGCTCAACATCACTCATTATCAGAGAAATGCAAATCAAGACCACAATGAGGTACCATTTCACACCAGTCAGAATGGCTGTGATCCAAATGTCTACAAGCAATAAATGCTGGAGAGGGTGTGGAGAAAAGGGAACTCTCTTACACTGTTGGTGGGAATGCAAACTAGTACAGCCACTATGGAGAACAGTGTGGAGATTCCTTAAAAAATTACAAATAGAACTGCCTTATGACCCAACAATCCCACTGATGGGCATACACACTGAGGAAACCAGAATTGAAAGAGACACGTATACCCCAATGTTCATTGCAGCACTGTTTATAATAGCCAGGACATGGAAGCAACCTAGATGTCCATCAGCAGATGAAGGATAAGAAAGCTGTGGTACATATACACAATGGAGTATTACTCAGCCATTAAAAAGAATACATTTGAATCAGTTCTAATGAGATGGATGAAACTGGAGCGGATTATACAGAGTGAAGTAAGCCAGAAAGAAAAACACCAATAGTATACTAATGCATATATATGGAATTTAGAAAGATGGTAATGATAACCCTGTATGCGAGACAGCAAAAGAGACACAGATGTATAGAATGGACTTTTGGACTCTGAGAGAGAGGGAGAGGGTGGGATAATTTGGGAGAATGGCATTGAAACATGTATACTATCACGTAAGAAATGAATCGCCAGTCTATGTTCAATGAAGGATACAGGATGTTTGGGGCTGGTGCACGGGTATGATCCAGAGAGATGATATGGGATGGGAGATGGGAGGGAGGTTCAGGATTGGGAACTCATGTACACCCGTGGCAGATTCATGTCAATGAATGGCAAAACCAATACAGTATTGTAAAGTAAAATAAAGTAAAAAAAAAAAAAAGTCCGCCCCTCACTACAGTGTTGGAACTACTCTTTCTCCACTTTTTAAACTTCTTTCTCAGTTTTTATGATGCGTTTTGTCATATTAAAGTGCTTGTAAGGAATTGTTACTGCTCTTTTGTTGTTCTGCCTTTGCCATTGTGCTTATTTAATATACTTCAACCAAATATTGTATCCCTTTCTAATAAGTGTTGACTTCTCTTTATTAAAAATTTGTATGAGATTTGTTATGTTGAATATTTGTTATACAAATATTTTGTATATTTTCTTGTACAATTTTGAATAAACCAGTCATCTAGTCACTTTGTGTAAAATAAACCATGGAGATCTACATTAAAAGAATAAAATAGCAAGGCCAAACTGTTATTCTGTATCTATGCTTAGTTATTAGAAAATAGGTTGATATAACATAATCATATATTAACTACTTTGAAATACATGTTTTTATACTGAGTATTTTCAAATATGCCATCTTATTGATAGAAAGTCAAATATTTGTTATCATCATCCAGACAAAATATGATACAAGCATAACAATATCAGGGAGAAATGTGAAATAAGAAAAAGTGACCGAAGTCATGGGGTCCTGATGTGAAAGACTGCACTTCTTGTGACAGCAATTTGGAGGAAATTTTCTGCCAAATAGATCAGTAACTCTGATGCTCAGGACAAACCATGCTAGATTCCGTACCCTCTCAACAGCTTTACAGTTCATTATGTGGCTCACAGGTCAGTGTAATCAATAACACTCACCATCTGTCCTTCTATTTAACTAGATTTTTCTTGCTAACTAGATGCCAAAATCGTTTGTTTTAGTACTGCTGAAGGAATGCATTTATCCAGCAACTATGTTTATCATCTGTAGCTCTAAGTCACTGCTTCAGGTCTGAGAAACAGCAGTTCACAAAATAAACAAAAAACCCCAGCCTTTTTATTATTATGGTTGGAGGGAAGCACATCATAATCTTTAGAAAGTAAATACATGGGATATATTGCACGTTAGATAGTGAAAATGGCCTGTCCACGGACTGGGCTAAGAGAGGACTGATGCGAGGGAGCCGCGGGTCAGGCCTTGTGATGACCTTGGGCCTTCAAATAAGCAAATGAGGTAAGAGAGGTTGGAAAGTGACGGTGAAAGTCTTTCTGTCGTGTCCAGCTGTTTTCAACCCCATGGACGATAGAGTCCATAGCAGTCTCCAGGCCGGAAGGGGAGGTCTAAGCAGAGAGCAGAAGCCTTGGAGGTGTGGCAGGCTTGGCTTCCGGATGATGGGGACATGGAGAAACCCCCCAGGAGGAGGCCCTGTACTGTGGTGGGGAGTCTGGGTCCCAGAAAGGTGAGGCAGCCTGCAACAGCCGTGACAGGAAGGGACTTAGTAGGAATCAGCTCAGAGAGGTTAGGGGAAGGGGGCATGTCGATGCATCCAGCATAGCAACCGACACATAAGAGCTCACAGACAAAAGCCCCACCGCTCTGTTCTAGCCCCAGCCTCGACCCTCAGAGCCCTAGTTAGATGGTGTTGATGGGTGAGAGGCCTGAGGAACACGGAAGAACTAACTTTATTCCCAAACTTGGTGAACAAGCGGGAACCCGACCAATCGGCTCAGTGAGGAAGATAAATGATTCCCGTGGTTGGACAACGTGGCATCAGATCAAATCCTTGAGCTCATGGGTCAGAGGGGCCCTCCCAGGAGGATAAAGATCTCAGAGCGTGGAGCTGTGCTCAGCACTCAGAGCCCTGGGGAATAGCAGGGCTACAGGCAGCCAACTCAGAGCGCAAAAGGGAGTCATGAAGATGTGGTTTGAAATCATTTCAGTTAGTAAAAGTATACCAAGACTGTATTTTAATACAAAGATTTCAAAAGTACATTTCTGTTTTGAAAGATTAGAAAAAATAGCTGGATCTTTAGATAAATGACAACCTTAGCTTGATAATAAGAACTAAAATTCTAAACATGCTTCAGTTCAGTTGCTCAGTCGTGTCCGACTCTTTGCGACCCCACGAATCGCAGCTCGCCAGGCCTCCCTGTCCATCACCAACTCCTGGAGTTCACTCAGACTCACGTCCATCGAGTCAGTGATGCCATCCAGCCATCTCATCCTCGGTCGTCCCCTTCTCCTCCTGCCCCCAGTCCCTCCCAGCATCAAAGTCTTTTCCAATGAGTCAACTCTTCGCATGAGGTGGCCAAAGTACTGGAGTTTCAGCTTTAGCTTCATTCCTTCCAAAGAAATCCCAGGGCTGATCTCCTTCAGAATGGACTGGTTGGATCTCCTTGCAGTCCAAGGGACTCTCAAGAGTCTTCTCCAACACCACAGTTCAAAAGCATCAATTCTTCGGCACTCAGCCTTCTTCAGAGTCCAACTCTCACATCCATACGTGACCACAGGATAAACCATAGCCTTGACTAGATGGACCTTAGTCGGCAAAGTAATGTCTCTGCTTTTTAATCTGCTATCTAGGTTGGTCGTAACTTTCCTTCCAAGGAGTAAGCGTCTTTTAATTTCATGGCTGCAGTCACCATCTGCAGTGATTTTGGAGCCCCCCAAAAATAAAGTCTGACACTGATGCCACTGTTTCCCCATCTATTTCCCATGAAGTGATGGGACCAGATGCCATGATCTTCGTTTTCTGAATGTTGAGCTTTAAGCCAACTTTTTCACTCTCATGCATATTACTGATAGTGATGATGACTGTAGTCCCCATAGTTTGAAATTTCACTTTAGCAAAAGCACTCAAAAAGTTTTCTTTTCAATAACACCCATAGCTTTGTGAGTTTGCTTCCCATCCATATTGCAAAATGTTTTAATTCTAATTTTTCTATCCTTTAAAAATGCAGTGTTTTTAATAAAAGTAGATAAAACTAAAGCAGTATACTTCTTTGCTTCTTATTATAAAACAGTTTATAAGATAGATGAAAGAGAAAGAACAGCCCATGTAACTAATGGTTTTAAATAGTGAAAGATATTAGAGACAATCACATTTATACACAATTCCCATATTAGTCATAGTATTCAAGCCTTATTCCACAAAAGGATATATTACTGTAAAATAACTAAAAACACTTCTGAAGTTTGATAAACCTTGTCTGGAGCATACAAAAATATTTCCTATAGAACAGAATATTTTTAACACATGGTTTAAATTTTATTAATAAGAAAATAAATGGAAGATACCAAGAAATACCTCGCTTAACAAGTCAGTTTATGATTTTGAGTCTAGCTAAGGCTTAATATAAATTCCAAACACATACCCGTAAACCATATGAAATACAGTTTACACATTTATTTTTTATTGTATTTATTTCAGAGGGTAGACATGAATTTTTTCCAAATGTTTATAGTTGTCTGTAGAAAACATACTCTTTAAAAAAGGTTTATTTTCCAAGCTATTGTTATTTCAAGTGAGTTAAATGCCAATTTGGGGGGAGAGAATATAGCTATAAATATAGAAAGGCATACAAAGTAGTACTCAAAAGCAAGACAAACAGTATTAGGTCCAAAATATTATCAATTTTATTCTTTTGAATATATTTCCAAATATGATTTGTTCAAAGATTATTTTCTTGTTGAAACTCAATTTCTATTTAGACAGAGAAAAAGCTCTTAAGGGGAATACAATACAGCACGATTGCTTCAAATTATACCAACTCATATAGTGGTATTTTGCTAGAAAAAATCAATGGTGGCAGCCAACTCTTTACAATAGTTTCATTAAAAATCACATCTGTGGTCTGATATTTTCTTTCCTAAGTCAAAGAAAAGAACACTTTTATTTTGTTTATGTTGTTTGACCCACCACCAGCTTCAATTAAAATTCTTAGCTGGATATATTGTCTGAAGGAGAGGAAATCAAAATATATTACTTATCTGGATCTAAACCAATAGTTGGGACATTGGTGGCTTAATAATTGACACCTTTATATCCTGATATTAATTATCCTTTATGACATATTAAAATATTTGAAAAAATTATCTAAAACACATTTTGTTTATTTGGTGGTTGAAATAAATATGAAGAAGCTATTTGCTCTTAAGATGGTTTTTTTTTAAAGGAAATGTCAAATATCTTATCTCAGTTTTACTCTCTAAAGTGAGAATTTAAGTTATTTATTAATTCAAAGACATGTCAATTTTACTGTTTCACTGTGCTGGGCAGTGGTGAAACCACATTGAGTTCAATAGAGGAGTTAAAACAGGTGTATTTGGCATTTCTTATGAAAAATCTATCAGAGAAACAACCAGTCAGAGACTATTACAAATAAATATAAAGCTTAAACTTTGAAAATCATATCCCAGAAAGTTGTTGTATTTTCTAAGACCATAAGACAATACATGTTAGACTAAAAGTAAGAAAAATTGGGGGAGAAATTTTACAGAGAAACTGATGAGTACAAAGAAGGGCAGGAGGTGACTAAGCAAACAGGAAGTGATCTAATTCAAGGAAACTTCTAGACCATGGCCAGCGGGGCACAAAAGGGGTGGATTCCAGGTGATGTCAGAAAGCACTGAATAGCAGGTGGTCCCTGCCAACCAGTGCAGACCACTTAACTTTTTGATCTTCGGTCAAAAAGCAGTGGGAATTAATTACAGCAGGCTTTTTGTCATAATCAGATTTCCATTTGCAAAGAGCACTGCAGTGGCAATGTGGAAAGTAACTGTCAGTCACCTGTTCCATAGTGACAGTGAAAGTGTTAGTCATTCAGTTGTGTTTGACTCTGTGACCCTATGGACTGTTGCCTGCCAGGCTCCTCTGTTCATGGAATTCTCTAGGCAAGAACACTGGAGTCGGTAGCCATTCTCTTCTCCAGGAGATCTTCTTGGCCCAGGGACTGAACCTGGTTCTCCTGCATTACAGGCAGATTCTTTATCGTCTGAAATACACGGAATGCTGGCCCCATTTGAATGACTGTCATTTAGGCCAGTAGCTAACACACCCTCAGTCTCTGCTCCTTCCCAGCCTGGACTAAAAGCCATGAGATCTGGCAGCTTTCCTTTAATGTATTTTGAAATCCTAGGAGAACTTAAATCCCCATCAGGAAACAGTTGACCAATGAAAGTGAGGAACAGAGCAGCTGGGGTTCCCATCTGCCTGTTTCTAGCTCATTTCCTCTAGTATCACCTAGTACCTAGTTTCTGCTAGTATCACCTCTAGCTTCCTCTAGTATCCCCCCAGACGCCAGACGGCTGAATATAACAAAAAGGCTGAGGAAGGAGGCCTTTGCCCCGTTCTATTTCCAGCTTGCCTGTCTCAACGGGTTCATGGCTCTTCTCCTGCTGTTTAATTGCTGTTTTCACTATCAGCTCCCTTGGTTCTCAGGCCTTCAGACTCAGATGGAATCACTCCACCAACTCTCTTGGGGCTTTGTCTTGCAGGGGAACTTCTCAGCCTCCATAATCTTGTGGGCAACTCCTCATAATAAATCTTTATTTATATATCTGAATCATAATATATGAAATATATAAATATAATATGAATATATGAATCATATATGTATACATGAATCATAATATATGTGCATAATATGAATATATATAAATCATATGATTGTATGCATAATTATATATACATCTTCATATATTATATACTATATACTATATAGTATATAATATACTTCTTCATATATATATATGTTTCCCTGGAGAACCCTGATTACGATTTACCTTTTGTAGGTAAATTCCCAGCTTAGTGGAAGCAATTTTGACAGAGAAATGGTTGGCAATTTGAGTACGAGGAGGAATATGTGAAAAGCAGGGAGAAAAGAGAGATCACAGCAAACTCTTTAGAAAAGTTTGGTTACAGTGCCTAAAAAGATGCCTTGAGAAAAACTAGGTTACCCAAATTATTCAGTGTTAACAGAAATGGCCTTAGACATCATAGAAAAGATCTGTTAAAACTGTAGTCTAATATATAAATTTTAAAAATCTGTGAAGGATTCTTTTGTATGATAGTCAATAGATGCAGTCTTGTTAGAAAAAAATATAGAAGTAGAAGAAGAAAGGAAAGCTACATAATTCATATTAATTATATCAGACCACTTCATAATATATAAGTCAAAGCCCTCAAAACATTATGATCTATTTGGACATATAAAGTTACTAGAATAAAAAAAATCAATTATAAATACTTTTTTGATAAGTACATATCATTGCTAGAGTATTCTGAGGGACAATTATTTTCCTGGGGAAAATAATGTGGTTTAAAAATGTCCTACATTTTATTCTAGCTGAGGCTATCCAAAGGCAGATCTATTCAAATAAAGACACCAGTCTCAATTAGTGTCTGACCTAGGTCAAATCATTTTTTTTTTTTTGGTAGCTGCTTAATGAGGAAAATAATACAAAATGTCTTACAAGATTTTGGAAGCTTAGTTGCATGCCAAAGAAATGGCATTTAAAAAACTTGTTAAAATGAATATAAAAGGGTATTGCATAAGTTCTAGTTACTATTTTGCTGAAGAAAAATCATCTCATCCTTATAATTAAGCTCATTTTTACCATGATCATTCAAGCAAATTATTTTGGGTAATATAACATCATATACTTAATAAAGTAAACTATGACAACAGTTGTAATGGACAATGTCCAAGGATTTTCTAGCAACCTGACAAAGAAACCAAGTAACATAATTGAGGTGATAACTTTGCATATCAAGGACACTGAATATTTAATAAAATAAACAAGTACTCCCCAGGGATTTATGACCTGAGAACATGTGTCATAAAATTATTTCTGTCTAGTTACTCAGTGTTTACTGAGTGTGAATCAAAAATGGTTTAAAATTTTATACATTTGCAATTAGCAATAATCTTATATACCATTTTCACCAAAATGAGCATTAGTGTTAAGAAGCATTATCATGTCCAATATTGTCTGTATGGGCTGCCCAGGTGGCCCTAGTGATAAAGAATCTGCTTGCCAGGGCAGGAGACACAGGAGACGTGGGTTCGACCCCTGGGTCGGGAAGATCCCCTGGAGGAGGAAATGGCAACCCACTCCAGTATTTTCGCATGGAGAATCCCATGGACAGAGGAGCCTGGCAGGCTACAGTCCATGGGGTCACAACAGTCAGACATGACTCAATGACAAAGCGCACACACATTGTCTGTATGAACAACTTTCACTAAGTGACTGAGGACTATGACTATAGAGTAATATCTGTGTTGCATTTATTTAGTTTATGCATGCATTCATTAGTACATTAGGTTATAATTTTGCTTAAAAGTACTATTTTTATGAAAAGAAATTATAGCAGTTATAAACATATGCCTCTAGGATGTGCCTACCATGATGAGTACAGTTAAGGGCTCCAGTTACAGAGCTCTGAAATCCAGCAAGCACCGCTTTCAGATCAAGTCTCCCAGCCAATAAAACAGCACATCAGCAGAGAGGAGATCCCGCTGATGGGGAACTGTGACTTGAAGGCTCTCCACTGGACTTGACAAGACTTTCCTGTACTGCACTGCAATCTACCCTCCTTCTCTTGCCCACGGGTCAGAGCAGCATCTGATAGCTCTCCTGGTCTCTTCTAGTCTCCTCTCAAATTCATCTTAGAGATGGGTACCAAGCCCCTGCCACATACATTGCAAACGTAATTCCATCTTGGTGCATGCTTGTTGGAGCACCTGGACTAATATATTTATCATTCAGGATGACTTCATGGAAAATTATATAACTTAGAATTTTTAGATCCATGAGGCATCTTAAGAGATCATTCCATTTCACACAGGCAATGGGAAAAAATAAAGCCTGCTCCAATACTTTGGCCACATGATGCGAAGAGCTGACACACTGGAAAAGACTCTGATGCTGGGAAAGATTGAAGTCAAAAGGAGAAGCAGGCTGCAGAAGATGAGATAGTGCTCAATGCACATCAATCTGAGCAAACTCCAGGAGAGAGTAAAGGACAGGGAGGCCTGGCAAGCTGCAGTCCGTGGGGTCGCAGAGTCGGACATGACTCAGAGACTAAACAATAACAAGAGAGGCTGAATGAATTTTCCAAGTGTGTATGGTTACTGAGAAAATCTGGGACCAATTAAGTCAATCGATCCTTCCTGTATTTTAAATCCAATGCAACTGTAGGCAGAAGGTAAATTGTGTCCCAAAGCAGACTTGTGTCCATATCACCTCTGAGATGAAAGTGTACTATTATTACAGTAACATTAAGAATTGTTTCTAGCAGCCCTAATAACCCAATAACCCATCACCCAAAAGAAAATAATGCACGTGAACTCATGAAGCCTGTTATGGGACTCCATTACATCTCATAAAGTCCTAAATAATAAGACTTCTTTGATTTTAACACTTTCATGTACTATTGTGTGGCCTCTCTTTGATTTATTTCAGTGCACTGTCATCATTATATATTTTCTCATTGATGAAATTTATCAAATGGATATTTTTATAATTTCCTACAAATTAACATTATTAAAGAAAAAATTAAGCATTAAACTTCCAATAACCATTGCAACAAACTACAAGATGCACTAAATATACACTTGGTCCAGTCTGCCTCACCTAGGGGTGAGACACTGAGTCAACCTCGATGCTTTTTCCCTCTAGTGTTTGTTCAATGTCCATTTCAAAGTTGGATTTAAAGAAAAGATGCCACAGGACAAATGACAGGAAATAGTCAGTTTTCTGGAAACCAATTGTTTTTTTCTCTTTGAACATCATATCCTATTTTCAGTATTTTTTGACAAATACAAAACAGTGAAACACTACTTCCATTTTATTAAGTTCATTTAGTTTATTTGAGAGTTTCAAAGAACATTTTATTTAATAAAAATACTCATACTTTCTAGATTATAAGTATATAGTGTGTGAAATTAAATTAGAAAAATATAAAACATATATTTGACATTTAATAATATCACTAGGAGGGCTTTCCTGGTGGCTCAGTATTAAAGAATTCACCTGCAATGAAGGCGTTGCAGGTTCGATCCCTGGGTCAGGAAGAATCCCCTGCACAAGGAAATGGCGCCCCACTCCAGCATTCTTGCCTGGAGAATCCCATGGACAGAGGAGCCTGGTGGGCTACAGTGTGTGGGGTTGCAAGAATCAGACACGACTTACTGACTAAACCACTGCCACCTCTAAACCACCACACCAATATCACTATTCCCCCAGGTAGGAAGAAGTAGGCTTGCTTATAATTTAAGGACCAAAATTTATTGAGCAAATTCTAATTTCTGCATTTGAGGTTACAACTCAGTGCTCCATTATTTCTTAAATGTTTCTTAAATAAAATAAAAAAGAAACACCAAGAAAAGCCTTTGTATTAGATGAACCATAGTCCCACATTTTAAATTGTCTCAAGCTATAATAATTTATTAAAATAGGTATTTAACTTTGGAATGGAAATGATAATTCAGTGCTAATTTGCATATTAATAAATGTATTTGGATCTAGAAATGCTTAGCTAGTTGCTATAATTAAAGGCTATGCAGTTTAATATAATTCACACCAAGTCTGAGGAGATATGTAATACTATGTTTATCAACAGACAAGGATAACAATTCTCAAAGAATGTAAGTAATTTCTCAAGGTTATGCAGCTATTTAGTTGTGGAGTTATATTATATATTTATACAGATGCATTTCAGATTATATGCATGTTCTTCCCAATATAATACTGATTCTAAAATTGGCTTCCAAGGATGTATTGTAGCTCATTTTTCTTTCTGAGAAGTTTCTTCTTTAATTATATGCTTTCATTTTGATTATAATATAAAACTGATTAATAAGCCTATTGTGGATGGTGAGAATGACCACCAAGTGTCTTATTGCTGATATGAGTCTAGCGCTTTTCTTTGCACCTGTGTTTATGATCACTGTGCAGCCAAATGATTCTATCTTTTATTTCTTAGGGACTGCATTTAGTATCCAAGTGATAACCTCATAGCACATGAAGACCAAGTGAACAATGCTGTAAATGTGGAAGCAGAGGAAAGCTGAATTACCACCCATATAATATGGTACTGAAAGAACAAAGATGGCAATATTTTTATAGTTGACTGAGAAAATTATTATCATTCTGAGATTCATTCATGTTGTGCTAATTGTTATTTACTTCCTTTTTATTGCTGAGTAGTATTTCATTGTTTGAATACACCATGCTTTTATTTACTTTTTTAGTCCATTCACTTAGTGACAAATATTTGGACTACTTCCCATTGGGATTATTAAACATAAGGCTTCTACAATCATCGACATACAAATCATGGTTTGGAAATTATTCTTTAGTGAGGTTTAAAGGCCCTATTGCTTCTGTGGTACAACTGCGAGAGTCTTTTCTTTCCACCCCCATGGATGTGATCCTCTTTGCTTTCTGCATCATAGAAAAAGCCATTCCATTTTTGGAGTCAATCTCTCCCGGAGTGCTTCCTGAATGAGGAATAGGAGTCTCCAGGCTCCAAAGACAAGCCTTTTGCCCGTTCTCCTTTCCACCTCCCATACTGTGAAAACTCTTTCTAGCCTTGAAAGAAGAAAAAAAAAAGTAAGCTGCTTTGTTTCTGTGCAAAACCTATCTTCCTCAATAGGCTTCGGCTGACACACTAAGGGTCTTGCCAGCAAGGACCCTGCTCTCTGCAACGCCTTTGTGGGTGGGGGCTTCAGGGCAGGCTGCAGGTCTGAGGGAGACCGGGAGAGGAATACGGGGTGGGAGGGCTATGATATACCATTTAGGAACGTCTGAGTACCAATTTTAGGAATAAGTGTTTGTACCTAGTTTTACATTTCTACATGTTTTAATAGTATTTTTCAGGGAAGTAATAATAGGAATCAGTGAGAAATTTTTTACTTCAAAAGCAGTTCACAGACTCCATAAATTTGAATCATTTCATAGTACTATAAGGATTCCTTGGGACTGCTCTGATGGTTCAGACAGTAAAGAATCAGCCTGCAGTGTGCGAGACCTGGGCTCAAAGATTCCCTGGAGGAGAAAATGGCAACCCACTCCAGTATTCTTGCCTGGAGTATCCCATGGACAGAGGAGCCTGGCCAACTACAGTTCATGAGGTTGCAAAGAGTCAGACACAACTGAGCGACTAACACACACAGACTAGGATTCCTCAGTGATTAAGTAAAGCTTTTTCTGATCAAGGACTTTATAATCTCAAGTAGATAGGGGTGGTAATGGATATACCATTAAGCAAAGGTAATACTTAAAATGTTTAAAAACTGGAGCAATGTGGGGCTCAGCAATTAAGAACAGACAGTTTGGGGGCAGAGGAGGGAAGGATTGAGAGTTTGGGATTAGCAGATGCAAACTAGTATACATAGAAAGGATAAATAATGCTCTACTGTAGAGCACAGGGAGCTATAGTCAATATCCGGTGATAAACCATGGTGGAAAGGAATATGAAGAAGAATATATATGTATAACTGAGTCACTTTGCTGTACAGCAGAAATTAACACAACATTGTAAATCAACTATACTTCAGTAATATATAAAATAATAGACTGGATATCAACAATTGGTAAGACTACAGAATGAATCCCAGCTGAACGTCAGCCTTGCCTAAGGGTAGTTGCACAGAGTTTATAACATGTTTTTCTTGTATGCTTTCATTGATATAGCTTAGCATAGCCAGGGTCAGTATTTTTAATAATCATGTTAGGTAATGAGCACTCAGGAATAAAACTGTATTGGAAACTCATCTTTTGTGTCCCAAGTTTTTATGATACTGAGGTTCTTGTGTTTTCAACATCATCTCCTAGACTTGTTCTAGAATATGAAATCATTTTTGAAAGCAGAATAACTCATTTTTGACTCTTCTTAACTTTTTACAAGATATTTTCACAGGTTTAATATTTGGGTTAGAAATTGTGCCTCCTACCTCAATCTGCTAATAAACCAAGGGCAGAGGGGATAATTTTGAACTTTTAAATACATTTGAAGGTAATTTGGAACTAGGGATTAGCTCTTATAAAAGCAGAGTGTTTTATCTTGGAGAACATCTTCCATCCTTCTTATCCAGATTTCAATTTGCAGAGAGTTTTCAGCTTTCAGCTCTCCTCCTCGCCTCTGTGTTCTTTTATTCCGATTTCTCAGGGCAGTGCTGGGCTGCATAGCAGGTGGTTGATGTAGGCTCCAGGTCTTTCAAAAGAGCAGTTATCACATTTTTCAACAGCTCAGGTAGTAGAAATTTGCTTTTCTCACAGTACCTTTTTTTTTTTTTTTGAAAGGTAGATTTTTGCCAACTGTAAATGGAACTCAAACCCCTGGGAGTTTAAACTCATTTCTAGGTTTGAAATCTACATTACTCAGATGGGCTTGAAACATGCAAAAATCATTTCCTTTACAGCTCAGGGATGTTCAAGAGGCTCAAATCTGAGCCAAAACAAGAAGATTGCCAGGAATAGAGAAACATGTTAATATTTTATTACTGTTATTCTTTCTATTGTATTAGTCATGAGGGGCCCCACAGCCTTAAATAATTTTCAATAGCTCAGAATCTATGGTATGTTTTTTAATGATTATTTTTGTAAAATACATTTCCAAACTCCACTAGAAAAAAGTGATATTTTTTTAAATCTCAATTTTACATATTAACCCTTCAGAATGTTTTAACAGTATCTTTTCCTATTTTATGTAAAATCTATTATTTTTTAAACTGGCATATTCAAATATG
Source organism: Oryx dammah (assembly GCF_014754425.2). Classification (NCBI taxonomy): domain Eukaryota; kingdom Metazoa; phylum Chordata; class Mammalia; order Artiodactyla; family Bovidae; genus Oryx; species Oryx dammah. The sequence continues at coordinate 56,067,448 of NW_024070206.1, forward strand.
TTTCATTAGGCCATCTGAAGGAGAGTAGAATTTGATGGCCCAAAATACACCTCTGCTGCAGAAGGATTATTTCAGGCTCATTATTTTTAAGAAACAGTAAACACAGAGAATCTCTGAAAGTGGAGTACAAGTTATCTGTTTGTAAGAGAAATTGACATTTATCAAGAGAATTCCATCTGGAAGGGTGTCTTCCTCTCTGCACCAAGAGGAAGAGGAGGACGACCATATCTTTAGAAATTCAAATCCATGCAGCAAGCAAGGATTTAAATCTGCATTACAACCTTATCTGTGTTCATTAGGCTTCTCCTGGTCCCCTCCCTCCCCTGGCTGCCCCTACTCCAACATCTTCTTATATCCAGTGACAATATTTAAGGTGATGGTTTGGCTCATTTCAGGGTTTGGTCAGTTTTCCTGGTGATCTCCCATGTACAATGGAAGTGAACATGTAATTACACTTCTGTTTTGTTTTGTTTTGTTTTTTTCTCCTGTTAATTTCTCTTTTATTACAAAGGAGTATTAGCTGAGAACTTAGAAGGATAGAGTGAAGTTTATTTTTTCCTCCCTACATATCATAAATAACAGACTTTACCATCAGCAGTAGCATCCACAGGAATAGAGACATGGTATCTCCAAGGCAACTTGGGGAAAAAAAGAAAAACAAGCACAATGTAAAGAGCTCTGAAGTTAGCTTTTTCACTGTCTTATTGAGGACTATAGCCCAGGAGAACACCTCGCAGATAGTTCTGAAGAGCTCAACCCTGGAGAAGAGGGTTGGGGGTCAGTATATATATGATTTTGGCAAAACGGTGAGTGCAATCAAGCACACATCTAAGTAGTAGGTTGCTAGAATGGATATCTTAGTTATGATTTTAGTGTTTTTCTAAGTACGGAAGATGCAAGACATTTTTGAACCTATATATATCTATAGGACATCTCAGGGAAATAACTCCTCAAAAGTTGATACTTCCTTAAATGATTCTCTTGATAGTGACTAACTTTACAATTTCTAAGCTTCAAGCATAATTTCTCCCCATTGTAATTAAGACATCTTTGCTGTATTTTTTTCATGTTGTGATTTTCTAATGTGTATTACTCATCAATTTATCAACTTCAGTTCTATTTGTTTTTATTTTTAGTTTTCCTGAAACCACAATCCTGCCTTCATAGACAGAGTTGTCATAATTTAACAACAAGAGAAGAGTGAAACCACAAAACCACATCTTCAGGTCAGGAATCTGCAAACATTTTCTGTTAAAGGTCAGATAATAAATACGTTAGATTTTGTGACCACACAGCCTGGTGGCGGTGCTGCTTCTGCTTCTGCTTGTTCTTCTTCTTTTCATCATTATTATCCCTTAAAAATGTAACGACTGCTTGTATCTACCCCAATACCTGTTACCTCTCACTCTACAGGAAGACACCTGGTCACCACCTTCTGCCGGCCACTGAGTTCATGGTTCACTTTCAGGATTCATATATAGAAGCATAAGTATAAGCAGCTTTAGCCTGAACCCCCCACCCCCACCCCCCGGTAAATAACTATATCCTACAACTTAGTGCTTGACTAAAGTTTCTTTTGCATTTAGCCTTACAGGTTCCACAATGGTAGTTAGGTAACAGCTCTTTCCCCCACCCCATTTAGTGAGAAGGGTGTTTCAGACATTTTTAATCCAGTAAAATTATTCTGACACATTCTGTATTCTATCAAGAGATTCTCCAACTTCCTACAGGTTTTTTTTTTAATATATATTATTCTTTGTATACATCAAGATTCATTCTTCTAAGTTCCAGAGATGCATGATGTCACGTATAGACCATTACAGTAGACTCTGTGTGCCAAGTTGCTTTAGTCGTGTCTGACTCTTTGCAGCCCTATGGACTGTAGCCCACCAGACCCCTCTGTCCACGTGGTTCTCTAGGCAGGAATACTGGAGTGGGTTGCTATTCCCTTTTCCAGAGGATCTTCTTGATCCAGGCATCGAACCCATATCTCTTATGTCTCCTGCATTGGCAGGCAAGTTCTTTACCACTAGCACCACCTGGGAAGCCCTACAGTAGACTACAAAATAGTTTCATTGGTCTTGAAAAAATTCTGTGTTTTATCTAGTCTGCAGCATCCTCTTAAACCCAGAATATCTTGTACCCAGGTCTGTTTACCATCTCTATGTTTTTGCCTTTTCCAGAATGTCATATAAATAAATTCATGCAGTCTTTTCAGACTGGCTTCTTTCCCTTAACATCATGCATTTAAGATAAATCCATGTCTATAAATGCATGGCTTCATATCCCACACCTTTTTATTGTTGAGTGGTGGTGTATTTTAGAGATATCCTAAAGTTTATTTCTCCATTCATCTATTGCAGAACATCTTGGTTGCTTCCAGTTTTTTGCCAAATGTGCATAAAACTACTGTACACATTTGCAAATAGGTTTTGGTGTGGATCTAGATTTTCATATCAGTAGGGTAAATACTCAGAAGTGTGACCGTTGAATAGTGCTCCGTGATTGAATTCAGCTTCATGTGAAACTGCCCAGCTGCTTTCCAAGTTCTTATACCATTTGCATACCCACCAGTAATACATGAGTATTCCTTTTACTCTGCATCTCACCAGCAATTGGTACTGTCAGTTTTTGGATGGGGGCCACTCTAGGAGGTATATAGTAGTAACTCATCATTGTTATTTGCTTTCCCTGATGACAAAAGCTATCAAACATCTTTTCATGTGTTCTCTGTATTCTCTATATCTTCTCTGGTGAAATGTCTGTTTAGATTTTGGCCCATTTTTAATTGGGCTGCTTGTTTTTCATTACTGAGTTTTAAATGTGCCTTGGGTATTTCTGGGACAAATGCTTTGCCAGATATTTTTTGATAGTGTTGTCAACTAGTCTGTGCTTTGAGTTTTCATTCTCTTAACAGGGTGTTTCAGAAAGATGAGCTTTTTAACTTTAATAACTTCCAAATAATGATCTTTTTTTACTTTATGTAGCATGATTTTTTGTGTATGTATTTTATCTAAACACTCGTTATTAATCTCGGGGTCACATAGATTTTCTCCTGGAAATTTTACAATGCTGCATTTAGATACAGATTTGCTCTGACTGACTTTTGTAGAAAGTGTGAAGTGTGGGTCTAGGTTTATTTTTTGCATATGGACATCCAGTTTTTCCAGCGTTATTTGTTGAAAAGACTGTCCTTTCTGTACCCAATGTCCTTTGTCAAAAATCAGTTGAATATATTTGTATGGGTGCATTTCTGGGCTCTCTGTTCTGTCTCACTGATCTATGTGCTATTCTTTGGCCAATATCATGCTGTGTGATTACTGTAGCTTTATAATAATTCTGGAAATCAGATAGCATGAATCCTTCAACTTTGTTCCCCTTTTGAATAAGGTTGGCTATTCTAGGCTTTTGCCTTTCCAAGTACATTTCAGAATCAGACTGTCAATATCTACAAAGTAGTTTACTGGGATTTTAATAGGGTTGTGCCATACTTTCATTTTTATAAGGATGTATGTAATAAATCCTTTTTGGAATTTATTGCCAAAAGAAGTTTGCTTCTTTTCCCTGAAATCCATTGAGACCAGGGTCATTCCTATTTTTAATACTAGCACCAAGGAAGCAAAGAAATAAATCATATTTAGAAATTACTATAGTCATTTAATTATTTTTTGTATTGCTATCAATAAGCTTTTTAACATCCTAACCTGCATATAGATATGTATACATACATTCATATATATTCCAACCCTATTAATGGTTGGTATTACATAATTTATAATAGAATAAACAGAAATATACAAGTAGAATAAAGCAGAAATTTAAATCAAAACATCAATAAAATTATTACTTTTTGTTTCTTTGAAAGTTTTATAAGTAACATCAGTTTGTACTCTATGCTAAGTACGATAGCTATTTTTTATACATGTTGTTTTACTTGTTTTCAAGTGAGTCCTTAATAGAACTGGAGAAAATTCTTCACATAAATGCAAAGTCCTTATATCTACCAAAGGGGAGAATATGAGCAGAAAAAAATATAAAGATGTATTGGGTTAGTAAAAATTCAAAATCTTTAGTAGAGCCAGAATTGAAATTTGTAATCTTAGCAAAATATATTTAGAAATGTAATGAGGCATTATCAGGGGAAAATACAATGGAGCCTAATTTTACTTAAATTGTATTCATAGATGTACATTTGCAGAACAGAGAATCTGAAAATAAATTAAGACTATACAGTAATGTAATTTCTTCATATTCTACACAGAATCCATGCAGTTGTTTTTGTCTACAACTTAGTAACAGAAAGAAGAAACACTCTATTTTTAAGTGGTTAAACTACTTACTCTGGTTTACCTTTTGTAGTTCATGAAGAATATATTTCATATGATGCTGGCTTTTCCTTCGTACATAAATGGCACTTTTCATCAATACCCTTGATCAAGAACAAACAGCTACTTTTGAACAAGAAGTGTGTTGAGTAGGTATCAGGTATATAAAAGAACAACAGAACTGAGAATAGGACCTAAAAATCTTGTAAATTTTGTGTTCATAAAGTAACCTACATTTTTTTCTTACGCAAAATATATTTCAGTCCTGATGGGCAAAACTAAAATAGTATTTCCAAAATGAATTCTTTTCAGAAGCCATTTGTAAATTCAAAATGTCAGCCACGCAGTGTCTCTAGAGACCTCACCTCACCTCATATTTACTTAGTGAACTCACAGTCATCCTTTAAAGCCCATACCAACCCTTTGAGAAGAGTTCCTGGCTAATCCCAAGTACATCTGAGATTCTCGTATGCTCTACTACTAATTTACTTACTTACACACTGGTGTCTAAAACTAGACCCTTTGAGTTTAATAGAAGTGTAAATATGTCCATCATCTTTTTCTTAATCAAATTATGCATACTCCTTGAAACTGCTTGATAGAAAATCTTTGCAGTATATATGTTTACTGTGATTTTGCAAGATTCTTTCTTTTGAAAGCAGAGCCATGTCTTCAGTGAGGGATGCCACATTTGAAATCTGGCTCAAATTCCTGCACTGAGCCAGACTTCATATTAAGGTGACACCCTGGGTCTCCACCATTCTTCATTTAGTTTGATTGTAGATGCCAAGCACCATCTCTGTTGGTGGCCTTTCTATTTTGCCTCTAGTGATGCTGTGTTCTATCAGCCACTCCACAACTCTTATGGGACCACGCCCCCTGGCTGCTCTTTTGACCTTGATCAATGTGGCAATAACTGTGACCACTGGCTTTTGACAATTAAACCCACAACCTGGTCTCTACTGCTTTGGAACCCTATAACCCTCATTACTATCAACACACTGACTCTGGGACCATCCACCTTTCTGGCAGAGGAAAGCTGGCACCACTGAAACGGTGTTTCCGGGGAACATAACCCTTCTGGCAGAGCTTCTGGTCTCAGATGGCATAGCCATCCCCTCACCCCCACCAAACCGGACTTCAGCATCATCTTTCTCTAGGATTTGCTTTGCCCACTGTGAGCCGCTACTTTTCTCAGGCTTTTATACTCTTGGACCATTCCTGGCTCCAACTATTCTAGTTCGTGGTGTCTGGAAAGCAAATGCCAAGGAGGAACTCGAAGGGCAAGGCAGTTACGGTGAGGATCGTCTGTGAGCTCTAAGGAGAGGGATAGGACAAGCCATCAGACCGTGACGGTCTGACCCTCTCGAAAGAGGAGGAGGAAAATGTTGCAGCCAGAGAGGACCGCAGACTGGAGAGTTGTCCTGCGGAAGTCTCCATGGACAGACCAACGGGGAGGCCATGATCGAAGATCGCCCGTTAGAGGGCTCCTTTATTGCCGGAAGTGACTCAGGTCTGCCATTGCCCTTGCGGTCAGTTCTCAGCCGAGCACAGCGCAGGAAGGGTATGTCCTTGGTGAGAATGTGACTGCAGGTTGTGAATGTCCAGCAGCTGGAGGCTGGACTCCATAGCTAACTGCAAATACATGTATTTTTTCATTTTTCCTCACAGAATTCCATTTTAATATTTTTTAGTATATTTCACACAGTTTAGCTAAAATCTCCTTGACTAGTTTTATTGAACAAGAAAAACCACTCAAGAGGGCCAACAGGTAATAAAATATTTTCTAAAAATCTATTTTAAACACTTGAATATAAGGACATACTTATGTACTTAAACACCACCACTTACACTTTCTTTGCAGATGATTTTGTAAACTCTTCTTTCTTTGAATTTAATATTGCTAAAGATGAAGGGTTGTTTGTTCATATGACAGAATTTAATTCAGGAATATTAAGAAGTCAAATAAAACTCAATAATTTACAGAAAACTGGTAGCACAGCTGGAAATGTCATTATTATTGTCCTCTGCAAAACAGTAGTTTGATGTTTCATTATTTGTTGTTGTTGCTCAGATGCCAAGTGGTGTCTGGCTCTTTGTGACCCCATGGACTGCAGCACGCCTGCCCTCCCTGTCCCTCATCCTCTCCCTTAGTTCATCCAAGTTCATATCCATTGAATCAGTGATGCCATCCAACCATCTCATCTGCTTTTGCCCTCCTCTCTTTCTTCCTTTAATCTTTCCCATCATCAGAGTCTTTTCCAATGAGTCAGCTGTTCACATCAGGTGACCAAAGTATTGGCCCTTCAGCATCAGTCCTTCTGGAATGTGATTATTGTTGCCTCTGAAATGCTCACCCACTCTCTAATAGCACATCATGGTAGACGGTAAGCTTCATTTCTGGACCTAAAATCGGCTCCTCTTCATTCCTATGTGAAACAGTGTGCTTGACAACAGACTCCAAGCCTAGACAGCACCAAGAATGTCAGGGTATAGGGACATCCCTGGTGGTCCAGGGTTAAGACTCCACAGTTCCAGTGTAGGGGGTGTGAGTTTAATTCCTGGTTGGGGAACTAAGATCCCACATGCTATGTGGCCAGAAAAAAAGAAAGAAAAGAAAAGAAAAAAAAATAAGGCATAAATTAAAAGAGGAAAAATAGAGACAACAAGATCTAACTTTCCTTCTCCCAGTTGCCAAAAGGAGACATTATTCTTGGTGAAACATAAGAGACCATATTATTTGTTAATGGTGTTAAAAAAATTAGTGTATTAAAAATAAAAGCCCTATCCGTCTAGAAATAAAATATCTATCTCTATCTATTGTCTATTTACCTGTCTATCTGTGTCTTCTCTTAGTGATGTTCTTCGATTAGCATTTAAAAAATATTATTTTTTGCATTACTACAAAGGGCCATGCTGTCTAACAGATTCACATGAAATTACAGGTCTTACTCAGCAACAATATTTACTAATGATGGCATAGAAAAGTGAGGCAGCATACCCTGGATGTTTCAGCTGCAGTTTCCAAGTGCCTTTTTCAGAGTGATGAGAGGCGATGTATATAGTAAAGAATGGTACGAGGAAACCACTGAGGTTTGAAGTATTTCTCTTTTTACCACTTGTTCGTTCTTGACCTACAAGTTCTACATGATTAATGTCCATTCTCCTAACAGTTGTGCCCCATAAATGCATAGACTTCAAAGTTTTTTCTAATAACTTTTCTAGACCAGACAGTAGTATCTTCCTAAAAGCATTTATGAGGACTAAGTATAGAGCTGTGAGGACTGAGTACAGAGCTGTGCCTACAGTCTTCACAGTGATAAGCCAGCCTCTCAAGTCCAGAAACATGTTTGCAGAACATCTGGTCTGGGAGCAAAAGGGCCCAGACACACTGGAAGGGTCAGTGGCCATTGGACAGACCTATTGTAGCTCTTCCTGTCCCTAGTTCCAAGGTAAACGACCAACATGTAATTGTTGACATAAACACAGTGAAATAGTAAGAAAAAGAGTGAGAGGAGAAGACACTGATGGCATCTATTTATAGAGCCATAAATCATGAAGTGATTGGACAGCTCTTGACTCTTAACACCCACTCCAGTGTTCTTGCCTGGAGAATCCCAGGGACGGCAGAGCCTGGTGGGCTGCCGTCTATGGGGTCTCACAGAGTCAGACACGACTGAAGCGACTTAGCAGCAGCAGACTCTTCACACCATTTCCTAGATCCAGCTCCTCTTATATATTAGAGGAGGTAATTCATTAAAAGTTTATATTGATACCGTGTATGCCACATTCTATTTAATACTGGAAAGAATATTAAAAACTAACTAGGCCTGTTTTGCCACAATTACACATATTCTAAATATATTGGAAAACAGTATGTTGCCATAGCCTTATTATGACAGTAACGTTTCATATTGTAAATCTCAAGCAGATTTACAACACACCACGTTTGTTACTTACTTGAGAGATAGACGGTTTGACCCTTGTAATCACAAGAGTCATCGAAGTTCAAATGTGAATCTTAAATTTTTTTCTACAGTTTTTGATTTTCTGACTCACTTGACTTTTTCTTTTTTTAATTAAGAAAAATAAAATGGTGGAAAATAGTTAAAACTCTATGGTCTGAAAACTGCTTGGTTGATTTATAAGGATGGCTATTTGAGACATTAAATATGTTTCTGTTAATTGAAGAAAATATAGAAAGTGAACTGTCTTCATAGAATAAAAATAACTTGCAATCCCATTAAAATATGAAATAGAACGATCATATCTAGAACTGAAAAAATTGAACTTTTTAAAGGTATCTTTACCTTTAGAAAGGAAAATGCTTCTTTTCTCTTTATATTGACTCCAGCTGCTTGACAACTTAGTACAGACCTCAAAAATATATGAAGTGATTACCCTGAGGACAGCAATTGCAGTTAGAACAGGAAATGGAGTTGAGAACAATTAAAATACCAGTTTAAGCTATAATAATGCAATGCTAGAATATTGTTAGCCATTCTATATTGATATGTCAAAATGATGTTCTTTTATATGCCATATGCTTTTAAACATTTTAATAATGTAAAGCAATCTATTTCTTTAGTATCTCAGTAATTTTCCATATAAAGACAAACATTTATGTAGCATGATATTTACTTGCATACATCAAAATATTCAACACATATTAGTGTGTAATAAGATCAAGTCACGTGGCTCTTTGCTATTTAGTCACATTTTAAATTTAAAATTCAATGACATAATGAAATAAATGAAAGAAATCTGTGTCCACTTGAAATGTATTTCTTGCTGTGAGTAGAAAGAAAAATATAATTTTTAGTCTGATTATTTTGACATGAACACATTCAATTCTATACAAATGTTTGTTTCTCAACTTTTATCTTAGCTCCACAGTTCTTAAACTGCTCTGCACAGTCTTCCTTTAATATATGTTAATTAAATCAATATTGTTACTATTTTTGTTTGTTTGCTGGGAGTAGATTCTGTTTCAGTTGAGTTTGCATGGATCAGCTTTGTAATATTTTGGGTTTATAATCCACTTTAATTCTCAGGGAATAATGGTATTTCCCTTTTTTTTCATTTACTAAAAATAATTTTAGGTGGTGTTTCTATGTGTGAGACATTGTGAAAGATCATTGTGATAAAGATATTGTGAGATCTCATGAAAAATGAACAAAATATTTTCTACATTTTTATGCAGCATAGCATCACAGTATACAGTAAATTATCAAATTCTAATATAAACAAACCCTGTTGCAAAATTGATTTTTAAAAAATTGCATGCTGCTAAAAATATCAATCAGTGGTTCTAATGCAAGGGTGATTTGGCTGGCAAAGACAGGGCGATTTCCAGCGACGTTTTGACAGTCACAGCAGAGATGGGGTGTGGGAGTGCTACTGCCCTCTAGTGGTCAGAGGACAAGTGTGTTGTTAAATAGCGCACCGGAAGGTCCCATCCAGAGTAAGAGCTCTCCAGCACACACTGCAATAAGGTTGAGGCTGAGAAGCGCTAGTATAAATTAAGGGAAAGTGGGGCTCTTTAGACTATGTCCAGGGAGACCTTTCTGAGAAGTTAAGTGAAAATGTCAACTATGGTTAGCAGGCAAAGAAGCGTTGCCTAACCCAAACTTGGAAATCTAAGAGTTAAGTTCACTGAGGACCTCAGCTACTCTAAAGATTCTGAATTAAATCTAAACGAGAGTTGGAAATCTTTTGATGAGTTTCAAAGAGAGAGGTAATATGATTAATTATGCATTTGTAAAAGATCACATTATGGAGTATGGTTAACGTTACAGGAGATACAACAAAGACATAGTTTATCTTAATAAGCTAAGTGGTAAACACAGGTATTTTGACCCTCAGTGGTGGTAATGGAGAGGAAACAAAGTAGAAAATTGTTATACATATTTATAAAGTCAACTTGGCAAGTTTTAGCCATGGATTTGCTTGTGTTTGGAGAGATGGAATCAAGGAGGACTCCCGAGGTTTTTACTTAAACGGAGAACTAAAAAGTGGAAAAATAAAAATTACAAGAAGCAAAGCATTTTATTGAGTTGGAGCATACCAGAGACGGAGAAAAACCATCAAGAAGTGAAGGTAGGGTGTGTTAGATTTGTGTGTAGATGCATGCTAAGTCACCTCAGTCGTGTCCGGCTATTTGTGACCCCGTGGGCAGTAGCCCAGGCTCCTCTGCCCATGGCATTCTCCAGGCAAGAACACTGCAGTGGGTGGCTAGGCCCTCCTCCTTGGGGGTCTTTGCGACCCAGCGACTGAACCTCTGTTGAGTCTCCTGGGCTGGCAGGTGGGTTCTGTACCACTAGTGCCGCCTGGGGAACCCTGCCGTGCTTTTCAGACTTACAAGGTGAACACTGAGGAGTCAGTGGCAAACCTTGGTCTGAAACTCAGAAGAGTTGTCAACTAGAGTGTGTTACCAAGTCTAAGTTCCTACTGCTCACAGAGTTGCTGTTGTTGTTTTAGTTGTTCAGTCGTGTCCGACTCTTTTGTGACCCCAGGGACTGTAGCCTGCCAGGCAAGAATATTGCAGTAGGTTGCCTTTCCTCCCCCAGGGGACCTTCTCCACTCGGGGATTGAACCTACATCCCCTGTATTGGCGGGTGTATTTTTTGACCATCCAAGTCACCAGGGAAGCCCTGCTCTCAGAATTGCAGGCCAAGAAATCAAGAGGCAAAGTGTTGGGACAAGGAATAGTGACTTTACTAGGAAAGTGAGCAGACTGAGAAGACAGCCGCTGAGTTATTGTCCCAAAGAACCATCTTACCGGAGTCAGAATTCAGTCTTCTATCATACTAAAGGGAGATAGGATGTGACTGCTTGCTGCAAGCTTCCTGGAGTCCTCCAAATCCTGGTAGAGATGTGATAATCTCTGTTCTGGCAGTTGAACACATAGGTCTGGTTACAATGCTCCTGTAAACCTCCAACAAGACAAATGTTATTTTCCATTATGCAGCTTTTTATCTTTATATAAATGAAAAGTGTTACACCTTTAAAGGTCAAGCCTAGGAGGCAGAGCCATGAGAAAGGGCCACTCAGTATGTTGTTGTTCAGTCTCTTAAGTTTGTGTCCCACTCTTATGACCCCATGGACATCATGCAAGCTCAAATTCGTGTCCATTGAATTGGTGATGCTATCTAATCGTCTCATCCTGTACACTCCCTTCTCCATTTGCCCTCGATCTCTCCCAGCATCAGGATCTTTTTCCAGTGAGTCAGCTCTTCACCTAAGGGGGCCAAAGTATTGGGGCTTCAGCTTCAGCATCAGTCCTTCCAATGAATATTCAGGGTTTATTTGTTTAGGCTTGATCTCCTTACAGTCCAAGAGACTTTCAAGAGTCTTCTGTAGCACCACAATTCAAAAGTATCAATTCTTTGGTGCTCAGCCTTTTGTATGGTCCAATTCTCACATCCATACATTTCAGGATATATTCTTTCACAAAAATGCAGAACCAGTATGACTAAGCACAGCAACAGAGCACAAAAATTGGAGCAAAGGGAATAGATCCAATGTGGAATTAGGTTGTCAAGTTTGTTCTTCTCTTTCAGAATATAAATGGCATGTTTTAAGCATGAGAATGCATGTGATCACATAGAAAGAGGTGAGAAGAGAAGGAAGAAGTATCTGTGATGGAGCCTATCCTAGAGAATCTTTAGTAATCACAGTCTGCAGAAGGAAGGTAGGATATGGAGACAATGTAGAAAAGAAAAAGTATCTGGGAGATGGCTGTATCCAAGAAAATCCAACAAAAGTGAGATTTCAAGAAAGAACAGAGCCTTGTGAACTGTAGTTAAATAGGTAGGAAATGGAAGACTTGCTCCTAAGGAGAAAAATGTAGGCGTTGCATTTGGGATTAGATTTATCAAGAAAAGGGCTTCCCTGGTGGCTCAGATGTTAAAGAATCTGCCTGAAATGCTGGAGACCTGGGTTTTGTCCCTGGGTCTGGAAGATCCCCTGGAGGAGGGCATGGCAACCCACTGCAGTATTCTTGCCTGGAGAATTCCATAGACAGAGGAGCCTGAAGGGCTACAGTCCATGAGGTCACAAAGAGTTGTACAGGACTGTGTGCGGACACTTTCACTTTTACGTTTTTGTTGTTGAGAATAACTGCGGGATGCAAATTTTGGTCAGCAAGATCAAGAGTTAGACATGCTTGAGTGAACAATAAGAAAAACTAGAAAGAATAGGTATCAAACAATTTTGATAGGTTTGCTTTAGGATGAGCAGAAGAATAGAACAATGAGAAGGAAACAATGTGGTATCGAAAAGATTTTGTTGCTGAGACTGATTTTCTGTTGTGTTTTGTTTTTATGTTTTTGTGTTTTATTAACTTGCCATTGACATATGACATCATATTAATTTCAGGGGTGCAATATAATGATTCTATGTTTGATATCTTGTAAAATGATCAGCACACTAAGGTGCATAATATCTGTTACCACTTAGTTATAATTTTTTTTCCTGTTATGAGAAAATTTAAAATGTACTCACTTAGCAATTTTCAAATATTCAATGCAATGTTATTGACTATAGTCACTACATGGTACATTACTGTTCCATGACTTATTCATTTTATAACTGGAAGTCTGTATCTTTTGACTTCCCTCATGCATTTTGCCCATCTCCTTCTCCTACCTCTGGCAACCACCATCTGTTCTCTGTATCTGTGAGTTTGTCTGTTTGTAGTTTAGATTCCACATATGAGTGAGATTATACAATGTTCATGTTTCTCTGTTTGTTTCACTTAGCTTAATGCCCACAAGGGGCTTCCATGTTGTTGCAAGTGGCAAAGACTTCCTTCATTTTATGGCTGAATAATATTCCATCGATGTATATTTATCACATTTTCTTTACCCATTAATGCAAATGGTGAGGGCAGTGTCACTCAAAGGGTATCAAGTTTCTATTATGAAAGATGATTAAGTTTTAGAGGTTTGCTGGGCAGCATCAAGCCTGTAGTTACAACTACCATATTATACACTTACAATTTTGTTAAGGAAGTAGATCTAATGCTGATGGAAAACATTAGTAAAAGACAAATTCACACCTAGAAACTGACCTCTCAGGGTAATGGGGCAGGATCACTTTAACCTTTATCACACAGTCAGAAAATTAAGGCTTAGAGGAACTGAATGATTTTCACAAGTTATAAAATGGATTTTATTCCACATGATTTGACAGGGTATTGTCATGGCCCTAAAAAGCCTCTGTGCTTTACATAGGGATCCTCTTCCTCAAGCCTCTGGCAGCCACTGATATATTCTTACTGACTTCATATTTTTTATTTGTGTACAATGCCGTTGTTGTTCAGTTGCTTGTGTTGCTCTCTTTTTGACACAATGCTGCCAAGTTTTGGCAATTATCAATAAAGTGGCTTTGCTTCTTTCACTTAGTATTTGGCACTTAAGGTTCTTGGCTGGGAAACCCCATGGACACAGTAGCCTGATGGGCTATGTCCATGGGTTGCAAAAGATTTGGACAGGACTTAGCAACTAAACAATAGCAGCAACATTCCTTCTAGACCAAAGCATGATTATATATTTGTGAACCCTAGACATTGAGTCATTAAGATATAACATTTTATATTAGTTCAAGTACCTTTGGATACTTTGAATGAACTCAACTAAGTTCTGATTTTATATGATAAATCATTCAATTTCTAAGAATCACTCCTTTTTTGCTTGTACAGAGCACCTATATAGCTGTTAGTCAGGGTTCTCCAGAGAGAAAGAACCAACAGGAAAAACATACACACACAGAGCTTTATTTTAAGCAATTGACTCATGCAGTTATGGAGTCTGAATCCAAAGGCAGTCTTCTGGTGGAACTGCTTCTTGCTCCAGGGAGGCCTGGCTTTTGTTCCATTCAGGACATCAACTGATTGAATGAGGTTTACCCACATTAGAGAAAATCATCTATTTTACTCAAAGTCCACCAATTTAAATGTTAATCTCATTGGAAAACACCCTCACAGAAACATCCCTAAATATCATTTAACCACATTTCTGGGCATCTTGGCTCAGCCACATGGAAATGTAACATTAGCCATCACAATAATATAATGTCAGCATTTCACTTTATTTTACAATTTGCATTATTACTGACTGCTGTATCCAGAGGTATTAAAAAAAAGCAGTCAATGAGAGCTAACTTTCAATCATTAAACAATAAAAAGCATTTTTGCATCAAATATAAGATAATGGTGTTGCAAACAATTTTAGCCTTTAGAACTGCTTGGGAAAACATAATGCTTCTTTGTCTTTCCTTTTTTGTGTGTAGAAAACGGTAATAAACACTGTAATGTTTGATTCTATTATCTTATACTGACCAATTGAAACCAAAAGCTAACTTATGAAAAGTAGTTTCAGGAAGTCTGTTTCTTTGGAGAAATTTTGAACATGAAATGCATTTTGATCTGCTCATTTTTTTTTTCCATTTCCATTTCAAAAGTTTCAGAAGGCTTTTCATGTTTCAGCCCCATACCAGGCAGCTTCAGATGTGTTTCATTTTAGAATTGTGAAGATCTTTGAATCCCATTATTCAAAGTAAAATGGAATGAATTGGAGAGTTATCAACCAACATAAAGTGAAAAAAGTATTTCAGAGGAAAACCTATGATGACTTTATTTTTTTTTTTTTTTCAAAATTTATTCAGAAAAGACCTAAATGTCACAATCCCACCTACATGCAGGGCCAAGGCCTGTGAATTTGAGCATTTGGCTGTGGCAGACTCTCCAGCAGAGTAGCCTGAGCTGGCTTGCATCATATAGGTGGGCGAGAAAATTTTATATGAGTGCTGCCTCTTCTCTTCCATCAAAATTCACCTGCTATGGCAAACATGGGGACCAAAAATCCCGAATAAACTATACACTGAGGTGTTCATTAACAATAATATATCATTTTTACATAATCGTCTTGAACAGGGAAAACACCCTGACATACACAATACATCTCAAATAATAGTATAACATATGTCAGCCTAATCAAGCAGGGATTTGTCCCCCAAGAGATAATAGGGCTCCTTAGATGTATGCAAGTGAGCCATAGTTGAGTGGATTCTAAACTGACTACCAGAGTGTTCTAGATGTGCCTAGCAGTATGTTGAAGACAGGTATAGATATAAGGGGCTTTCCTGGTGGCTCAGTGGGTAAAGACTCTACCTGCAATGCCGCAATTGCAGAGGATGTGGGTTTGAACCCTGGGTCGAGAAGATCCCCTGGAGGCTTGGCAACCTACTCCAATATTCAGGCCTGGAGAAACTCAAAGACAAATGTGCCTGGTGGGCTGCTGTCCGAGGAGTCACAAAGAATCAGACATGGTTGAAGCAACTGAGCAGGCATGCATGCATGCATGGAAATAAAGAAATTTCCACGGGATAGAGACTATATATATTTTGTGTGGCATTTATGGAGTAAGATTGGAGAGACAAAGTAGGAGGCAATATTTTGCAGGAGACTTAGCTCTAGATATGGAACAGCTACAGAAAATGGAAGAAAAGTGAGTTTCTGTGAACTCAAAAAGGCAAGCTATTGAGCATCTTTTCATAGAGCTATTGGCCATTGGGTATTTTTTTGGAGAAGTGTCTATTCAGTTCTTGGCCAACAGGTCTATGAAAAGATGATCAGTGTCACGAATCATCAGGGAAATGCAAATCAAAACCACAATGAGCTATCAGCTTACACAAGTTATCTAAAAGACATGTGGGCATGCTAGTCACTGGGTGAACCTATGGACTATAGCCCACCAGGCTCCCCTGCCTATGGGGATTCTCCAGGCAAGAATACCGGAGGGCTGGGGTTATCTAAAAGACAAAAGACAGCAATTGTTGACAAGAATGTAGAGAAAAGGCAACCTTCGTGCTCTGTTGAAAAGTAAATTGATACAGCTGCTCTGGAAAAAATATAGAGGTTCCTCAAAAACTTAAAAATGTCTTTGATCCGGCAATTCCACTTCTGGGTATACATCAAAAAGAGTTGCAATCAATATCTTAAGGAAGCATCTGCACCCCTATATTTATTATGGCTTTATTTGCAATAGCAGAGACATGGAAACAACCTTAGTGTCCATCTATAGATGCAAAAGAAAAAGGAAATGTAGGTGGAATAGTTTTGGATGTGTGCTCATTTGCTCAGTCGTGTCCAACCTTGTGTGGCCCTGTGGACTGTAGCCCGCCAAGCTCCTCTGCCCATTGGATTTTCTAGGCAAGAATTGTAGAGTGGGTTGTTATTTCCTACTCCAGGGGATCTTCCCAACCCAGGAATCAAACCTGCATCTCTTGCGTCTCCTGGTTTGGCACGTGGATTCTTTACCATTAGCGCCACTTAGGAAGCCCATGATGGTGTATAGAATGGAATATTATTCAGTGTGAGAAAATCTTGCCATTTGTGACCACATGGATAAACAAACAAAAATAAAATCTATTGCCCCTTATTTAATGTAGCCTAGCCTGAAAAATCCCATGGATGGAGGAGCCTGGTAGGCTGCAGTCCATGGGGTCGCTAAGAGTCGGACACGACTGAGCGACTTTACTTTCCCTTTTCACTTTCATGCGCTGGAAAAGGAAATGGCAACCCACTCCAGTGTTCTCACCTGGAGAATCCCAGGGACAGGGGAGCCTGGTGGGCTGCCGTCTATGGGGTCGCACTGAGTCGGACACGACTGAAGCGACTTAGCAGCAGCAGCAGCAGACCAGAGGATGCCAAGTTGGGAGACGGCACAATGTTATCTCATGGTCTCTGATTGTGACACAAACGGTCTGCAAGCTGAAGTGATGGGAGAGTTGTCTTGTCTGCCTGCCATGCAGCTGATCAGACCATGGCCAGCTGGCTCTACTGAGAGGATCCCCAATGGCAGTGAGATTTACACACGCTACCACTTTATATCTATATTATAAGAATGCTGGGAAGCACTGGTCTACAGGAAAGACATCTTCAGAGATAATGTAACAGAAGGACTTGAGTCCTTCCTGATACCCTGGGTGCTGGCTTCATCCTTGGACTGACAGCAAGATGGTGCCACCATTACTGATAACTCCAGATGAGACTGGGCCTGTCTCCTGGGACCACGAAAAGTTTCTCAGAAACAGTTTACTCACCTAATATTTTTTAAAATATTATAAATTTTTATTTATAATTATAATATAAACATACAGCATATTATATAATACATTATATAATTATAAATATATAAATAATTATAATAAATATTATAAATTGTAATAGTTTGAAAAAGCCAAAATGTTGATCTCTTAGACATTCACAATCATGAACAAAATTATCATTTAAAGATTCACTTTTTTTTCCTTAGGACCCTATACCCCATTTGATTTAAATTTCTCTATATATTTACATTTTAGCCTATGTTCCTATGAAAATGTCTCTATCCTACACAAGCTTCTGCTCTAGTAACTTTATGCCTTTCTTACTCTCCAAACAGTATTTTCCATCAAGACATTTAGAATCTTCAAATTTGATTAGTTAAAAACTGAATACCAAGTAAAATTCTTATTGGTTTTGCTGTTTTGTCTTTTCTTCTTTTGAGTGTCTGCAGAACCATCTTCTTTTGTCTAATTATGTCTATTATGATCTGAGATTGCATCACATTTTAGATGTGGGAGTTAAGGCAAACCACTGATCCGAACTTTGGATTCTTCACATGTAACATGAGTCACCATGGGTCTTCCCTGGTGGTTTGGTGGCTAAGACTCCCCACCCCCCCAACTGCAGGGGGCACAGATTTGCTGCCTGGTCAGGGAACTAGATCCCACTAAGAGTTCAGATGCCCCAACTAAAGATCCCACATGCTGCAGTCAAATTAATATATAAATAAATAAAAATCTTTAAAAATGATGACAAAAACTGAGCTGCCATGACAAACAAATGAAGTAAAGCATACAAAGTTTTAGAATAGGATCTATCCAACTAAATTTTAGCTATTTTTGTGTAGGCTAAAAATTCCTTCAGCTGAAAAAAAATGCCTATAAGTTTTGCTTTGTTTGGTGTTCAACACATTGCTATCATTTATTAATATGATATTATAATAACCTCTTGTATTATTATAATATTTTTCAGTGTCAGCCACAGTATTATTGTTGTATAACGTAAAGCAATAAAGTTACATAACTGGGGCTTCAAATATCTTTAATAATAACACATTTCCTCTTCACTGAAGTTAAAATACCCTGAGTTCTTTGGCCATCAATGCTAAAATTAGAGCCTGCTTTATTTTTCCATTATTTTACAAATAATGTCTAACTAGAACATACTTTCTTTTCTCATAGCATACGTTCTTTTGTAGATAGTCAATGAATTTCAATGAGAATTTTAATAAGTCCGAAGCACTGTATTAGATTTGCTTTGCTGGGTGTTTATTGTGCCCCACGAGAGGTCTGGGAAGAAAATATATGGATAGATTCATATTTACTATACTTCAGAGTTTGAGACATATCATGAATTTGATTCATTCGTGCTGTTTATATGGGCAGTGCTTTTATATTATCTATTAATATAATAGAAATTATTAATATAATAGCTTCTATTTTGTAGGAAGTCTGTTTTTGTAGACAATTTTCAAATTTGCCCTAATCAGCTGCAGATCCAATAGAGGTTAATGACTTCTTGAATTATCAATTTTTTAAAAAACTGTGATTGGAATAATCATACAATAGATCATAAAAAATATGTTCACACAGCTTTATCAATGTGTGCTATTTTGAATTTCAGTATTAACACTATTTGTCTATAGTGCAAAATCTTATACTAAATATAATTTAACATATTACTTAAGGGATAGCCACAATATGCTGCCATAGAAATTGCTAGATAAATAAAGTTTGTGAGAAATATGATCCTGTTAACATGGCAAAATGAGAAGGAACAAAATTCTTGAATGCTCATATATAAATGCAAACTAATTGTTATTTGCATAAAATTTTAAGTGCATATTATTAAACTTAGACTTAACCATTTATAAGGGCTTCCTTGGAGGCTCAGACACTAAAGAGTCCACCTGCAATGCGTGAGAACAAGATTCGATCCCTGGGTTGGGAAGATTCCCCTGGAGTAGGGAATGACTACCCACTCCAGTATTCTCGTCTGGAGAATTCCATGGATAAAAGAGCCTGGTGGGCTGCGAGTCCATGAGGTCACAAAAAGTCGGACACCACTGGGGGATTAACACGTTACTTAACCACACTTACTTAAATGAAGATAAGCAAGTTAACCAGTTTATTTCTATGTTGTAGAGGAAATATAGAAGAAGCCAATTATAAAAACAGTGAATTTTAAAAGTTGGGTGAAGGAAATAGGAAAATCAAGAAGGAAAATAATATAGAAGAAAACAGAGTAAAGAAAACTAAATTAGACCTTGTTTCCCTTTTAAATGGTTGCATGAACCAAGTATAACTTTGTCACTTGATTGAAATGAAAAGTTGAAAGTGCTAGCTGCTCAGTTAGTCGAACACTAGCTCCCAGAGTGTCTGACTCTGGGACCCCATGGACCGCAGCCCACCAGGCTCCTTTGTCCATGCAGTTCTCCAGGCAAGATTGCTGGAGTGGGTATTTCCATTCTCTTCTCCAGTTGTCTTGTGATTAGGGGCAGCAATTTATTTCTACCTGCAGTAGATCTTAATTCTAAGTGTATGGTGTTAGCCGAAGATGAATCTGACTGTCTAAGCTCTCTAGCAGTTCTTTTGCTGACATTACTACAAAGTTGAAAAAGACTACTGCCTTGGCCAAGGGTATAAGAAATATTGCCAACATTACTAGATCATGATTTGATTCAAGAACTCTGCAGCGCCTTTGTTTCCACACTTAATGAAGACATTTATACTGAGGTTAATGTTGAGACTTACCAAAAAAAATAGGCTGTTCCTTTCACAAAGTTAGTAACTGGAAGAGGGAAAGGAGATAATGCAAAGTATGATGAGTTTGATAAATGGTGCTTTTAGCTCAGTTTGCTGTTTAGAATGAGGTTATCCGTCATAGGTGCTGAACCATATGCAAATGCAAGACGTTGGCTTACTGCATTGTTGTAGTACGTGACAAACAACTCCTCACGTATCGGCAAATAAGTGCTTCAGCGAAATCATACCCTTAGTTATTATCGGGGGATGGGGCTGTCTGTCCTCAAGACTATAAGGCCTTTCCTCTTTCTATTAATACTAAAATAAAAGAAAAAGTAATGCTAGGCGTTATAAATATACCCACAGTTAGGAACCATAGACAGACATTGCTGAAGCCTAGCATATTGACACAAGTAAGTTATTGCATCAGAGATGATTGGTCTTTATTCCCTTTAGTCCCTTAAAAATAAATAAGATCTTCAACCATGCCTTTGAGTGGAAAAATGCAGTATTTCTGGTTTATACATATTGCATGAGAAATTGCACAGTATTTACACCCCAAACCAGCCACTCTGTGCTCAGAATGCAAATGCCAATGAGAAGCTCATATAGACATAATCATATCATGTCATGAGTTTTATGTCTACTAATTACAGTGATAAAACCTCAAAAGTCACCTTTACTTTAGACTTACAAGAAAACAGAGGATGCTCTGTCATTCCATTCCCTTTAATGTTTTCTGTGGCTCCTCAGATCCAGTAAGGATTAGTTGGATTCTTTAGCGTGGTTTTTTATAATCCATTTCAAATTCGTGTCAGTCACGTTTTTCAGCCTCACCTCTGGCCATTCTGCCCCCAGACCTGTAGCCGATTATGCAGGAACCACTGCTGCGTTTCCCAAAGTTGCATACGGTGGAGTTCCTGCTTTGACTTCTCTTCATCCTCCAGTTTTCTTCATCTTAGATGGTCTAATTCACCTTCAAGGGCTTGGTTAGTTTTATCCTAGATTTGCTGTCCAAAAGAAATACACCTCTTTTCTCCTTTATCTGTGCATCTATTCTTTGTTTGTTTTTTTGTTTGCATACAATTTTGAATACAAAAAGAAAATTTCCTCAAGTTAAGGCAAAAAAGGGACATGAGCTAGAAGGATACTGGGTAGCTCGCAGATTTATTTTCAGACCTCAAGTGGGACTAGAGCCAGGAATGGCAGCTGCCTTTAGCTCTCATGCATTCGTTCTCTCCATTTCTCCCTCTCTCTCAGGATCCATAGGATATTTTGTCTTTCTGCCTCTTTTTCCATGTTCCTTCTTTTTGAAGACCAGTTTTCTCTAGGTCTCAAAGCAGATGACCAAACACAGCCTTCACAAGCGTATAATAGATACACAAAAGTCCCTGAATTTGAATAAAAATTTCACAAATGTGAGAATCCAATCAATTTGACCTGGGGTCAGGTGTCTCCACTGAATGTAAAAGCTTTGACGAGTTGGTTTGAATTTCAGCACAAGTTTAAGGTAGATCTTTTGAGCTGGACATTTGAAAGAGCATGTTTGGGAAAAAAAATGCATTGAAAATCCTCAATACAATTTCTATCTATTACCATCATAACTTTAATGCATTATAAATAAAAATTATAAAAAGTAAAAGAATATAAAAACAAGATTTTTTCCACTGACAAGTTGTGAGCTATAGAAAAGTATAGAAAATAACATCTGGATTTTATTTTTGCCCAGAGCAAGTTTAAAATAAGTCATCAAGAAATGTTAAATGAATTGGAATGAATGCAATGTGTTGCCCTGAATATTACGTCAACAAATGTAATGTCATGAAAACTTACTAGCCTTGTTTTTCAAAGGTGATTTGTGACTTTTACTTGTATATCAAGGATATGTATAAATATATTTTAACAATAATGCACAAAGACTTGGATAAACTATAGAAGGCTGTGAGGGAAGCAGAAACTAGACTCCAAGATGTGAAATTTCAACTCTCAGAGAGTCATGCCAATTTCAATTATGCTTAAGAAAGTCATGTGTGTGCCTGCTAAGTTGCGTCAGTTGTGTCTGACTCTGTATGACCCTAGGAATCGTAGCCCACCAGGCTCCTCTATCCATGGGATTCTCCAGGCAAGAACACTGGAGTGGGTTGCCATTCTCTTCTCTGAGGGATCTTCCCGACCTAGGGGTTGAACCCGCAATTCTTAAGTCTCCTGCACTGGCAGAAGGATTCTTCACCACAAGCGCTGCCTAGGAAGCCCAAAGGAAACAAAGGGCTTTTTTAAAGCAACTGATCACTTGGGTTTTTTGTTCTCTGTTCTTGCATTAAGGATACCCTAAACTTAGCGAAAACCACTAGACCATTCAGGTATGACCTAAATCGAATCCCTTATGATTATACAGTGGAAGTGAGAAATAGATTTAAGGGCCTAGATCTGATAGATAGAGTGCCTGATGAACTATGGAATGAGGTTCGTGACATTGTACAGGAGACAGGGATCAAGACCATCTCCATGGAAAAGAAATGCAAAAAACCAAAATGGCTGTCTGGGGAGGCCTTACAAATAGCTGTGAAAAGGAGAGAGGCAAAAAGCAAAGGAGAAAAGGAAAGATATAAGCATCTGAATGCAGAGTTCCAAAGAATAGCAAGAAGAGATAAGAAAGCCTTCTTCAGCGATCAATGCAAAGAAATCAAGGAAAACAACAGAATGGGAAAGACTAGAGATCTCTTCAAGAAAGTTAGAGATACCAAGGGAAAATTTCATGCAAAGATGGGCTCGATAAAGGACAGAAATGGTCTGGACCTAACAGAAGCAGAAGATATTAAGAAGAGGTGGCAAGAATATATGGAAGAACTATACAAAAAAGATCTTCATGACCCAGATAATCATGATGATGTGATCACTAATCTAGAGCCAGACATCCTGGAATGTGAAGTCAAGTGGGCCTTAGAAAGCATCACTATGAACAAAGCTAGTGGAGGTGATGGAATTCCAGTTGAGCTGTTTCAAATCCTAAAAGATGATGCTGTGAAAGTGCTGCACTCAATATGCCAGCAGATTTGGAAAACTCAGCAGTGGCCACGGGACTGGAAAAGGTCAGTTTTCATTCCAATCCCAAAGAAAGGCAATGCCAAAGAATGCTCAAACTACCACACAATTGCACTCATCTCACACATTAGTAAAGTGATGCTCAAAATTCTCCAAGCCAGGCTTCAGAAATATGTGAACCATGAACTTCCAGATATTCAAGCTGGTTTACCAGAGATCAAATTGCCAACATCTGCTGAATCATAGAAAAAGCAAGAGAGTTCCAGAAAAACATCTATTTCTGCTTTATTGACTATGCAAAAGCCTTTGACTGTGTGGATCACAATAAACTGTGGAAAATTCTGCAAGAGATGGGAATACCAAACCACCTAACCTGCCTCTTGAAAAATCTGTATGCAGGTCAGGAAGCAACAGTTAGAACTGGACATGGAACAACAGACTGGTTCCAAATAGGATAAGGAGTACATCAAGGCTGTATATTGTCACCCTGCTTATTTAACTTCTATGCAGAGTACATCATGAGAAATGCTGGACTGGAAGAAACACAAGCTGGAATCAAGATTGCCGGGAGAAATATCAATAACCACAGATATGCAGATGACACCACCCTTATGGCAGAAAGTGAAGAGGAGCTAAAAGGCCTCTTGATGAAAGTGAAAGAGGAGAGCGAAAAAGTTGGCTTAAAGCTCAACATTCAGAAAACGAAGATCATGGCATCCAGTCCCATCACTTCATGGGAAATAGATGGGAAAACAGTGGAAACAGTGTCAGACTTCATTTTTTGGGGCTCCAAAATCACTGCAGATGGTGACTGCAGCCATGAAATTAAAAGACACTTACTCCTTGGAAGAAAAGTTATGACCAACCTAGATAGCATATTCAAAAGCAGAGACATTACTTTGCTGAGTAAGGTCCGTCTAGTCAAGGCTATGGTTTTTCCTGTGGTCATGTGTGGATGTGAGAGTTGGACTGTGAAGAAGGCTGAGCACCGAAGAATTGATGCTTTTGAACTGTGGTGTTGGAGAAGACTCTTGAGAGTCCCTTGGACTGCAAGGAGATCCAACCAGTCCATTCTGAAGGAGATCAGCCCTGGGATTTCTTTGGAAGGAATGAAGCTAAAGCTGAAACTCCAGTACTTTGGCCACCTCATGCAAAGAGTTGACTCACTGGAAAAGACTCTGATGCTGGGAGGGATTGGGGGCAGGAGGAGAAGAGGACGACTGAAGATGAGATGGCTGGATGGCATCACGGACTCGATGGACATGAGTCTGAGTGAACTCCAGGAGATGGTGATGGACAGGGAGGCCTGGCGTGCTGCGATTCATGGGGTCGCAAAGAGTCGGACATGACTGAGCGACTGAACTGAACTGAACTGAAATTTAGCGACTTGAAAGAACAGCCATTTTACTTTCTCACAGTTCTTGGGGTGAGGAGTTTGGATGGGACATAGCACGGACAGCCCTCTCGACTTCATTAGCCCTCAGGCCTCAGGCAGATGGTTTAGATGGCTGGGAACCAGCTAGGATGTTCCCGCTGAGGTTTTGTTTCTGAGGATTTGATGTGGATTGTCAATTGGCTTTCTTGATTTTTTTCCACATGGTTAACTTTCCTCACAGTTTTTTGGTTTCTTACTCCATTAAAACTTTACCAATACAGATGGCCAGCTGAATTTGGTCCTGGGATCATACAATTTTCTGACTCTCGTTCTACCTGACTTTTAGTATAAACTGTGCCTGCATTAAGATTGAGTTCTGATGTGAATGATAGAAAGCTAAAATTTTCTCACCTGAAGCAAGCCATCATCGGTTACCT
This sequence comes from Oryx dammah, assembly GCF_014754425.2. NCBI lineage: Eukaryota > Metazoa > Chordata > Mammalia > Artiodactyla > Bovidae > Oryx > Oryx dammah. Next base: position 56,092,482 of record NW_024070206.1, read on the forward strand.
AGTTTATAGGATATGCCAGTCCAATATTTACAGTCCTGTTATTCAACTACTACTAACAGAGAACATTCCATGTAGTGATGTTGACTCTTTTTTTTCTTTTTAAATGTTTAAGTTAGAGAATAATGTTTAACAATGTTGTGGTGGTCTCTGCCATACATCAACACAAATCAGTCATAAATATATATATATCCCCTTCCTCTTATTGTGTGTGACATAGATAACTAGCAGGTAAATGTTGAATCTTAATGTGCATGCTCATGAGTTGAACTCCGAAATGGGACCACAGAGGTTTTAGGTGTCCCTCAGCCATGGAGAACTTGGGCAACTAGAGACATACATTACTGACACACACTACAGCATTCAGTCTCCTATCCATGGAGCAGAGAGGTTATCCAAAGAAACGAAAAGGAGAAGGAGAAGTGCTTTACCTGAAAATGGAACTTTCCCAGTTAATACCACATATGATTAAAAATTGAGGAAACTTACAGATGTCTGCTTGTCTTTCATCGATCAGGACTCTGCAACAGGACCAAATTAACTACAAAGTTGTCTGGAAAATCAAGTGTTACTTCACTAGGAGTATTGTGACTCTAACTGATGATTTAAGAAAGGAAGAAAAGGAAAAATGGATTTGCATATTGAGTATCAATATCTATTACAATAGCTCATATTTGGGTATGCATGAATATGGGAAACAGTGGAAATAGTGGCAGACTTTAGTTTTTTGGGCTCCAAAATCACTGTAGATGGTAATTGCAGCCATGAAATTAAAGACGCTTACTCATTGGAAGAAAAGTTATGACCAACCTAGACAGCATATTAAAAAGCAGAGACATTACTTTGCCAACAAAGGTCTGCCTAGTCAAGGCTATGGTTTTTCCAGTGGTCATGTATGGATGTGAGAGTTGGACTGTGAAGAAAGCTGAGCACTGAAGAACTGATGCTTTTGAACTGTGGTGTTGGAGAAAACTCTTGAGAGTCCCTTGGACTGCAAGGAGATCGAACCAGTCCATCCTAAAGGAGATCAGTCCTGGGTGTTCTTTGGAAAGACTGATGCTGAAGTTGAAACTCCAACACTTTGGCCACCTCATGTGAACAGCTGACTCATTGGAAAAGACTCTGATGCTGGGAGGGATTGGGGGCCAGAGGAGAAGGAGATGACAGAGGATGAGATGGCTGGATGGCATCACTGACTCGATGGCCATGAGTTTGAGTGAACTCTGGGAGTTGGTGATGGACAGGGAAGCTTCAGTTCAATTCAGTCCAGTTGCTCAGTCTTGTCCAACTCTTTGTGACCCCATGAATCACAGCACGCCAGGCATCCCTGTCCATCACCAACTCCCGGAGTTCACTCAGACTCACATCCGAGTCGGTGATGCCATCCAGCCATCTCATCCTCTGTCGTCCCCTTCTCCTCCTGCCCCCAATCCCTCCCACCATCAGAGTCTTTTCCAATGAGTCAACTCTTCGCATGAGGTGGCTAAAGTACTGGAGTTTCAGCTTTAGCATCATTCCTTCCAAAGAACACCCAGGGCTGATCTCCTTCAGAATGGACTGGTTGGATCTCCTTGCAGTCCAAGGGACTCTCAAGAGTCTTCTCCAACACCACAGTTCAAAAGCATCAGTTCTTCAGTGCTCAGCTTTCTTCACAGTCCAACTCTCACATCCATACATGACCACTGGAAAAACCATAGCCATGACTGGCATGCTGCAATTCATGAGTTTGCAAAGAGTCAGACATGACTGAGTGACTGAACTGAACTGAATATGCTGGGGCGGTGGGGGGGGGCGGTTGTTTACTGATTCCTAAACAGTTCATCCATGTTTATGGTTTGCCTACCACAAGAACTGTTCTGGATGCAGTTACAACTGTAATGATCAAGAGACACAGATCATTGCCATGGTAGTATCCACATGATAGTAAGGAGGGAGAGGGGCTTCCCAGGTGGCATTAGTGGTAAAAAAAAAAAAAAAAAAACCCTGCCTTCCAGTGCTGGAGACACAGTTTCAATCTCTGGGTTGGGAAGATCCCCTGGAGGAGGGCATGGCAACCAACTCCAATATTGTTGCCTGGAGAATCCCCTGGACAGAGGAGCCTGGCATAGTACAGTCCATAGGGTCACACAGAGTCAGACATGACTGGAGCAACTTTAGCACACACACAAGGAGGGAGAGAGACAATGAATGCATGAGCAAAAGCAAACCAAAAATGTAAGTCAGATAATACTGAGTGCTATAGAAAATAAATCTAGATAATTGGCTAGAGAACTTCTCTCCTGGTGAAATTGATTAATCGAGATGAGCTTCATTGAGGGGTCTTCTGAGGGGGTATATTTGAGCGGAAACTTAATATGCGAGAAGGACCAGCCACACCCCAGATCAGGAAAGATCTATGTCAGCATTGAGAAGAGTGACAAAGCCCGTAAAAAGTAGTTGATTCCATGGAGCAGGTCAGTGGACGTGGTGAAACAGATAGTTAAGGATTGTATGAGATTCAAACTATACACTGACCCTGGCATCATGGCACTTGTCAGCCATGAAAATGACTTCAGATCTTATAATAAAGTAATAAGCATCAGTGGGTAATTTAAAAGAGAGAAATGATATGATGTGATTTTTATTGGTAGAAACTAGATCTTTGAGGGGAATCAGTCAAATCCTATCTTTCATGTTTTACATTGGCTTACTATTCAAACAGGAATTATGATTTTTGGTGACTTTTTCAAATGTTATGATAAGGACAAATCTAAAACACATTACACCACACTGAGCCTGTTTGCCACCAGCTTTGGAAGTCCTATTAAAACTGATTGATTTGATTACTGTTTTGTAACCTTGAGTTTCACTGAAAGTGTCAAAGGTAGGATAATTAAGTTGCTGTGATCAGCATTCCGTGTATACAAAGCAGAAAGCACGCTGCCCATTATTGCCCATTGATATTCGGTCCCACGTTTTCCCTTCTATAATCTTCCCCAGTCTAGAAGTTGCCCAATTACATTTCCAGTTTTCTGGGATAGTGGAGTGCCAGTCAAATTCTGCCACTGAAGATTTGTGAGATCGTCATAAGACAGGCAAGGAGAAGGCAGGAGCCACTCTGACTCACTGATGACTCTGGCATCCTCACTGACTGCAGGAAAACTCATGTCTGCAGGGAGGTGGTGCTGCTAACTCCAAGGCGCCCGTGGAACCACCAGGAGCTGAGCCTTAGGTTCCTCTCTACAGTGGGGGTGGAGGGCAATAGCAGCAGAGGTGGTAGCCCAGAGGGGCGTTCTCTGAGAGCTGAAAGCATGTTTCCTTTTTACGTGAAGGGCTTAAGTGACGTTCAGTTCAGTTCAGTCGCTCAGTCGTGTCCAACTCTGTGCAACCCCATGAATTGCAGCACGCCAGGCATCCCTGTCCATCATCAACTCCTGGAGTTCACTCAGACTCATGGCCATCGAGTTGGTGATGCCATCCGGCCATCTATCCTCTGTCATCCCCTTCTCCTCCTGCCCTCAATCCCTCCCAGCATCAGAGTCTTTTCCAATAAGTCAACTCTTCACATGAGGTGGCCAAAGTATGGGAGTTTCAGCTTTAGCATCATTCCTTCCAATGAACACCCAAGACTGATCTCCTTTAGGATGGACTGGTTGGATCTCCTTGCAGTCCAAGGGACTCTCAAGAGTCTTCTCCAACACCACAGTTCAAAAGCATCAGTTCTTCAGTGCTCAGCTTTCTTCACAGTCCAACTCTCACATCCATACATGACCACTGAAAAAACCATAGCGTTGACTAGATGGACCTTTGTTGGCAAAGTAATGTCTCTGCTTTTGAATATGCTATCTAGGTTGGTCAGAACTTACCTTCCAAGGAGTAAACGTCTTTTAATTTCATGGCTGAAATCACCATCTGCAGTGATTTTGGAGCCCCAAAAAATGAAGTCTGACACTGTTTCCACTGTTTTCCCATCTATTTCCCATGAAGTGATGGGACCGGATGCCATGATCTTTGTTTTCTGAATGTTGAGCTTTAAGCCAACTTTTTCACTCTCCTCTTTCACTTTCATCAAGAGGCCTTTTAGCTCCTCTTCACTTTCTGCCATAAGGGTGGTGTCATCTGCATATCTGAGGTTATTGATATTTCTCCTGGCAATCTTGATTCCAGCTTGTGCTTCTTCCAGCCCAGGATTTTTCATGATGTACTGCATATAAGTCAAATAAGCAGGGTGACAATATACAGCCTTGATGTACTCCTTATCCTATTTGGAACCAGTCTGTTGTTCCATGTCCAGTTCTAACTGTTGCTTCCTGACCTGCATATAGATTTCTCAAGAGGCAGGTCAAGTGGTCTGGTATTCCCATCTCTTTCAGAATTTTCCACAGTTTATTGTGACCTACACAGTCAAAGGCTTTTGCATAGTCAATAAAGCAGAAATAGATGTTTTTCTGGAACTCTCTTGCTTTTTCCATGATCCAGCAGATGTTGGCAATTTGATCTCTGGTTCCTCTGCCTTTTCTAAAATCAGCTCGAACATCTGGAAGTTCACTGTTCACATATTGCTGAAGCCTGGCTTGGAGAATTTTGAGCATTACTTTACTACCACGTGAGATGAGTGCAATTGTGCAGTAGTTTGAGCATTCTTTGACATTGCCTTTCTTTGGGGTTGGAATGAAAACTGACCTTTTCCAGTCCCGTGGCCACTGCTGAGTTTTCCAAATTTGCTGGCATATTGAGAGTGCAGCACTTTCACAGCATCATCTTTCAGGATTTGAAACAGCTCAACTGGAATTCCATCACCTCCACTAGCTTTGTTCATAGTGATGCTTTCTAAGGCCCACTTGACTTCACATTCCAGGATGTCTGGCTCTAAGTGAGTGATCACACCATCGTGATTATCTTGGTAATGAAGATCTTTTTTTGTACAGTTCTTGTGTGTATTCTTGCCACCTCTTCTTAATATCTTCTGCTTCTGTTAGGTGCCTACCATTTCTGTCCTTTATCGAGCCCATCTTTGCATGAAGTTTTCCCTTGGTAGCTCTAAATTTTTGAAGAGATCTCTAGTCTTCCCCATTCTGTTGTTTTCCTCTATTTCTTTGCATTGATCGCTGAGGAAGGCTTTATCTCTTCTTGCTATTCTTTGGAACTCTGAATTCAGATGCTTATATCTTTCCTTTTCTCCTTTGCTTTTCACTTTTCTTCTTTTCAAAGCTATTTGTAAGGCCTCCCCAGACAGCCATTTTGCTTTTTTGCATTTCTTTTCCATGAGGATGATTCTGATCCTTGTCTCCTGTACAATGTCACAAACCTAGTCCATAGTTCATCAGGCAATCTATCTATAAGATCTAGTCCTTTAAATCTATTTCTCACTTCCACTGTATAATCATAAGGGATTTGATTTAGGTCATACCTGAATGGTCTTGACTAGATGGACCTTAGTTGGCAAAGTAATGTCTCTGCTTTTGAATATGCTATCTAGGTTGGTCATAACTTTTCTTCCAAGGAGTAAGTGTCTTTTAATTTCATGGCTGCAGTCACCATCTGCAGTGATTTTGGAGACCCCCAAAATAAAGTCTGACACTGTTTCCACTGTTTCCCCATCTATTTGCCATGAAGTGATGGGACCGGATGCCACAATCTTTGTTTTCTGAATGTTGAGCTTTAAGCCAACTTTTTTGCTCTCCTTTTTCACTTTCATCAAGAGGCTTTTGAGTTCCTCTTCACTTTCTGCCATAAGGGTGGTGTCATCTGCATATCCGAGGTTATTGATATTTCTCTCGGCAATCTTGATGAAGAGGCTGAGCACCGAAGAATTGATGCTTTTGAACTGTGGTGTTGGAGAAGACTCTTGAGAGTCACTTGGACTGCAAGGAGATCCAACCAGTCCATTCTGAAGGAGATCAGCCCTGAGATTTCTTTGGAATGAATGATGCTAAAGTGGAAACTCCAGTACTTTGGTCACCTCATGCGAAGAGTTGACTCATTGGAAAAGACTTTGATGCTGGGAGGGATTGGGAGCAGGAGGAGAAGGGGACGACAGAGGACAAGATGGCTGGATGGCATCACTGACTCGGTGGATGTGAATCTGAGTGAACTCTGGGAGTTGGTGATGGACAAGGAAGCCTGGCGTGCCACAATTCATGGGGTTGCAAAAAGTCGGACATGACTGAGTGACTGAACTGAACTGAATTGAACTGAACTGAACTGAATTGTCTCATGGTTTTCCCTACTTTCTTCATTTTAAGTCTGAATTTGGCAATAAGGAGCTCATGATCTGAGCCACAGTCAGCTCCCAGTCTTGTTTTTGCTGACTGTATAGAGCTTCTCCATCTTTGGCTGCAAAGAATATAATCAATCTGATTTCAGTGTTGACCAGCTGGTGATGTCCATGTGTAGAGTCTTCTCTTGTTTTGTTGGAAGAGGGTGTTTGCTATGACCAGTGTGGTCTCTTGGCAAAACTCTATTAGCCTTTGCCCTGCTTCATTCTGTATTCCAAGGCCAAATTTGAAGTACGGAATGAATTAAGTGAGGTTGGATTCCCAGAAATCATAGAACTTTGCCCTTCCACTGGTTGGATTTTCCAGTCTCTATAAGTATGTTAGAACAGCATCAAAATTCTCTATTATTTGATGTCATTGAATTCATTGTTGTTGTGGTTCAGTTGCTCAGTCATGTCTGACAATTTGCAAGCTCAAGGACTGCAGCACGCAAGGCTTCCCTGTTCATCACCAACTTCCGGAGCTTGCTCAAACTCATGTCCATTGAGTCGGTGATGCCATCCAACCATCTCATCCTCTGTTGTCCCCTTCTCCTTCTGCCCTCAATTTTTAACAGCATCAGGGTCTTTTCCAATGAGTCAGTTCTTCACATCAGGGGGCCAAAATATTAAAGCTTCAGCTTCAGCATCCGTCCTTCTAATGAATATCCAGGGTTGATTTCCTTTAGGATTTGATTTCCTTGCAGTCTAAGGGACTCATAAGAGTCTTCTCCAGCACCACATTTCTTAACTTCATTATATTAGTATTTTGTGACACTTACTTTCATTCAGAGTGCATTAGTACTTTAGTGTGAGTGCTTAGTAACTCAGTTGTATCCGACTCTGTGACACCACTGACTGTAACCCAACCAGTTCCTTGTCCATGGGATTCTCCAGGCAAGAATACTGGAATGGGTTACCATTTCCTCCTCCAGGGGATCTTCCAGACCTAGGGATAGAACCCATATTTCCTGCATTGCAGGAGGATTCTTTACCACTTAGCCACCTGGGAAGCCCTACTACTTTAGAGATCATATCAAATCAATTTATTGAAATTTGTAAAAAAGTGATAATGAAATAAGATGCTTGTTAGACAACAGGACTGCATATTGCAATCCTCTGAAAGACATAGGTGAGCACATTTCTGTGTTTTATGTTATGTTTGATGTCTTACAAGCACATATACAAAAGTGAATGGTCATTAAAAGCAGAAAGAAAACAATCTAATCATCATCCAAACAAAAGTAAATGACTTACAGTATTCTTCATAAATAAAGACCAAAAATTATGTATAAATCATAGTGGGATAAATGAGATGAAATGAGCTACAGTAAAATAGAATATTACCTATTCAATTAGGCTCAGTTTTTCCCAAATTTATATATGAACTGACAAATTACAGTAGCTCCTATTAAAAGGAACATGCTGAGAAAAAGCCAAATTTCATAAGCAAAAAACTCTGATGTTATAGATTTAGCTGCAGGTAAAATGTAAGGGATCAACATATGTATAAGCCAAAAGATAGAAACCATATGTTTCTATGATATATTTGAATGTATAATATTGTTGCCAGGTGTATCTCACCTGGGTAGTGTGGCATTTTGTAAACTATGTTTTTTTTCTCCCCCATGGCTAAAAATTAGTTTTCTACCAGGCAACAGAGCTACTCTAGTTTTAACTAGGATCTATTATAAACCATACAAATTAGACTTTAATCTTTCACAATATTAAAACAATCTAGAATAGACTATTCACTGAAACAAATTATGATTGCTTCTTTTTAGTCAAAGCAAGACAGAATGTAGAATGTATAGTCTTTTCTAAGATAGCTTTTGTAATAATGATTTTGCATGATAATAAAGTTATTCTAAATTTTATCATTTTTATTATTTTTCCAGCTTTACTGAGTTATAACTGACAAAAGTTACATACATTTAGAGGTATATACATGATGATTTCATAGAAATAAATATTGTGAAATGATCACCACATTCAAACTAATTAGCATTCATAACCTCACACCTTCGCAGGTGGCACAGAGGTAAAGAATCTGCCTGCCAAGCCAGAGTCACAGGTTTGATCTCTGGGTTGAGAAGATCCCTTGGAGAAAGGAATGGCAACCCACTCCAGTATTCTTGCCTGGAGAATCCCATGGACAGAGGAGCCTGGTGGGATACAGTCCATGGGGTTGCAAAGAGTCGGACATGACTGAGTGACTGAGTATGCACATACAACACACATTACCTCTTTTAAAAAATTATTTATTTGACTGCACCAGGTTTTGCAGCACATGGGATTTTACTGTGGCACTGTTGTTCAGCCCACTAAGTCATGTACAACTCTTTGCAGCTCCATGGACTGCAGCACGCCAGGCTTCCCTGTCCTCCACTATCTCCTGGAGTTTGCTCAAACTCATGTCCATTGAATTGTTGATGCCATCCAACCATCTCATCCTCCACTGCCCTCTTCTCCTCCTGCCTTCAATCTTTCCCAACATCAGAGTCTTTTCCAATGAGTCAACTCTTCTCATCGGGTGTCCAAAGTATTGGAGCTTCAGCTTCAGCATCAGTCCTTTCAATATATATTCAGGGTTAATCTCCTTTAGGATTGACTGGCTTGATCACCTTGTTGTCCAAGGGACCCTCAAGCATCTTCTCCAGCACTGCAGTTCCAAAGCACCAATTCTTCAGCATCCAGCTTTCTTTTTGTCTGACTTTCACATGCAGGACAAAAATTAGTTTGTTATTTGTATCCAGTAATATTGCTATTAAAAATAATAATGAAATGAATGTGGGGATACATGTATCTTCTTAAACTAGTGTTTTTATTTTATTCAGAAAAATACCCAGGAGTGAAGTTGCTGGATGTAATGATGTTTTAAAAAGTCCTACTGTGGTGTCACTGTATTAACTTTTTTTTTTTTAATCCCATCCTGTCTCCTCCAGCTGTGAGCAACCTGAAATTGGGAATGTCTCATTCCCATTCTAGCACATAGTATATAAACTTGTGAAATCAGTGATTGAATTGGCTAGAGTGGGCAGGGGATGCTTTCTGGGGGAGGTTAGACTTGCATGAAAGTGTTAGTCACTCAGCCACACCTGATTCTTTGAGACCCCGTGGCTCCTCTGTAGATAGAATTCTCCAGGCAAGCATACTGGAGTGGGTTGCCATGTCCTTCTCCACTGCATTAACTTATTATTGCTGCACAATAAAATGGTCATCAACTGAGAATTTTAAAACAACAACTAAAACAACAAAATTACAGCAAACAAACATGACTAATGTAGATATAGATATATCGGTAGATAGCTAGAAGATAGGGAGCTGGCTAGCTAGAAACTAGACAAAAAAGTCAGCAATGAAGATAATATAGAATCAGGAACAAATATAATAAACTGATGAAACAAAATGGGCAAAAGAAACAACAGTTGAGACATAGGAAAAAAATATGCTCAAATTGTAGATTTAAATCCAAAAGTATAAAACATCATATTAAATGTGAATATGATAAAAACTACCCCAAGTAGAAATGCCTGCCAAATTGAATAAAAATATAAGACTCCACTACATACTGCTGCTGCTGCTGCTAAGTCACTTCAGTCATTTCTCACTCTGTGCGACCCCACAGACAGCAGCCCACCAGGCTCCTCTGTCCCGGCCATTTCCTTCTCCAATACATGCTTGCATGCTAAATTGCTTCAGTCGTGTCCAACTCTGTGCAACGCTATGGACAGCAGCCCTCCAAGCTCCTCTGTCCACAGGATTCTCCAGGCAAGAATACTGGAGTGGGTTGCCATTTCCTTCTCCGACATACTACTTACAATAATTTAAATACAGTTATACAAATATGAGCAAAGAATGAGAAAAGATACACCATGCTAGCTCGAATTTAAAGAAGGCAAGAGTGCCCAGAGTAACGTTAGACAAAATATATTTCAGAGCAAAGAGCATCAGGGGAAATAAAGAAAACCATTCTGAGAGTTGGACTATAAAGAAAGCTGAGCGCCAAAGAATTGATGCTTTTGAACTGTGGTGTTGGAGGAGACTCTTGCAAGTGCCTTGGACTGCAAGGAGATCCAACCAGTCCATCCTAGGAGATCAGTCCTAGGTGTTCATTGGAAGGACTAATGCTGAGGCTGAAACTCCAATACTTTGGCCACCTCATGCAGAGTTGACTCATTGGAAAAGACTCTGATGCTGGGAGGGATTGGGGGCAGGAGGAGAAGGGGATGACAGAGGATGAGATGGCTGGATGGCATCACGGACTCGATGAATGTGAGTCTGAGTGAACTCTGGGAGTTGGTGATGGACAGGGAGGCCTGGCATGCTGCGATTCATGGGGTCACAAAGAATCAGTCATGACTGAGCGACTGAACTGAACTGAACTGAATGATATAACTGCCATTTCATCGGTAGGACATGACAAGCCTGAATATTTTGGCATCTAATAAAAAAAGCTTTAATATACATGAAGCAGACACTCATAGAAGTACAAAAAATAGGCAAGTCTTCAATTATTATTTATGCTCTCAACACCATTCTCTTTAAAAAATAAATTGTATTGGGGTATAGCCTGCTAACAATGTTGTGATAGTTTCAGGTGGACAGCGAAGGGAGTCAGTCACCCACATACAAGAGTCCATTCTCCCCCAAGCTCCCCTCCCATCCAGGCTGCCACATAACACTGAGCAAAGTTCCCTGAGCTCTGCCTCAGGTCCTTGTTGGCGATCCATTTTCAATATAGCAGTGTGTACACGTCCATCCCAACTCCCTAACTCTCCCTTCCCCACAACCTTCCCCCAGGTAACCCTAAGTTCATTCTCTAAATCTGTGAGCCTGTTTCTGTTTTGTAAATAAGTTCATCTGTACCAACATTATTCTCTAAATGCTTCATAGAAGCTGAAGGCAGAAAAGCAGTTAAGGATTACAAGGCTAGTACACCATTACGAACTAACTGGATTTAACCAACATCATGGAACCCTCCAGCCAACAGCAGAGAGTATGTCTTCTACCCACTCTGTCCAGCTAGGTGCCACTGGACTAAATTGTTCAGAAAGGAAGAGAAGTGAATGGCAGTAAGGGATATTTAACTCACAGGAGAGGAGTGGATTCAGAACTGTAATCACGCCAGGTAGTCTTGAATTTAAAGCACTTGGTGCTTGATAACTGAGCAAAAACCCTTTGCTACACAAAGTTTTGACCCCTTGGTTTGATTTTTGCTTTTCTGTCATAATGGCTATCCACACCTCTAAAATTGCCTCCTGCAGATGTATTTTTCCATTCTGCTACCAGAGTGACAATTCTATAGCAAAAACAGACCAGTGTATCATTCTCTTTCTTAAAACTCATTCAAGGGCCTTTGTTGTATTCAATACAAACTTCTTAGCATGATTTTAAGGATTTTCTCACACCGTTTGTATCTCATATTTGAGTTTCACTAATCATAATTGTCTCAGGTAGCAGTACTTGCTTTTCTTTCTTCCTGTTATATTCTCCCTTCTTCTTGCTGTATTATTATTGCCTTATCTTTCCAACATTACCATCTCTTTTAAACTGTTCTTTATACTAAAATGCAGTTCATGTGTCTCCCAGTGTGCCCCTGGCAGACCTCCTCTATACTGCACTGCAGACTCATGGCTCCCTTTTGGAAATGTCTCTTCACTCGCTTGTCTTCTCCACCAGCTGATAGTATCTAAAGATTACATGGGCTTCTCTGATGGCTCAGTGGTACAGAACTTGCTTACCAATTCAGAAGACTCGGGTTCAATCCCTGGATCAGGAAGATCCCCTGGAGAAGGAAATGGCAACCCATTCAAGTATTTTTGCCTGCAAAATCCCATGGATAGAAGAGCCTTGACAGGCTACAGTCCGTGGGGTCACAGAAGACTTAGCAACTAAACAACAACAAAAGATTACATAGGGTTCTTCTTGTTCAGGGAATCCTGATGCTCTAGTCTGGGGGATAGGAACAAAATATACTGTTTTTTCAAAACTATGTTTTCTATGATTTTTCCCTGTGATGAAAGAAGCTTCATGATCCTCTTTCTGACAGAGATGGGACAGTCATTCATCTGGATAACCGTGCATGGATAATTTTGATATGTAAGGTGTTGCCCAATGGGAACAGCTAATTCCTCAAATATTTCTAGAGGCTGCTTACTGCAAGACCTCTGCACATCTGGAAAGTTTGGGGTAGACACGCTTACCCTTAGACTTGTAAAGGAAGACAGTCCACAGGTTTCTTTTCACCAAAAAGTGCTTAACACTCCCCTCGGCTAGACTAAATCTCAGACAAGTTTCTTGCTGCCTCTGTAGCTCATCTCTCTCCTTCACTGGTCCTTAAGGATCCAGGAGTCCTACCAAAGAGATGTGGCTTCTTCCTCACTTCAAACACTTGCTTTAGAAAAGTTGTTTTGTGCATCATTTCTCTGATCTTTTGAAATGCTCTTCTTAAAAGCCTCTTGACAGTTTCACAGCCCAGGTCTCTCTCAAGTATCTGGGAGCCATCTCTTTAAAAGGAAACCATTAAGGAAGAAAGTACCCCCTATCTCCAAGGCTTTCTGGGGAAGGTACCTTCAGGGAGGGCACCTTGTTGTAAATTTACCCACTGCTATGAAGACAGGAAAAGTTTCACTTGCTAAAATCACATGCTGAGTGCAAGAGTGGCCCTTGACATACATAAAGCACACTTCCACGTGGACATAAAACCTGGGGAATGTCACAGGCCTATGTGTCTTGTTGTATCTTTTGAAGCTCATCCTAGTAGAAATGCTGTTATCCACAGAGAAAAGAAATTTTATCTCCTGGGGAAATTTGTGTTTCCCAGCTAAATAATTCTTGTACAAGCAAGAAGACAATGGGGGAAAAGGCATAGTATTAATCATAAACACATATGTGTGTTGCTGTACTGCTATAAATAACAGACCCACCGTGTGGTGGTCTTGCCAGAGCTGGAGCTGAGAAATCAGAGCAGCAAGTGTGGGTGGAGTTGGGGGCAGGAGGCTTTCAATCTACCTGAGCTCAAGGATGTGGATTAAGGGCATTCAACTTTTGAACCAACTTGATGTAAATATTTCCATCCCTTTCTTTGACTCTTAAGTTTGGACAAATCTGAAAAACATTATGAATAATGAAAAATGGGAGAAAGCTGAGAAAGACTTTTTGGTGCCTCATCATCTTCTTTTCCTGAAGAATTGACCCATATCCAGGCTTAACAGTATTCAGCTAAAAATTCTGTGCCCAGAAATGATGCTTATCCATGACACAGATAGAACTTTAACTTCTCAAGAGAGTGCCTCATAAAACCAGAGAACCCCTGTATTCTTTTGCAGGTAGGAATAAAAGGGTGGACTATTGAATAAGTCCAATTCCACAGCATCGTCTCAGACAGGATATGTTAATAACAATGAAAGTGAATGTTTGTTGCTCAGTCGTGTCCGACTCTTTGGGACCCCATGGACCATATCCCAACAGGCTCCTCTGTCCATGGGATTCTCCAGGCAAGAACACTGGAGTGGGTAGTCTTTCCCTTCTCTAGGGGATCTAATGAAACCAGGAATTAAACCAAGGTCTCCAGCATTGCAGGCAAATTCTTTACCATCTGAGCTATGAAAGAAGCCCTGAAAATTAGTTGTAAATAGTAGAGGTTTCATGTCATGAGGATGATGACAGATGTGTTCCTTCCTACTTCTTACATAAAAGTCATTTCTTTCACCCTGGACTTTGGTGCCTAGATACCAGTGTTGCTGCTTTAACTTGCCTACTAGATATTTCTGTAGGTCATTGGACACCAGTGGTGATGGTACATTCATAGTTTAGATATATTAATTGTCATCTGTGAGGTAATTCTCACATCATCCTGGAAAGATAAGAAAGGCCTGTTATTTTTGTCATTGCTGTTGTTTTTCCCTTTAAGGTGATGCTATGTATCTGTTTGATTTCACCTTTCATCTAGATTCACACTTGATATCTTAAAGGGCAATACTGCAGCCCTCTTTTTTAGGAGGTAGTGAATCTTTCTACAGATCTGTAACTGCTGACATTTTATTCCTCCATATCAGGATCCTTGATGTTTAAAAGAAAACTATTGATTCTTTTTTTTGAGAAATAGAACATGTTCATCCTTTGAGGAGACTTAGGATAAAATGTCAAATATCCATCCTTTTTAAGAAATGTGGTTTCAGGAAATAACAAGTGGCTGAACACACGCTTTTTAAACCTTGACACCATTGAAAGTTAGGCAACATTCTGCTCACAGAAACACATTTTTGTAGCATTATTAACTGCTAGGATTACCTTCTCATCACAATTTAGATGTTTTAAAATATTCTATCATGGTTTCAAACAAGAGATATAGAAAGTGTATATTTTAAATATCCAGCTTTCTACAAATTAGTGGAAGTAAAGCGTGAGGAAAAAAGTTAAATGGAAGTTTTAAGTTGTCATACTCACTCCAGAGATGTACAGTTGCCATGGTGATGGGAGCTAGGTAAATACACAGAAAGACTGAATGACAAATGGATGAAGTAATGTCTTATTTCTAAAGGCACATCTAATTTGCTATTTTTTAATGAGCATTTTAAATTATCCCTATGAAGACACATAGGGTTTCCCTAGTGGCTTAGTGGTAAAGAATTGATTGCCAGTGCAGGAGACATAGGTTTGATCCCTAGGTCAGGCAGATTCCCTGGAGAAGGAAATGGTAACTCACTCCAGTATTCTTGCCTGGAAGGTCGCATGGACAGAAGAGCCTGGCAGGCTACAGTCCATGGGGTGGGCCAAAAGTCAGACATGACTTAGCAACTAAACACCAGCAAATACTACATTTGAGCGATTTATACTGCATTGTGAAAGTGAATGTGTTAGTTGTATTTCAACAACCAGTAAGGTAGCTGAAACTCCTCTAAGCAAGAAAATAAACCAAGGTCATCTTTGATCTATCCGAGCACCCAAAGCATGTCAGCATCCATTTATATTATAAGTAAATATATATGTAAAAAATGCTGAAATGAATTATTGAGATGATTGGTATAAAAATATTGTTTTTTGCTTTTGTTTATTATACTGTTTAATGACCTAGGTTAAAAAATGTTTTTATTTTATTTACTTTGTATTTTAAAAATTCTGGTGAGGAGAAAAAAATAAGAAAACAAATTTTCTTCTAATTTCTGTTTTTTTAAAAAATCCTTTTCTTTTTTAGCTATTGTCTATGCTTTTAGGCATGCATTTTTGCTGCTTGGTAAAAAAGTCATGCAGGTTTATATTTTACAACAAAATTTTGAAAGCTGTCTATACATGTGATTTACAGTCTCAAAGAAAATGACCACAAAAGATAAACAGTCACAATAAGTTTTATTTTTAGTATCACACAATCAGCCAGAGTCTACTGCTTGCAATATAGAGGCATTTGTTATAATATTTGTTCTATTTCTTTTTCTGTTTTAATGTTAAGACTGTTTGATGTTGGGAAAGAGAATAAGAAGAAAAATATTTCTTAGAGTCAATTTAAAAATTGCAATTTTTCAATGGTAGGAGTACTTACTTTTCTTTTTAACTGAATCACCAGGGCATCTATAGTGCAGATGGCAGTAGGCAACACCATCATTAATTTCTGTACTAGAACTACACAGGGGGTAAATTATTCTTGGATAATTTGAAGTATTTTATCTCCAAAAAATGAAATGCTGTGTCTATGGAAGATGTTTGTTTATAGGGATTTTTTGACTGAAATTCATTTAAGAATGAATATATTCATATGTGCATGTATATATGAAACCGCTGAACTGGTCTTGGTTATGACAGAGAAAAAACTATCTACTGAAGAGATGTGGCTTCACAATGTGAAACTAAGGCTGATCATTTAGGTCTCCCAAATTTGCCACAATCTTTCATAAGGTGATCCAAAAATTTAAGAAAGAGAGTTGCTCTTTTCTTTATTATTCACACCAAATATCAACTTAAAAAAAGGGGAGGGGTGATAAAAAGGTGCCAAATAACCAGAAATGACAAACTTTTAATGGATTTCAGAAATACACCAGAAATCATCCTGGAGTATAGTGAGCATTAAATCATAAACCTAAAATAATCATTGTCACTGGATTGACTTATTTCTACCCTAAATATGTTAAAATAGTCTTGAAATGTCTATCTTCAAAGCATTAAAAATACAAGTAAAAATCACTCAAATTTAATCTTAGTTAATAATTTATTACAGCAAATAATGTCATATAATAATTTTTATTTTGAAAACATTAAATTTACATATTTTAGATTAAGAAATTAATATTTCAAAAGGGTTTTCTAAAAGCATTATTTCTCAAGGTATTCTTGGAATAAAAGAGTTACAAGATCAAGAATTTTGGGAAAAACTAAATAACACATGTACCATTCTTGAAGAATAACAGCACAGATTGGCAAATGAAAAGTTATGAAAAGACCAACTCAGCATTTCTTAAAATTATTTTAGTAAACCAGTTTTCATATTTAAAAAGATGCAGTTAATGTAAACCAAAATGGATATTGCAACTGGGGAATCAATAATAGCTCAGTTGGTAAAGAATCCTCCTGAAATGCAGGAGACCCTAGTTCAATTCCTGGGTCCAGAAAATTCCCTGAAGAAGGGATAAGCTACCCACTCCAGCATTTGCAGCTTCCCTTATGACTTAGCTGGTAAAGAATCCGTCTGCAATGCAGGAGACCTGGGTTCCATCCCTGGGTTGAGAAGATCTCCTGGAGGAAAGGTTACCCACTCCAGTATTCTGGTCTGGAGAATTCCATGGACTGTATAGTTCATGGGGTTGCAAAGAGCTGGACACGATTGAGCAACTTTCAATTTCAATCAAAATCTGAAATCTTAAGTTAAATGATGATAGTGAAAGTGAATTCACTCAGTCGTGTCCGACTCTTTGCGACCCCATGGACTGTAACCTATCAGCCTCCTCTGTCCATGGGATTTTCAAGGCAATAGCACTGAAGTGGATTGCCATTTCCTTCTCCAGGGGATCTTCCCAACCCAGGGATCAAACCCAGGTCTCCCGCATTGTAGACAGACTCTTTACCATCTGAGCCACCAGGGAAGTCCTCAGGAATATATTTCTTAGTAAAAAATGTGCATGGATTGACTTCTAGTGTAGTTAAGTAGCAATGAATTTTGTACTTTATTCAACATGTGTTCTTCATAATAATTAAGAATACTAACTAAAACATGATTGCAAACAAATATCCACCCTCCCTTGAAAGAATAGCTGAAGAGATGGGGCTGTAAAAGATTATGGGAAGTTGGCAGCTACAGCTTAGATTTTAAATCTTTGTTAACCACTTCATACAAGCAGCACAATTAGAGAACTAAAAACCTATTTTCTGTCTTTAGACAAAACTGACTGTCAAGGTATCTTAGATACTACAATATTCAAGACAATGGTCTACATGGGGCCTACATGCAAGTGCCTTATCAGATCTCTACATATGAAGTGGAGGGTGGCAGTGGGGTGTCTGATAAGCATAGAGTGAACACAAAATTGAGCAGGTCCCCTGCCTGCAAGGGGCTTCCATGGTGGCGCTAGTGGTAAAGAGCCTTCTTGCCAATGCAGGAGGCATAAGAATTGCAGGTTCGATACCTGGGTCAGGAAGATCCACTGGAGGAGGTCATGGCAGGCCACTCAGTAGTCTTGCCTGGAGAATCCCATGGACAAAGGAGCCTGGAAGGCTACAGTCATAGGATTGCAAAGAGTTGGTCATTACTGAAGCGACTTAGCACACAAGCACATGAAATGTAAGATATATACTACATTTGGGCTTTGTGCCTCAGACAGTAAAGAATCTGCCTGCAGTGCGGGAGACCTAGGTTCGATCCATGGGTTGGGATGATCCCCTGGAGGAGGGCATGGAAACCCACTGCAATATTCTTACCTGGAAAATTCCCATGGACAGAGGAGCCTGGTGGGCTACAGTTCATGGGGTCTCAGGGTGTCGACATGACTGAGTGACTAAGCACACACAGACATACTACATTTAATTGTTTCCATAAAGTATATGATCTCAATTAAAAAAAAAAAAAAGACTGGAAAAGAAATGCTTTCCTTAAGAAACACATCCTAAATTGAGGAGTAAAACATGTAGCATGAATGACTTACAGGATCATAAGGACACAATCTACAGATTTTATGTTAACAATAATGGGTGTCAGAGCTGTTCTATCATTGATTTTTGTCCCAGAATTTCATTAAATCCTCTTTGGTTTTACTACCAATATTACTTCCTCCCTTTCCTCACAAGTGGTATGACACTTGCAAAAGGTAGATCGTGACAACCTCTCTTCTAGGGTTACATCGATTTTTCAGCATGCAAAATGCACCTGGCTCCATCAGAATGCAACACCATCATTAGCTCTTGCTATTTTTCATTTGACACTTTTGAAATTGACCATTATACCCCCAGAAAGCCGTGAGCGGGGCTGAAATCAGGGAAAAGATGTGATTATTTGTATCAGGTCACTAAGTGCATTGATGATTTTGCAAATTGGTCTTTCACAAAAGAAATTTCTATTTAATTAAACCTGCCAACATTATATGATTGAAGTGTATCACCTACATATACATTATTGAAAAGTCCAATTACGATGTGTCCTCAGTAAAGATTATGTTTTATATAATGAAAGAGGAATGATCACTTTCCCCCTGGAAATGTTCTAAAAACTGATCATCTGGATCACTTTCTGCCAAAGGCATACAGTTACGTGCTTGGGTCATGTTTGGCTGAGGTGGAAAGTGACAAGCTCTGATTGGATATTTGTAGGTATTTATATTTCAAAACTTTGCTTTTCATCAGGACAGAATCCTGGATCTGAGTAACTTTTCTATAACTTCTTAGGTAACTAGACTTTGCCTCTGCTCTTCCCACATGGCAGGGAGTGTTTATCTGCAGGGATGCGGTTGGTTTTTTACAGAGTGAAACACGCAGGAAGGATGAGTGGTACCTGACCGTCCTTCAGGGGCAGAAAGTTTTTCCTCCTTCCTGATGCCCAGAATCTCTGATATTTGCCTGGGCTGACGGAAGACATGCCCTGCCCATCAGCCAGGTTTAAAACTCTGCTCTGAGTGACAGATGGGCCAGATGATGGTGAAATTTCCTGCTGAGGCACCACTGATGTGGATAATTTCAAGAATCCTCCTTCAACCAGGCTTCTCATGAGCATCCAGCAGAGGCCCTTGGAAAGAGCTCAAGATTCATTCTAAAGTTCCTGTCTAGAACTTCTGGGAGATTCCTAAGTGTCAGGAGAGCCCACCCATGACTTGTAACAACAACGTGCTAAAATTTTAGCAGTCTTCTTAGCCTCTCATATTGCCGTCCCCTCTATTACTTGTGCTCTGTCAAAGCTGAAACATCCCTAGTGCTCTCCTGGAGGGCTCTCCCTTTCATTTTATCTCCCTCTTTGCCTTGTGACCTTGGGACCCTGATGGGTAAGAGAAATTATTATTTTGTAGATTATCAGATATGTTTTCTTGCCATTAGGGCAGCAACAATGCTCTCTTGCAGATTTTATACCTCTTAAGCCGAAACAGAATGCCATCAATGCTTTTTGGTATTTCTGTATAACACAATTCTAATATTTTCATTATCTTTAAGTCTGATCAAGTTATATGAAACTATTAAATTTTAATTATGTGCTCCTTAGCATTGACAACTCCCTTTTTATTTCTATTCTGTCAAAGATTCCCAATGTCATGTAACATAGTAGGAAGCAGTTAGAAAGAGAGACACTTCACTGCCTATGGGCTTCCCAGATGGCTTACTGGTAAAGAATCTGCCTACAAAGCAGGAAATGCAAGGGACTCATGTTCAGTTCCTGGGTTAGGAAAATACCCTGGAGGAGGAAATGGCAATTCGTTCCAGTATTGTTGCCTGGAGAACCCCATGGACAGAAGAGCAAGCAGGCTATAGTCCATGGGGGTCACAAAGTCAGACACAACTGATTGTGCACACACACACCACTACCTGTCAAATTTCCTTGACAACACACTAAATGTGGATTTTAAAAAATAAATGTGTATGCACCAGCTTTGTAATAGATATTTCCTTTGCACCTATTCAAAGTTTCTCAGCTTTTAATGAAATATGTTGTAATGTTTTTAGTTTTATAATCCATATCATCACATTTATTAAAATAAAAATGAATAATTCAACTAAAGACATTTAAACAGTGCCATGTTTGACATGAGAAGGTTGCACTGTAATTTTAACTATTAGATTCATTAATTCTATCTTGATATAAGCATATGCACTGAAATGTAAAGTCAGAGTGATTTTGTTGTTTAAAGTTTAGTTGGAGCCAATCAGTATAAAATATCTATAGCATTCATATTGAAGATATGTTATTGTAAACCATAAATTTATATCTATAAGAAAAACATATCTTTTCTTTGTGATTTTCCCAACAATGTTATGGAGTTAAGCAGACTCAGAATTGTGATGTGATTTTTACTGATATGAAAGCTGAGAATAAAATATTTTAATTATTTTGATGAGAGTCACAGAGCTAGATTTCCCTGATAGCTCAATTGGTAAAGAATCCGCCTGCAAGCAGGGGACTCTGGTTCAATTCCTGGGTCAGGAAGATCTGCTGGAAAGGGGATAGGCTACCCACTCCAGTATTCTGGCCTAGAGAATTCTATGGGAAGTACAGTCCATGGGATCGCAAAGAGTAAAACATGACTGAGCGAATTTCACTTTCATTTTATTAGGGGCTTCCTTCATAGCTCAGTTGGTAAAAAATCTGCCTGCAATGCAGGAGACTCCGGTTGGATTCCTGGGTCAGGAAAATCCACTGGGGGGGGGGGTAGGGTACCCTCTCCAGGATTCTTAAGCATCCCTTGTAGCTCAGCTGGTAAAAAATCTGCCTGCAGTGAAGGAGACCTGGATTCTATCCGTGGGTTGGGAAGATCCCCTGGAGAAGGGAAAGGCTACCCACTCCAGTATTCCGGCCTGGAGAATTCCATGGACTGTATAGTCCATGGGGTAGCAGGGTCAGACACGACTGAGTGATTTTCACTTTCACTTCACTTCTTTCAATGCTTCCTAAGGTTCACTTGACTTCATGATCTAGGATGTTTGGCTCTAGGTTAGTGACCACACCACGGTGGTGATCCAGGTCAAGACCTTTTTTGGATTTCCCTGTAGCTCAAATGGTAAAGAATCTGCCTGTGATGCAGGAGACCAGGGTTCAATCCATGGGTCAGGAAGATCTTCTGGAAAAGGGAATGGCAGCCCACTCCAGTATTCTTGCCTGGAAAATTCCATGGACAGAGAAGTCTGGCAGGCTACACCATGGGGTCACAAAGAGTTGAACACGACTGAGAAACTAACACACATAGAGCAAGGAGTTGAAACTCAAATTCTGGGCTCTTTTCAACCACAAATTTTTGCTTTCCTCTTCATGACCACCTTTGAATCAGATGGTATCTGTAAAGTGGGTTTTGCAGGGACAGACTTATATGAGAAGCCTGTAGACCTCTATGGCAGCACAGAAATGGTCTCCTTGGCATTATCAATAATTTTGCTAGAAGTTAGAGCTACACACTGTGCGGTTCATCTTGAACTCATTACTTATTCATGTGATCTTGAAAAATATACTTTATGTTGCTTAGTTTTAGATTTCTCAAAAGTAAAATGGAGAGAGATTTAGAAATTAAGCTAGATAACATGTGATTAATCTGAAGCTCCAATACTTTGGCCACCTGATGCCAAGAGCTGACTCACTGGAAAAGACCCTGATGCTGGGAAAGACTGAGGGCTGGAGGAGAAGGGTAGACAGATAATGAGATGGTTAGCTAGCATCACCAACTCAGGCATGATTTTGAGCAAACTCCAGGGAGATAGTGGAGGACAAGAAAGACTGGAGTGCTATAATCCATGGGGTCACAAAGAGCTGGACATGACTTAGCTACTGAACAACAACAACAGATCTCTGTAAACTTTCACACTTGCATGTTAAACCTTTTTTTTTTTTTTTTTAAAGCTGGGATCATTGCAGAGAATTAAGTGAATCTCATAGGCATGATAACAATTGCATTTTTTTCTGTTCCTAGGCAGACATGCAAACATGGGCAAATAAGAAGCCAGAAAAATTAATATTGGAAATACTAATGAAAATCAAGCAGAAATATTAGTAATTCTAACTACAGAATCCTGCTAATGAAAGCAATATAATGATGAATAGTTTAATTTGAAGATATCTTAGAATAAATGTTATAGACGATGAGCTATTAGAGTAATAAATTATACAAATAAATCAGAAGTAAAATTCTGTTCTTGTTTTTTGTCTTTTTTTTTCCTTTTTTGGTCAGTAATATGTGCCTGACTCTTACCACTCCATTTAGTTCTTCAATGCAGATTATGTTGATGAAAAAATAAAACAACTGGTTTTTCTTTTGACCTCTTATGGAATTTCTGGATTAAAAATCTCTCTCACAAACTCATATATTATTCATTATGGAGGCATTAAAGGAAAAATCTTAGAAGCTAGAGCATTGTAAAGACTGCATCTTTCTCCTTTAGTATTAAGACTTTGGAAATACAAGGGAGTAAAATATGCATATATACATTCATACTTTTAAAAATCTGATCAAAATTTAATTGGAGGTAATGGAAAACAAAATTCATCTTGACTGACTTCTAACAATAATCATTAAATGCAAGATTACATCCATTTGCAGCATGAATTTAATAATTTCTCATCAGCAGCTAAATTATAAACACAATTAAAACTGATTGTTTTT
This sequence comes from Oryx dammah, assembly GCF_014754425.2. Taxonomy (NCBI): domain Eukaryota; kingdom Metazoa; phylum Chordata; class Mammalia; order Artiodactyla; family Bovidae; genus Oryx; species Oryx dammah. The sequence goes on from NW_024070206.1 coordinate 56,115,486, forward strand.
ATGACAATAAATTGCAACAATTTAATGATTTATAGAGTTAAATGGAAATTACTTATGGACATTATAGTTGCAATTTTCTTATAAGTCTAAAGTTATTCTAAAATAAAAAAGCTTATTTACTAAGTTACTAAAAAAATATATGGACTTTCTGCCCTTCCAGAAAAAACTTACTTCAAATTAATCGTTGACTTTCCACTTTCAAATGCTGACTCCATGTGGATAAGGCATATTTTTAGATACAAATTTTATAGCCATGTTTCATTTGCTGGAATGTCAGAAGCAAATAGTTTCATTACTAGATTTTTTTTGAGCTTTTTTCCTCCCAGAGCTATTATCCTAAATGTGGATATTGATGGTGCTACCCATGCAGTAGAAGCATTATAGCTACATAACTTTCAGATATTTTATATAAATCTTTGGTATAATGTCACTCCTGGCAACCAGCTGTGCTGTGATATGTCACAATGATGAATCATCAGACATGGTAGAAATCTAAAGGACAGTTATATAAGAACCTGTATTAATAAACATAATTTTCACAAGTGCAAAATGAACATTTGCATATATTCTGAAATCTTCTATAGCATTTACTCCAAAGTTTCTAGTACATGACCATTTTTAGAATCATAATGATTTGCATGTGATATTTCACTGGGAAACAAATTCTTTCTGCTGACATATTTCAGACTGAAACTTAATTGTAAAACACATGATTATGTTATAGCAGGACCTCATGTAAGTACCTTATGAAATTACACTAGATTTCCAGTCTGGGTGGAATATTGTTGACTCTTTTGTCCCTGCTGCTTCCCTGCTGGCTCAGTGGTAAAGAATCCACCTGCCAGTGCAGGAGATGTGAGTTCAATCCCTGGGCCAGGAAGATCCCTTGGAGAAGAAAATGGCAACCCAATCCAGTACTCTTGCCCGGAGAATTCCATGGACAGAGGAACCAGGAACGATATTGGCCATGGGGTTGAAAGAGTTAAACAGGACTAAGTGACTAAACAAAAAACAGCAACAACAACTCCCTGTTAAGTGCAAATAAAAACCCAGAAAGGTGTTCAAGAGACAACCAGAACACAACTCTAAAATGAGGAAAGAGGAAAGTAAACCAGTTAGGGACATTAGGTAGGGCTGGATGGACATCAGGAAGACAGGATATCTTGCAAACATCTCTACCCAAAAACATGGCAAAGAGCCAAAATTTCTTGATTTGGAAAAAAAAAAAAAGCAAGATGGATTGAGTAGGTTCATTCTCCCCACAGATCAAGTATGAGGCTTGCCAGCAGTACCAAGTAAGCCTGGCTGGGTTGGAGAGAACTAATCAGAAGTATCTTGACCATAGGACTCCAGGAAAAGTGCATTCTATGCTGGACCACTGGGTCTGGGATGCTCACCTCTCCCACAGATGACAATCCATCGACCAGGGGGATCCCACCACAACTGCCTCCCTACCGAGAAGCACTGTTAGTCTCTTGTGCAAGAAATTCTCTTTCTTCAGCTGGAGACAATCAGCAGCCTGGCCCGAGGACATTCCTTCTATCCCCCCATGCAGGGTCCATTGGGAGACATGATAGCATCCAAGTGAACCAAAATTGCCCTGCCAAGTTTCTGAGTCAGTAGGAAACTTTCTCACGCATCGTTAGTCACCCAGTTAAACTCAGATACTGCTGATATCCTGAGAAGTTGAGTTAGTCTCCCTCATGGACACTTCCCTGGTGCATGGATGTCCTGACAGGCAACTGCTTCCCCAACTTCACTTTTTTCTATGAGGAAATGAGTATTTCCTAGAAAATTTATTCATCAAGTCCTTGAGACACCCATAACAATTGTAACATAATTTTAATGTGCGTGTGTGCTAAATTGCTTCAATCAGGTCTGATTCTTTGGGACCCTATGGACTATAGCCCGCCAGTTCCTCTGTCCATGGGATTCCTCAGATAAGAATATTGGAGTGGGTTGCCATTTCCTCCTCCAGGGGGTCTTCCTCTCCCAGGGATTGAACCCACATTTTTTAAGTCCAAAGGTGCCACCTGAGAAGCCCCTATTTTTTTAAATGTAATTTTGCAACTGAAATACACCACAGTTTTCTCAACAAAACAATCACTGTGAAATTATTTACGCATTGTTTCTTAAGTATGATAAGCCACAATATAATGTGATGGTCAATAATATATCATGTAGCAATTTCATCACTATGTAAAATTAGTATGCTATTAGGGGTAAAAAAGTTGTCTTAAAATAAATATTACATTAGTTTTGTTGGAAAATCACGTGACTGAAAATGTCAGGATATTGAATCATGGCGAGTCTTAACGACAGAGAACTTGAGGGGTTAATGATGAGGAACTATAAGTGGAGAAGCCATATGTCTCAACCACAAAATTCAGAGAAGAGCCAGAGGACATGAATCCTCATCCAAAAACATCAAGTGCATCACTGTCAGTGTCTGGCTCTTCTTAGCACCGAGAACTAATTGACCCATGGATAAAGAGAATGAACACAGACGCAAAGTGGCGAAGATGGTTAAATATGTGAAGTGATGTAGAATCAAATAGAATTAAATACAGAAACAATAACAGAACAATTACTCTTCATACAGGAAGCTCCTGGGATTCCTCTTGCTTCCTTCCTTCCCCCTTCCTTCATTTCTTGCACTCTATGTGGACTTATTTCATTATCTTTCAACTGCTACCTCTCAAATGCAGGATTCTTGCTACAAACTAAATTCTGTTCTCACCCTCTGCCAAATTCACAAGTTGAAGCCCAAAACCCCAGCATGACTGTATTTGGAGATGGAAGCTTTTGGAAAGTAATTAAATGACATCATACAGTTGGGCCTCTGATTTGATAGGATTAACATCCTTATAAGAAGACCCGGGTGCACTAGTCATAAAGAACCCGCCTGCCAATGCAGGAGACAGCATGAGTTCTATCCCTGGGTCAGGAAGATCCCCTGGAGGAGGGTATGGCAACCCATTCCAGTGTTCTTGCTTGGAGAATCCCATGGACAGAGGAGCCTAGCAGGCTACAGTCCATTGGGTCACAAAGAGTTGGACATGACTAAAGTGGCCTAGCACCCACAAGAAGACACAAGAGAAAGGGCATGAAAGCTCACAGTGAGTAAGTAAGCTCTTCAATCCAGGAAAAGGGGCGTCACCTGAACCCAGCCCTCCAGCCTCCAAAACTGCAAGAAAATGCACTTTTGTTTTTTCAGCCACAAAGCCTGTTGTGTTTTTTTATTTCAGCCTGAACTAAAACAATACTTGTCACATATCTGAGCTATGAAATATGAGGGGAATAATTTTGTATGAAAGATGTCATATACAAGGATATCAGATTTGAAATGCTTTTATGGCATGTATGATACGTGTGTTCATATTTACAGTGTACTATATACACAATTTACCAAAATTTGGATACATAGTACTTTATGAAAAATGCATCTGGAATTTAGGAGAATATTAGGGGTTGGAGAGAATTATGGCTGAGGTTGAAAGTTCTCACTCAGGGTAAGTGAGCATGAAGGTGAGTCCTGACCAGGGTGTAAGTGTGTAAGAGGGTTTCTCACACTTATGTCCCTTTCCAGGAATGTCTCAAGGTCTAGCCCTGACCCAGAGCCTGGATAAACAATACAAAGGGCTAGTTTGCCATGGTGGTTTAGAAATTAAGCCTTATGTGACTCAAGAACACTGGAGTGGATTGCCATCTCCTCCTCCAGGGGATCTTTCTGACCCAGGGATCAAACCTGTGTCTCCTGATTGGCAGGCAGATTCTTTACCACTGAGCCACCAGGGAAGACCCACTGTCACACTAGAATATATTTAGTACATTTTCTTTTATAGAGATTGTATACTTTGTTTAGAAAATTCTATGAAGAATGAAATATACTCTCTACAAATTTCTGTATTTATTTTATAATGCTGTGTAGGAGATTTAGTGGTTTAAACAAGTTCTTTTTTAAAAAAGTTTTTCTTTATTTTTTAACTTTTATAGTTGAAAGTTGATTTACAGTGTTGTGTTACTTTCAGGTGTACAAAAAACTTATTCAATTATATAGATGTAATATATTCTTTTTCACATCTTTTTTCCATATAGGTTGCTGCTGCTGTTCAGTTTCCAAGTAGTGTCCGACTCTTTGAAACCCCATGGAGTGAAGCTCGCCAGGCTTCCCTGTCCATTACTATCTCCTGGAATTTGTTCAAACTCATGTCCATTGAGTCAATGATGACATCCCATCATCGCATCCTTTGCCACACCCTTCTCCTCCTGCCTTCAATCTTCCCTGGCATCAGGGTCTTTTCCAATGAGTTGGCTCTTTGCATGAGGTGGCCAGAGAATTGGAGCTTCAGCTTTAGCATAGTCCTTCCAATCAGTATTCAGAGTTGATTTCCTTAAGATTGACTGGTTTGATCATTTCCTTGCTGTCCAAAAACCACAGTTCAGTAGCCTCAATTTTTCAGCACTCTCCCTTCCCTGGAGAAGGGAATGGCTACTTACTCCAGGATTCTTGCCTGGAAAATTCCATGGACAGAGAAGCCTGGTGGGCTACAGTCCATGGACTCACAAAGAGTAGACAGTCTGAGCAATCTTCACTTTGCATATAGGTTATTACAGAATACTAAGTAATTTTCCCTATACTATACAGCAGGTCGTATTGACTGTCTATTTTATATACAGTAGTGTATATATGTCAATCCCAAATTTGTTTATCCCGTGGTTTCCTTGAGGGTGGAATCCAGCACATTATGTGGCTGGCCTGCTGATTCCCAAGGCTGAACTTGGTGTGCCAGCAGATGGTATAAGCAAACCTCAGCTCTGTCTCTCTGGAGGTCATGTCTCCACATAGGCTGGTGATAGACCCAGCAAGTTGGTTCTCTAATGGACACAAACAAGTCCTTGGTTTTCAGTTTCTCCTGATTTTTTTCTGTTGTAAGAAAAGACCCACACTTCCACGCCCTTTACCTGCAGAAGCTAAAACTGGAAGTCCCATCAGCTATGTCTATATATGGAATTTTTGTTTTAAAATGTTCTGTCTCCTAAACTATTTTTCTTATGATATCATCTGACCTTAGATAATGCTCAAAAATTATGTTAGATTTATTTCGATCTGTTTTTCAAGAGGCTTAAATACTCCTGATTATTTTCCACTCAGTGAAGCATTCGCTTCCTACTGTTAAGAACATAAGGACATAATATGAACTATTGTTCAATGAAATGCCATTGAAAAATGCAGGCATTAAGAGGAATAAAAGCTTTTAAAAGTTTTCTAAATCTAATGAAAACTAGGAAATAAAATATGTCACACAGAAGTGAGGAGGGAACAATTAGAGCTTTGATTGTATTGCATATTCTGGCAAAAACTAATATCTGGAATATTTACCATAGTGAATGAGTATGGGTATTAGAAACAAATGATGTCAAAGAAAGTGGAGAATAAAGGGCTTTGAATAGAGGACTTTGAATAGTTTTACTTTCAAACTAAACAGGAAAAAGGGAGTATGAGCATTGTGATTGATGAGTAGTTCTGGAGACAGTCACCCATCAGCTGTTTTATTTGTGGTGGAGAAGAAAGACTAAACTTATGACAAAAATGAACAAATTGTCATCACTGTTGAGAGAAAAATAAATATAAATAAAATTGATGAAAGGAAACGACAATACTGAAAAATAAGAACACATGTATTATTTGAGTTTTATTAAAATTATAAGCATTGTAGCCATAAGTTCTTCTGTAGCCATAAGCCTTAAGAAAAAGACTTTTAAAAGCATTAGACAGTATGTTACTGGGAACATTTTTTACATAGAAACATTAGTGTGCATGTAAACTGTATAATTTTTTTTAAAAAAATAGTTTTATTTTAAGTTATTTTTGTTATTTTCCCTAATACATTTGTCTTTTAAGGTAATTATGCTATGTCATTCAGAGGTGAATGAAACCATTTATTTAAAAAAATCATAATACAAACGAATGTAGAAGAAAATAATGCTTGTCTGAGTGAACTCCGGGAGATGGTGATGGACAGGGAGGCCTGGCGTGCTGCGATTCATGGGGTCGCAGAGAGTTGGACACGACTGAGCGACTGAACTGAACTGAACTGAACTGAACTGTATAAGTCTTGAATAAATCTTAGGCAAATTTTATACCAATTGTTATTGAAAAGTAGAAATTATCCTTTAAGACCATTGTTGTGTCAAAGGTGGGAGAGGAGTCTGTATGGACAGGAAGAATCATTTTCATCACTAATATCATTAAAAATTGGTGCCTGAGACCTGAGTTTCTGGCACCCTTTGCTCCAACTTCAAGGCCACAAATGGAGTCAAGTCTTTCTCACATCACCTGTCTCTGACTTTCTTTTCTGCCACCTTCTACTTCTGGTAACTCACATAATGAGGTTTACCCAGGCAAATAATCCAGTGTAATCTCCCTACTTTAACGTTAGCTTATAATTGCTCATAACTGTTATAACTAGCTTATAACAAACACAACTGTCTCTGTAACACTGAGTGCGTGCTAGCTAAGTTGCTTCGGTTTTGTCTGACTCTTTGTGACCCCATGGACCCACCAGGTTCCTCTATTCGTGGGATTCTCCAGGCAAGAATACTGGAATGGGTTTCCATTTCCTTCTACAGAGGATCTTCTTGACCCCAGGATCAAACCTGTGTCTCTTATGTCTCCTGCACTGGCAGGCAGGTTTTTTTTTTTTTTTTTTTTACCACTAGCACCACCTTTAACCCCCTCAGGAGTGCCAATATTGAATATTAAGACACAGCAGAGCATAGTTTTAAAACCACTATTATAGTGGAAAATGATGGGTTTGGGGAACTAGTAACAACATCTTTGTTCATAGTGATGCTTTCTAAAGCCCACTTGACTTCACATTCCAAGATGTCTGGCTCTAGGTGAGTGATCACACCATCGTGATTATCTGGGTCATGAAGCTCTTTTGTGTACAGTTCTTCTGTGTATTCTTGCCACCTCTTCTTAATATCTTCTGCTTCTGTTAGGTCCAGACCATTTCTGTCCTGTATCGAGCCTATCTTTGCATGAAATGTTCCCTTGGTAGCTCTAATTTTCTTGAAGAGATCTCTAGTCTTTCCCATTCTGTTGTTTTCCTCTATTTCTTTGCATTGATCGCTGAGGAATGCTTTCTTATCTCTCCTTGCTATTCTTTGGAACTCTGCATTCAGATGCTTATATCTTTCCTTTTTCCGTTGCTTTTCACTTCTCTTCTTTTCACAGCTTTTGTAAGGCCTACTCAGACAGCCATTTTGCTTTTTTTGCATTTCTTTTCCATGGGGATGGTCTTGATCCCTGTCTCCTGTACAATGTCAGGAACCTCAGTTCATAGTTCATCAGGCAGATCTAGTCCCTTAAATCTATTTCTCACTTCTACCATATAATCATAAGGGATTTGATTTAGGTCATACCTGAATAGTCTAGTGGTTTTCCCCACTTTATTCAATTTAAGTCTGAATTTGGCAATAAGGCATTCATGATCTGAGCCACAGTCAGCTCCCGGTCTTGTTTTTGCTGACTGTATAGAGCTTCTCCATCTTTGGCTGCAAAGAATATAATCAATCAATTCCAGTTGAGCTATTTCAAATCCTGAAAGATGATGCTGTGAAAGTGCTGCACTCAATATGCCAGCAAATTTGGAAAACTCAGCAGTGGCCACAGAATTGAAAAAGGTCAGTTTTCATTCCAATCCCAAAGAAAGGCAATGCCAAAGAATGCTCAAACTACTGCACAATTGCACTCATCTCACATGCTAGTAAAGTAATGCTCAAAATTCTCCAAGCCAGGCTTCAGCAATACCAGCAATACGTGACTTGTGAACTTCCAGATGTTCAAGCTGGTTTTAGGAAAGGCAGAGGAACCAGAGATCAAATTGCCAACATCTGCTGGATCATCAAAAAAGCAAGAGAGTTCCAGAAAAATATCTATTTCTGCTTTATTGACTATGACAAAGCCTTTGACTGTGTGGATCACAATAAACCGTGGAAAATTCTGAAAGAGATGGGAATACCGGACCACCGGACCCGCCTCTTGAAAAACCTATATATAGATCAGAAAGCAACAGTTAGAACTGGACATGGAACAAGAGACTGGTTCCAAATAGGAAAAGGAGTACGTCAAGGCTGTCTATTGTCACCCTGCTTATTTAACTTCTATGCAGAGTACATCATGAGAAATGCTGGGCTCGAAGAAGCACAAGCTGGAATCAAGATTGCTGGGAGAAATATCAATAACCTCAGATATGCAGATGACACCACCCTTATGGCAGAAAGTGAAGAGGAACTAAAAATCCTCTTGATGAAAGTGAAAGAGGAGAGTTGAAAAAGTTGGCTTAAAACTCAACATTCAGAAAGCTAAGATCCTTGGACTGCAAGGAGATCCAACCAGTCCATTCTAAAGGAGATCAGTCCTGGGTGTTCATTGGAAGGACTTATGCTGAAGCTGAAACTCCAATACTTTGGCCACCTCATGCAAAGAGTTGACTCATTGGAAAAGACCCTGATGCTGGGAGGGGCTGGTGCAGGAGGAGAAGGGTATGACAGTGGATGAGATGGCTGGATGTCATCAGTGACTCGATGGACATGAGTTTGAATGAACTCTGGGAGTTGGTGATGGACAGGGAGGCCTGGCATGCTGTGATTCATGGGGTCACAAAGAGTCCGACATGACTGAGAGACTGAACTGAACTGAACTGAACTGAACATCTTAATGTGCGATAACTGGACTCCATTTCGTTGTCAACCAGCCTAGAGCAGGTTAACTCCTCTCCTACATCTATGAGCAGAGGCAAAACAGCTACTGTTTTTTCCAAGTGTTTCCATTCAGTTATGACCTTCTCATTGGGATTCAGGAACATTTTCTTTTACAAAACTAAGAATAATAGACAAAGAGCTCAAATTCAATATGACCATCACTAAATGTGTCACTACTGTTCTTCAAACCTTACTTTACCTTCCAACTAACGTCCTTCTAAAATCACTGTTTTCTTAAATGTCTGTAAGTGTTACTTCCATCCAACCAGGCAGAAAAATATAAGACTATTCACTCAAAAATATATTTAGTGAGCCAAATATTTAAATTAGATATACCATATGGGGTTTGATCCCTGGCTTAACTGATAAGGAATATGCCTGTAATACAGGAAACCCAGGTTTGATCCATGGGTCAGGAAGATTCCCTGGAGAAGGAAATGAAAACCCACTCCAGTATTCTTGCCTGGAGAATTCCATGGACAGAAGAGTCTGGAAGGTTACAGTCCATGGGGTCACAAAGAGTCAGACAAGCCTGACCAACTAACACTTTCACTTTTTTACTTTTTCTTACTATATGGGTAATGAATGAAAGTTACTCAGCTGTGTCTGACTCTTTGTAACCCCAAGGTCTATAAAGTCCATGGAATTCTCCAGGCCAGAATACTGGAGTGGGTAGCCTTTCCTTTCTCCAGGGGATTTTCCCAACCCAGAGGTCAAACCCAGGTCTCCCACCATGCAGGTGGATTCTTTACCAGCTGAGCCACAATATCCTATACTAAATTATAAAATTATCTCATAAAATACTCTATTCATATTTCACCCTCTAGTGACCATATCATTCAGTTCAGTTCAGTTGCTCAATCATGTTCAACTCTTTGTGACCCCAGCACTGAGTCTACAACTGGACCACAGCATGCCAGGCCTCCCTGTCCATCACCAACTCCTGGAGTTTACTCAAATTCATGTCCATTGAGTTGATGATGCCATCCAACCATCTCATCTTCTGTTGTCCCCTTCTCTCCTGTCTTTGATCTTTCCAAGCATCAGGGTCTTTTCAAATGAATTTGTTCTTCACATCAAGTGGCCAAAGTATTGGAGTTTCAACTTCAGCATCAGTTCTTCCAATGAATATTTAGGACTGATTTCCTTTAGGATCAACTGGTTGAATCTCCCTTGCAGTCCAAGGGACTCTCAAGAGTCTTCTCCAACACCACGGTTCAAAAGCATCAATTCTTTGGCACTCATCTTTTAGGCCACTAGTAAAAAGAAAAAAAAAGTGTAATTTAAGGGTAGACTCTCTTTCCATTATTTAAAACATACTTCCTAGAGGATCTACTCTTAAGAAAGTAATTATTCATCAACCATGATGCCTATGATCTTATTTTTAAACTTCCCACTTGCTCCTGTTTTATTTCTCACTCCTTTTCTCCTGTTCTTAATTTTCTCATTATAAATTCCAAGTGGCCTTCTAATGGCAATTCAAATGTGTGAATTCTATTACTTTAGTATAAAAATTATTTGGTAAAAATAATATTGTTCTTCCATCTATCCTTGATCCCAAGACTATGTGCCAGGCACTGTACTAGTTCATAGGGCTACTGGAGAAGTGGAGAAATCATGATCAAGTTGTCAGTGTCTAATAAAAATGCTAACTAAAATTAACTGTGATGTGGATAAAATGGTACAGGAGATGCAACAAAGGGAGTGGGGTCATCCTTTGAAAAGGCTTCACGTGCTCCTGCGTCTGGAAGGATGAATTAGCCAACAGACAAGCAGAATAATTCCATTCCACAAAATGAGAAGAATGTGCAAGACAGGAGAACATGAAATAAAGTACAGGGCAAAGCAAGTAATTTGGGATGATTAAATTGTAAAGGGCAGAGAAATAGAGCAGCAGCTGATAGAGTAGAGAACAAAACAGAAGCAAGAGAAATGCCAGGATATGGTCAGCCCTGGTAATTAATAGGAATATTCTAATATCATATGAGTTCATTATCACTTTAGAACTGTGTGTCCCAATTGTGCATATCTAATTTCTGCTCAAGCACTTGATATGACAATGGGTTAACATTTATATTCTACAACAGGAAATAAGCAAATAGTGAAAATAAGCATGATACTCATCCATTTTTCAGACTCAGTGAATTGTAACATCATGATTAAATTTCTGAATTTCTGAATTAAACATTAGTTTTTATGTATTAAAGAATAATTGAATTACTAAAATTTTTCTTTCAAATAAAATTGTTAATTGGATTCATTTCAGAATTGCATGTAAAAATCTGTGTTCAACCAAACTGGAAACCTCATACACAGCATAAGTGATGTTACTATTAACAGAATATGTATGACCTCATAATGTTGGTCATTATTCACAGAACAGAAGTGAAGGTGACTCTTCTCGAGCATAGTTATTATTTTGTTACCAAAACTTCTTGACCCTGATTGTATTTATTGTGCTTCACCAGCACTTTTGTAATCATTTCAACATTCACAGTAATAAGGTCAAAATCTAGAATAAAAATTTAAAAGCATCAATACCTGAGTCCACAAATGGACGTATTTTCTACACATGTTTTTGATTTGTTTAGTAATTATAGAGAGTTACAGGAGGTTTTCACTAAGACAAGTTAATGTCTCTCTTCTTGAGATGACAACTTTAGTTGCAATGAGGAAAGTGGGTGTGAGTTAGAGATTTATCAGGGATTTAAAAAATAATTGCCTCTCTGCGTTCCAGATAAGGGATTATGATGGTCTCAACTAAAAGCATTTATAATAGAAGAGTATTGATTAAAGAACAATTTTGAAAACTTGTTAATATAGCTTGAAAAGAATTTGGTTGTGGATGACAGAAAGCAGTGAATGTCACAGAGGGCCAACTAAATATATCCAGAAATTCTATTGTTTAATTTAAAATTTTGAACATCAGAAAAACATCAAAAAGAACTTAGATAATCCAATCGGTCATTGCAATGATGCTTTTCATAATACTAGGCCATATGCATTCAAGGTCAGTCAAGGTAGAGAGGTTTTTATCATCTTCAAAAATATCATTCTTTCATGTGTGTTCAGATTCTGTTCTTAAAAGTTTGAGAGCTATTACTCTGATCTTCTTGTTTTGCTTTGAGTGTGTACACTGGTATGAATGATGAGGGAAGACCTCAACATTTATCTTTTTGGATAATATCATAGAAGCTAATCCTTGAAAACTTATTTTCCACATTTGTGCCTCTCTCATGAATGCAGTAATTTAGCATTTTTAAATCATAAGTCTCTGCATTCTGATGTTTGCTTCTCATTACATTAGCCATCCAGATAGCTGGGAGCTATTCCTCCTTCTCCTCCAATTTGGTGTGTGTAGCACAAGAATGTGAGCCTGGAATATTAATCATGAATGCAATAGAGTCATTTTAAAAAATTTGAAGAGCTACTGAAGGAGACAACCTAAGCACCTAATCTCATTATCCTTGACCCATGAGCATGGTACACCCAACTTCACAGGAACACTATCAGGGTTGCAGTCAAATATTTTAAGAATGGAATAGAAATTACATTTGTAAAAAAGATGTGGAGGTAACCTTGAAGACGGCAGGGGAATAGGACGGGGAGACCACTTTCTCCCCCCACAAACTCATCAAAAGAACATTTAAACACTGAGTAAATTCCACAAAACAACTTCTGAATGCTGGCAGAGGACATCAGGCACCCAGAAAAGCAGCCCATTGTCTTCGAATGGAGGTAGAAAAAATATAAAAGAGGAAAGAGGTAGGGACGGAGCTCCATCCCAGGAAGGGAGTCTTAAAAAGAGAGAAGTTTCCAAACACCAGGAAACAGTCTCACTGCCAAGGTTGTGACAAGCCTTGGAAGCACAGTGGGCAACATAACAGGGAGGAAAAATAAATAAATAATTAAACCCCACAGATTACAAACCCAACAGTAACTCCCCCAGCAGAGAAGCAGTGCAGATGCCTGCATCCGTCACTAGCAAGCAGGGGCTGGGCAGGGAGGCACGGGCTGCATTGCTTAGAGTAAGGACCAGGCCTGAATGCCTTAAAGGCAATCGGAGGGAACTAACTTGGGCTAGCAAACCAGACTGTGGGATAGCTACCACGGGAAAAGCCCTAACCTAAGACACCACCAGACCTGTGCACAGAACAAAGGACTGAACAGAACTAGCCAGCTGCAGACCATCCCCCTCTGGTGACAGGCAGCCAGAGCTGGAAGGGGGCAATTGCAGCCCCAGAGAGATGTTATCTACCAAACTGCAAGGAGGCTTCTTTGCTAAGACTTCCTGGGGTTCTGGACGGTCAACATCCACCTGAGAAGGTGTGCCAGTTGTACACCCAGAAAACTGAGCAGCAGGGACGGGGGAGGCGACAAGTCGCAGCACCCGTGCTCACCAAACACCTCATCACATGAGCTGCTCAGACCTGGGAAGGGCACAAAACGCAGGCCCAACTGAGTCTGCACCTCTGAGGACTACTCGAGTGCCTGAACCTGAGCGGCTAAGACCTGGGAGGAGAATACAGCCCAGGGCCGGCCTTGGATGGTTCCCGGGGAAGCAACCTAGAGCCTGCGCAGGGTTGGCAGGGAGGGCACATGCACTGTGAGTGGGAGCAGGCCCAGTGTGGCTGAAACACTGTGAGCACACGCCAGTGTTACTCGTTTGTGGCGTCCCTCCCTCCCCACAGTGCGACTGAACAAGTGAGCCTAAAAAAAGTGTCCACCACCACCCTCTTTGTGTCAGGGCGGAAATCAGACAATGAAGAGACCAGCAAACAGAAGAAGCTAAAACAGAGGGAACCACCTTGGAAGTGACAGTTGCAATAGATTAAAACCCTGTCATTAGTACTGACTACATTGGAAGGGGCCTATAGATCTTGAGAAATATAAGCTGGACCAAGGAACTATCCAAAAATGAACTGACCCCACACTGCCCAAACAACACCAGAGAAAGTCCTAGATATATTTTTACTATTGTTACGAACAATTTTTTTTTCTTTAAAATTTTTTTTTTAATTTTTAAGTCCTCTACTACTCCTTTAATTTTCATTTTTATAACCTACTATTACTTTTCAAAAAAATAAAAAAGACCCTACTTTTTAAAGCAAACTTCATATATATATATATGTATATATATATATATGTATATATATATACATACATATATATAGGTTTTTTAAAATAATTTTTGTGACTTTTTTTTCTTCTTTTCTTTAATATGCTATTTTTGAAATTCCAAATTCTACTCTAGATTTTTAATATTTGCTTTTTGGTGTTTATTATCAATTTTATACCTTTAAGAACCCAATCTTCAGTACCCATTTTTACTTGGGAGCAAGATTACTGGCTTGACTGCTCTCTCCTCCTTTGGACTCTCCTTTTTCTCCACCAGGTCGCCTTTGTCTCCTCCCTCCCCCTTCTCTTCTCTACCCACCTCTGTGAATCTCTGTGTGTTCCAGACAGTGGAGAACACTTAGGGAACTGATTACTAGCTAGATCTGTCTCTCTCCTTTTGATTCCCACCTTTTATCCTCCTGGCCACCTCTGTCTCCTTCCTCCCTCTTCTCTTCTCTGTATAACTCCATGAACATTTCTGAGCGGTCCAGACTGTGGAGCACAGATAAGGAAGTGATTACTGGCTAGCTTGCTCTCTCCTCTTTTGATTCCACCTCATCTCATTCGGGTCACCTATAACTCCCTCCTCCCTCTTTTCTTCTCCATGTAACTCTGGGAACCTCTCTGGGTGTTCCTCACTGTGGAGAAACTTTTCATCTTTAATCTAGATGTTTTATCAATGGTGATGTATAGAAGGAGAAGTCTTGAGACTACTGTAAAAATAAGACTAAAAACCAGAAGCAGGAAGCTTAAGTCCAAATCCTGAGAACACCAGAGATCTCCGGACCCAGGGAACATTAATCGACAGGAGCTCATCAAACGCCTCCAACCTACACTGAAACCAAGAAACACCCAAGGGCCGATAGTTCCAGAGCAAGACACACCACGCAAATTCTCCAGCAACACAGGAACACAGCCCTGAGCTTCAATATACAGGCTGCCAAAAGTTACTCCAAAACCACTGACATCTCATAACTCATTACTGGACACTTCATTGCACTCCAGAGAGAAGAAATCCAGCTCCACCCACCAAAATTCTGACACAAGCTTCCCTAATCAAGAAACCTTGACAAGCCACTGATACAACCCCACCCACAGCGAGGAAACTCCACAATAAAGAGAGCTCCACAAACTGCCAGAATACAGAAAGGTCACCCCAAACTCAACAATATAAACAAGATGAAGAGACAGAGGAATATCCAGCAGGTAAAGGAACAGTATAAATGCCCACCAAACCAAACAAAAGAGGAAGACATAGGGAATCTACCTGAGAAAGAATTCCAAATAATGACAGTGAAAATGACCCAAAATCTTGAAATCAAAATGTAATCACAGATAATTAGCTTGGAGACAAGGATTGAGAAGATGCAAGAAAGATTTAACAAGGATCTAGAAGAAATAAAAAAGTGTCGATATATAATAAATAATGCAATAAATGAGATCAAAAACACTCTGGAGGCAACAAATAGTAGAACCATGGAGGCAGAAGATAGGATTAGTGAAGTAGAAGATAGGTAGAAATAAATGAATCAGAGAGGAAAAAAGAAAAATGAATTAAAAGAAATGAGGACAATCTCAGAGACCTCCAGGACAATATGAAATGCTCCAACATTCGAATTATAGGAGTCCCAGAAGAAGCAGACAAAAAGAAAGACCATGAGAAAATACTTGAGGAGATAATAGTTGAAAACCTCACTAAAATGGGGAAGGAAATAATAAACCAAGTCCAAGAAACCCAGAGAGTCTCAAACAGGATAAACACAAGGCAAAACCTCCCAAGACACATATTAATCAAATTAACAAATATCAAATACAAAGAACAAATATTATAAGCTGCAAGGGAAAAACAACAAATAACACACAAGGGGATTCCCCTAAGGATAACAGATCTTTCAATAGAAACTCTTCAGGCCAGGAGGGAACGGCAAGACATACTTAAAGTGATGAAAGAAAATAAACTACAGCCCAGATTATTGTACCCAGCAAGGATCTCATTCAAATATGAAGGAGAAACCAAAAGTTTTACAGACAAGCAAAAGCTGAGAGAATTCAGCACCACCAAACCAGCTCTCCAACAAATGCTAAAGGATATTCTCTAGACAGGAAACACAAAAAGGGTGTATAAACTCAAACCCAAAACAATAAAGTAAATGGCAATGGGATCATACTTCTCAATAATTACCTTAAACAAAAATGGGTTGAATGCCCTAACCAAAAGACAAAGACTGGCTGAATGGATACAAAAACAAGACCCTTATATATGTTGTCTACAAGAGACCCACCTCAAAACAGGGGACACATACAGACTGAAAGTGAAGGGCTGGAAAAAGATATTCCATGCAAATAGAGACCAAAAGAAAGCAGGAGTAGCAATACTCACATCAGATAAAATAGACTTTAAAACAAAGCCTGTGAAAAGAGACAAAGAAGGACACCACATAATGATCAAAGGATCAATCCAAGAAGATATAACAATTATAAATATATATGCACCCAACATAGGAGCACCACAATATGTAACACAAATGCTAACAAGTATGAAAAGGGAAATTAACAATAACACAATAATAGTGAGAGACTTTAATGCCCCACTCACACCTATGGATAGATCAACTAAACAGAAAATTAACAAGGAAACACAAACTTTAAATGATACAATAGACCAGTTAGACCTAATTGATATTGATAGGACATTTCACCCCAAAACAATGAATTTCATCTTTTTCTCAAGTGCACATGGAACCTACTCCAGGATAGATCACATCCTGGGCCATAAATCTAGCCTTGGTAAATTCAAAAAAAAAAAAAATTGAAATCTTTCCAAGCATCTTTTCTGAACACAATGCAGTGAGATTAGATCTCAATTACAGGAGAAAATCTATTAAAAATTCCAACATATGGAGCCTGAAAAACACATTGCCGAATAATCGACAAATCACAGAAGGAATCAAAATATGCATAGAAATGAATGAAAATGAAAACACAACAACCCAAAACCTGTGGACACTGTAAAAGCAGTGCTAAGGGGAAAGTTCATAGCAATACAGGCATACCTCAAGAAACAAGAAAAAAGTCGAATAAATAACTTAACTCTACACCAAAAGCAACTAGAAAAGGAAGAAATGAAGAACCCCAGGATTAGTAGAAGGAAAGAAATCTTAAAAATTAGGGCAGAAATAAATGCAAAAGAAACAAAAGAGACCATAGCAAAAATCAACAAAGCCAAAAGCTGGTTCTTTGAAAGGATAAAGAAAATTGACAAACCATTAGCCAGACTCATCAAGAAACAAAGGGAGAAAAATCAAATCAATAAAATTAGAAATGAAAATGGAGAGATCACAACAGACAACACAGAAATACAAAGGATCATAAGAGACTACTATCAGCAATTATATGCTAATAAAATGGGCAACGTGGAAGAAATGGACACATTCTTAGAAAAGTACAACTTTCCAAAACTGAACCAGGAAGAAATAGAAAATCTTACCAGACCCATCACAAGCACAGAAAATGAAACTGTAATCAGAAATCTTCCAGCAAACAAAAGCCCAGGTCTAGACGGCTTCACAGCTGAATTCTACCCAAAATTTCGAGAAGAGCTAACACCTATCCTACTCAAACTCTTCCAGAAAATTGCAGAGGAAGGGAAACTTCCAAACTCATTCTATGAGGCCACCATCACCCTAATACCAAAACCTGATAAAGATGCCACAAAAAAAGAAAACTACAGGCCAATATCACTGATGAACATAGATGCAAAAATCCTTAACAAAATTCTAGCAATCAGAATCCAACAACACATTAAAAAGATCATACACCATGACCAATTGTGCTTTATCCCAGGGATTCAAGGATTGTTCAATATCTGCAAATCAGCCAAGGTAATACACCACATTAACAAATGGAAAAATAGAAACCATATGATTATCTCAATAGATGCAGAGAAAGCCTTTGACAAAATTCAACATCCATTTATGCTAAAAAAAAAAAACTCTTCAGAAAGCAGGAATAGAAGGAACATACCTCAACATAATAAAAGCTATATATGACAAACCCACAGCAAACATTATCCTCAATGGTGAAAAACTGAAAGCATTTCCCCTAAAGTCAGGAACAAGACAAGGGTTCCCACTTTCACCGCTACTATTCAACACAGTTTTGGAAGTGTTGGACACAGCAATCAGAGCAGAAATAGAAATAAAAGGAATCCAAATTGGAAAAGAAGAAGTAAAACTCTCACTGTTTGCAGATAACATAATCCTCTACATAGAAAACCCTAAAGACTCCACCAGAAATTTACTAGAGCTAACCAATGAATATAGTAAAGTTGCAGGATATAAAATCAACACACAGAAATCCCTTGCATTCTTCTACACTAATAAATGGAAAATAGAAAGAGAAATTAAGGAAGCAATTCCATTCACCATTGCAACGAAAAGGATAAAATACTTAGGAATATATCTACCTAAAGAAACTAAGGACCTGTATAAAGAAAACTATAAAACACTGGTGAAAGAAATCAAAGAGGACACTAATAGATGGAGAAATATACCATGTTCGTGGATCGGAAGAATCAATATAGTGAAAATGAGTATACTACCACAAGCAATCTATAGATTCAATGCACTCCCTATCAAGCTACCAATGGTATTTTTCACAGAGCTAGAGCAAATAATTTCACAATTTGTATGGAAATACAGAAAACCTCGAATAGCCAAAACAATCTGGAGAAAGAAGAATGGAACTGGAGGAATCAACCTGCCTGACTTCAGGCTCTACTATAAAGCCACAGTCATCAAGACAGTATGTACTGGCACAAAGACAGAAATATAGATCAATGCAACAAAATAGAAAGCCCAGAGATAAATCCATGCACCTATGGACACCTTATCTTTGACAAAGGAGGCAAGAATGTACAATGGGTTAAAGACAATCTCTTTAACAAGTAGTGCTGGGAAAACTGGTCAACCACTTGTAAAACAATGAAACTAGAACATTTTCTAACACCATACACAAAAATAAACTCAAAATGGATTAAAGATCTAAAGGTAAGACCAGAAACTATAAAACTCCTAGAGGAGAACATAGGCAAAACACTCTCTGACATACATCACAGAAGGATCCTCTATGACCCACCTCCCTGAGTACTGGAAATAAAAGCAAAAATAAACAAATGGGACCTAATTAAAATTAAAAGCTTCTGCATAACAAAGGAAACTATAAGCAAGGTGAAAAGACAGCCTTCAGAATGGGAAAAAATAATAGCAAATGAAGCAACTGAAAAAACAACTAATCTAAAAAATATACAAGCAACTTATGCAGCTCAATTCCAGAAAAATAAACGACCCAATCAAAAAACGGGCCAAAGAACTAAACAGACATTTTTCCAAAGAAGACATACAGATGGCTAACAAGCACATGAAAAGATGCTCAACATCACTCATTATCAGAGAAATGCAAATCAAAACTACAATGAGATACCATTTCACGCCAGTCAGAATGGCTGTGATCCAAGTCTACAAGCAATAAATGCTGGAGAGGGTGTGGAGAAAAGGGAACCCTCCTACACTGTTGGTGGGAATGCAAACTAGAACAGCCACTATGGAGAACAGTGTGGAGATTCCTTAAAAAAACGGAAATAGAACTGCCTTATGACCCAGCAATCCCACTGCTGGGCATACACACTGAGAAAACCAGAATTGAAAGAGACACGTGTAGCCCAATGTTCATCGCAGCACTGTTTATAATAGCCAGGACATGGAAGCAACCTAGATGTCCATCGGCAGATGAATGGATAAGAAATCTGTGGTACATATACACAATGGAGTATTACTCAGCCATTAAAAAGAATACATTTTAATCAGTTCTCATGAGGTGGATGAAACTGGAGCCGATTATACAGAGTGAAGTAAGCCAGAAAGAAAAACACCAATACAGTATACTAACGCATATATATGGAAATTAGAAAGATGGTAATGATAACCCTGTATGTGAGACAGCAAAAAAGACACAGATGTATAGAACAGTCTTTGGGGTCTATGTGAGAGAGGGAGAGGGTGGGATGATATGGGAGAATGGCATTGAAACATGTACAATATCATATAAGAAATGAATTGCCAGTCCAGGTTTGATACAGGATACAGGATGCTTGGGGCTGATGCACTGGGATGACCCAGAGGGATGGTATGGGGAGGGAGGAGGGAGGGGAGTTCAGGATGGGAAACACATGTACACCCATGGTGGATTCATGTTGATGTATGGCAAAACCAATACAATATTGTAAAGTAGTTAGCTTCCAATTTAAATAAATAAATTTAAATTAGATTGTAAAAGTTGCCTTGTAAAAATGACAAAGATTACTACTTTAATCCTTGAAAAAATAAAATACCTGCAAAAAAACAAATGATGTTTGTTGTTCCATTGTAAAACATGCATAAAATAAAATTTACGTTTTTAATCCATTCTTATGTGTGACAATACGTACATTCACATGGTTTTGCAACAATCACCACAATCCACCTCTAAAATTTCTTCTTCTCCCCTAGCTGAAACCCCACTTGCATTAAGCAACAGCTCCCCACCCCCCTCTCCCATCCCCTGGAAACCACCTTCCTACTTTTTCTCTCTGTGAATCTGACTACAATTAGAATCTCATATAAGTAGAATCACACAGCATTTGTCTTTTTTGTGATTGGCCTATTGCCTAAGCATGATGTCTTCAAGATGTTTCCATGTTGCAGCCTATGTCAGTATTTCCTTCCTGTTTAAGGCTAAATAATATTCCATTGTATGAATAGACTGGGCTTCCTGGGAACATAGTGATAAAGAATCCACCTGTCAATGCAAGAGATGCAAGAGACACTAGTTTGATCCTTGGTTTAGGAAGAGCCTGTAGAGTAGGAAATGTCTACCCACTCCAGTATTCTTACCTGGGAAATTCCATGGACAGAGGAGCCTGGTGGGCTACAGTCCATGGGGTCACAAAGAGTCAAATCTGACTGAGCAATAGTACATGCACACGCACACATGTACAGAACACATTTTTAAATTCAATTCATCTATAAATGGGAAAACTGGGTTGATTCCACTGCTACTATTTTGAATAATCCTCATAAAAATAAACATATAGGTATCTGTTTCACTCCCTATTTTCAGTTCTTTTGAATATATATACTTAGAAGTAGAATTGCTGGATTTTATGGTAATTCTGTTTAAATCTTCTGAAGGATTGCCATACTGTTTTCCATAGTGGCTGCACCATTTTATGTTCCCACTAGCAATATACAAGAATTCCAGTTTTCTCTGCAACCTCTCCAACATTTGTTTTTATTACTTTTTAATAATCATTCAGTCGTGTCTGACTCTTTGTGGCCCCATGGACTGTAGCCCACTAGATTCCTCTGTCCACGGGATTCTCCAGGCAAGAATACTGGAGTGGGTTACCATTTCCTTCTCCAGGGGATTTTCCTGACCCAGGGATCAAACCTGGGTTTCCAGCATTGCAGTCAGATGCTTTCCCGTCTGAGCCACCAGGGAATCCCAATAATGATCATCCTAATGGGTACACAAATACCTTTTAAAGTTTTGTCTAAACAGTCCTAGTGCTGTGCATGTGCTGTGCCCATGTGGTCAGTCATGTCCAGCTCTGTGTGACCCCATGGACTGTAGCCCACCAGGCTCCTCTGTCCATGGGATTTCCCAGGCAAGACTACTGGAGTGGGTTGCCATTTCCTTCTCCAGGGAATCATTCTTTGTCACTGGTGCCACCTGGGAAGCCCAAATAGTCCTAACAATAAGGCAAATGCAATTCTAGTAAAGATAAATAAATGATCTTGTAACTTAACTTACCAGTTCCCAGCTTAAGAGTTTTCATATAGACAACAATATGGTACTAAAATTATGCAATATATTTGAGGTGCTATGTAAGGCTATAGTGCCAATCATAGTAAATATGTAAGTATCAAATTAGAAATGTGTACACATTAAATTTATGTAATTTTATATGTCAAATGAATTTAATAATTAACAAAAGAGAATTCTCAAAAACCATAGCAAATTTCCATAATAGGGTCTAGTGTGTATCTCAGGGGCCCATGACCATAGTTTGGCAATCACCTGGAAGGACTCTTATGACTTAACAATAAGTTAAACTCATGGATGAGATTTATTTGAGCAAAGGATACAGGGCAGCAACAGTAGGAAAATACATACATTGGATTGTCCAAAAATTTCATTTGTGTTTTTCCACTAGGCCAAGCCAGTACACTGAGGCTGATAGAATTCCTCAGCCTAGGCTTCTAAGGCTTCCTTCTCTCTACAAAGACCATAGGATTTGCTTTTCTTTCTATCCACAAACAACAAAGATACACACAAGATACTTGTACCTAAGGAAGCCCACTCAAGTCATGGGATCCATAATGTGTAAATGGGCCTACTCCAAACTCAGCAATTTAAAACAACAAATAGTTATTCTCTCATAGCTAATGAGAGACCACAATCTTGGTGGCTTAGCTAGGCGCCTCTGGAGGAAGGACCCTCCTGAGACTGCAGACAAGCTATCTATCAGCTATGGCTGAATTATAAGAAATTTTAACTACAGAAGAGGATCCACTTCTAAGCTCATTCTCCTGGTGGTTGGCAGGCCTAGTCTCTCACAACACAGGCCCATTCACAGAGCTGACTTGTACTGTGGCAGATAAATCCCTGGAGGAGAAATATGAAAGAGGGAGAGAAAGAGGAGTGTGAACACGCAACATAGAGGCCATAGTGTTCTTACAACGATCTGATTTGCACAAACCATTCTCGGAAGTCACATGCCATCACTTCTTTACTCTATTAGCAAGAAGCAAGTAACTAAAACCATATCATATTCAACAGGAAGGGACTACGCAAGGGTTATCAGCTCCAGGATCTGGTTTCATTGTGTTCAACTTTGAGTCTGCTTCCACACACTGTAGAACGTCCACACCAAATTCTTGGCTTTTTAATATCTTATGTTACTTATGTTTCTTAAGTTACTCCAATACTTTGGCCACCTGATGAGAAGAGCCAATTCATTGAAAAAGACCCTGATGCTGGGAAAGTTTGAAGGCAGGAGGAGAAGGGGACAACAGAGGATGAGATGGTTGGATGGTATCACCGACTCGATGGACAAGTTTGAGCAAGCTCCAGGAGATGGTGAAGGACAAGGAAGCCTGGTGTGCTGCAGTCCATGGGGTCACAAGAGTGGGGCATGACTGAATAACAGGAACAAGAATGATACTTACACAGTGGGGTGGGGTGGGGATTTTTGTATTTCTAAAGGCCACTCTAAATTTAATGAATAGCCTGATCAGATAAATATGAGATCTTAAAAATAATCATTCTTATTGATCTCTGCCAAGTAACTAAATTGTTTTTCAGATGGGAATAAGAGTACCTAGACCTTCACCCACTCTGTATTTAGGCTTCTTCGACCAACATTGAAACCTCAATTGACCTCTTCACTTTCTGCCATTAGAGTAGTATCATCTGCATATCTGAGGTTGTTGATATTTCTCCTGGCAATCTTGATTTCAGCTTATGATTCATCCAGCCCAGCATGACAGTACTGTAATGGCAGAAGGTGAAAAGTAAATAAAAAGCCTCTTGATGAAGGTGAAATAAGAGTGAAAACACTGGCTTAAAACTCAGCATTCAAAAAACTAAGACCATGGGCTTGGATCCCATCACTTCAGGGCAAATAGATGGAGAAAAAGTGGAAACAGTGGGGGCGGGGAGTGCTCCAAAATCTCTGTGGATGGTGACTGCAGCCATGAAATTAAAAAGCACTTGCCCTTTGAAAGAAAAGCTATGACAAACCTAATGTATTAAAAAGCAAAGATATCACTTTGTCAACAAAAGCCCATCTATTCAAAGCTATGGTTTTTCCAGTACTCATGTATGGATGTAAGACCTGGACCATAAAGAAGGCTGAGCACCAAAGAATCAATGCTTTTTGATTGTGGTGCTGGAGAAGACTCCTGAGAGTCCCTTAGACAACAAAGAGATCAAAGCAGCCAATTCTAAAGGAAATCATCCCTGAATATTCATTGGAAAGACTGATGCTGAAGCTGAAGCTCCAATACTTTGCCATCTGGTGTAAAGAGCCAACTCATTGGAAAAGATCCTGATGCTGGGAAAGATTGAGAGCAGGAAGAGAAGGGAGCAGCAGAGAATGAGATGGCTAGATGTCATCATCGACACAGTGGACATGAATCTGAGCAAACTCTGGGAGATAGTGAAGGACAGGGAAGCCTGGCGTGCTGCAGTTCATGGGGTCTCAAAAAATCAGATGCAACTTAACTACTGAACAACGGCAATAAGTGACCTCAGATATTGGACTTTGACTTTATTTCTGTAGAGAAAGATTGGAAAAACACAGCTAATAAAAATGCCTGGCAGCTCATTTTCACATAATTATAATGAGATTATGTAAAGGAGAGCGTCACCATCCAATATCCTACACAGGTAATGATGCAAGTTAAATGGGGATGTGAGATAATTATATCCAATGATATAATTAAAAAGAACATCATTTAAGTTAATAACTCCCAACATAGATATGAACATAATAATCACTGGGAGTGCAAAATTTTAAAATCCCAAATATCTAATCCTGCACAAATTCTCTAAGTCAGAATTTCTGGGGTCTCCTTGTATGACTGAAGGCCACAGGTGATTAAATTTTGTGAAGTCTTTTGGATAGCCCATGAGCTAAAGAATGACTGTTTATGGCTTTTGTTGAAATCTTTTTTTCTTTATTTTGTCCTTTTGATTTTATTTTTGATATATATTTTTAATGGAAGTATAGTTGATTTATGGTGTATTTTAGTTTCAGTTGTACAGCAAAGGGATTCAGATATATTTGTTGTTGTTTGGTCGTAAGTCATGCCTGATTCTTTTGTGACCCCATGGGCTGTAGCCCGCCAGGCTCCTCTGTCCTTGGGATTTCCCAGGCAAGAATATTGGAGTGGGTTGCCATTTTCTTCTCCATCAGATATATTGGTTTAGCCAAAAAATTCAGTTGGATTTTCCTGTAACATCTTATGGAAAAACTTAAACTTTTTGGCCAACCCAATAGATAGATAGATAGATTTTTTACATGTTCTTTTCCCATATTGTTGTTGTTGTCCAATCACTCAGTCACATCTGACTCTTTGTGACACCATGGACTGCATGCAGCACTCCAGGCTTCCCTGTCTTTTACTATCTCCTGGAGCTTGCTCAAACTCATGTCCATTGAGTCAGTGATGCCATCCAATCATCTCATCTTTTGTTCCCCTCTTCTCCTCCTGCCCTCAATCTTTCCCAGCATCAGGGTCTTCTCCAACAAGTTGGCTCTTCACACCAGGTGGCTTCAGCTTCAGCATCAGTCCTTCCAATGAATATTCAGGGTTGATTTCCTTTAGGATGCACTGGTTACTGAGGAGAGTTCCCTAGGCTATATAGTAGGTCCTTGTTATTTATTTTATATATGGAAGCATGTGTATCTTACTTATCCCACAAAGAGTGAAGGAGGGAAGAGCAGGCAGGTGCCCGGCCCAGTTTGACCTTCTCTCAGTTCTTTCTCTGAGTGTGATTGCACATGGAGGATCACACAGCTCACTGTTGAAGATGTGACCCTTTCCTATCCCTCCAAACAGCCACTCTCAGGCCCTGCAGGGTTGAGTCTTGTACCACATTTGGGAAATTCTCCACCAGTCAACCCAGGATCTACAGCTCAGTCAATAAAGAATCTGCCTGCAATGCAGGAGACCCGGGTTCTTGTCCTGGGCTGGGCAGATCCCCTGGGGAAGGAAATGGCAACCCACTCCAGTATTCTTGCCTGGAGAATCCCATGGACAGAGGAGCCTGGAGGGCTACGGTCCATGGGGTGGAAAGAGTTGGACACGACTTAGCGACTAAACTACTACCACCACTTTGTATAAGTAGCTGCAAAGTCATGACCTGTTCAAGAGATTTGTCAGTCTCTTCCATGAAATCTATATGAGCAAGAGAAATAGTAAATGACATTGTAAAATCTAATCATAGAGCCTGCTGTGGAAAGAAAAGGTAAGAGGGAATGACGATAGCAGGGATTCCAAGTAAAAGTCATAGAGCTGTCACAAGATCAGAGAGGCTTGGACTTGTTGGAGACAGGGAGGCAATTATAACTTTACTAACAAGAATCAGAGTGCCTTGGACTATAGAGCATTATTAAAGGAAGGAGCCAACATTAATAAATTTGAAATATGTTTTTATCATAGATTTCACACTATTTACTAATGGATTAAAGTGTTTCAGAGAAAAAAAATCATGAATAATACCTCAGATTAAATGAAGGTATTTTAGTGAAGTATTTTGAACAGGAGACTCTTGGGCAGGATAAATTTTTTTGAAAAAGTCTATTCTTTAAAAATTTCAGGTATCTCTTTGAAATTAATTTCCTATTGTCAGTTAAGTAGTTAGATGCTCAATATCTGGAATTTTATGGCAAGTTAAAGGATTATATATGTATAGATTCAGATAAAGACATGTTATGGACTCAACATCAACACAGATGTATACATGATATGATACAGAATAGAGATGCAGATAGAAGCAAGCATCTTGTTAGAGATGAGGAGGCTCTGTATTCATTGGCTGATTCTAAATTGCAACATTTTCTCTCTTTTTTTTGCAATTTATCAACACCCAGGAAATGGTATACACACACACGCACACACATTAGCTTTGACCACATTACCCTTCTCTTCTGTCACCCCGTGCCTGGCTTATACTACCTTTCCTGATGCATGGACACCAATCAGTTGTTTATCTTCCTGTCTTTTCATCACAGCAAACTCATCTCTGCCTGAAGATCTTTACATTAGTTTGTTCTTCTGACCTGGAGTATTCTTCTCTCTCATCTTCTCAAACTACAATGTCCCTCCAACAATCTACACTGAATTTCTCTTCATTACTGCTGAATTTTATACTAGAAATGTCATAATATTTTCAATTCCAATTTTCTACTATAGGTTCATGGTGGTCATCTCTCTTTCTATTCTTCTCCCAGCCTCTGTCATTTCCAGACAATGAAATGGCTTTATCATTCATCTTTCATTGTTATTTAAATGTCATTGCTGTCAATACGTAGGCATTTTCCTATACACTTTATTTTAAATTTAGTTACACAATCCGGTGAGAGAGATTCAAAATTATAAATGAAAACTGTCTTCATTCAATTCACATTTCATTAAATCAACAGAAGCAGTATTGGCAGATAGAGGCTCTGGGAAAATTACTGCAACATCCAGAGATGCCTTAATTATTGAAACCTCAAGCTGGAGTCTTTACAGAGATTCACACTCACAGTACAGAGAGTAGAAAACTTAAATAATTGATCAATTTACACATTGCACTGTTATTCACTGGTAAAAACAGGACCTTCAATTTTAAGATATGGCTTTTATCCATTTCTTTCGGAAAAAAAAAAAAAAAAGAATGCCTGGTGCTTTCAGAAGGCACTAATGAATTCTTAAGATTTCACATTAGGGACTTGCATAGTCATTCAGTGGTCAGGACTCTGTGCTTCCAATGCAGGAGTGAAGGTTCAATCCCTGGCCCAAAAATAAGACCCCACATGCTGCATGGTGCAGCACTCCCTGCGAAAGATATTTCACATTAATCCTCACTAAAACACCAATGACTTTACAGCAATATGAAGTATGACTTCAGAAAATGTGATGTAAATGCTTTCTGATAACTATTGTTGGAAAAACTCGAATCATACTTTAGATCAGTTTTGTCCAGTAAAATATCCCATGATGATGCAACATTCTCTAAACGAACTGTGTATTATATAACTATTAGTTGCTTACAACTATTGAGCACTTGAAATGTAGCCAGTGAGGCAGAGAAATTGATTTTTTTTTTAAACTACCTAGTATTTATAAATGGCCACATGGAGTTCCTGGCTACTGTATTAGTACAACTTAAAAAAAATGATTCCATATCTTTATTATTATTATTATTATTTGGCTGTGCCATGAGACATGTGGGAGCTTAGTTCCCAGACAAGGAATCGAACCTGTGCCCCCTGTGGTAGAAGCACAGAGTCTTAACCACTGGAGATCCAGAAAAGTCCAAAGTACAACTTCAGATCTTTTGACTATGAAGACAATTATTTTTTTCAGAAAATTACTTCTACTTAATTGTTATGATTGATTTTAACATCAGAGCATTTGAAGCTATGGTTTTGTTTTGTTTTTTTTTTTCTTTCAGTTTCTACCTCAGTCATCAAATTGCCAATATCCAATATATGAGAGATCAAATTGTCAAATCCATTGGATCATCAAAAAAGCAAGAGAGTTCCAGAAAAACATTGACTTCTGCTTTATTGAATATACCAAAGCCTTTAACTGTGTGGATCACACAAATTGTGGAAAATTTTTAGAGATGGGAATACTAGACGACCTTACCTGCCTCATGAGAAGTCTGTGTGCAGGTCAAAAGCAATAGTTAGAAATGGACATGGAACAACAGACTGGTTCCAAATAGGAAAAGGAGTACATCGAGGCTGTATATTGTCACCCTGCTTACTTAACTTATATGCAGAGTACATCATGCTAAATGCCTGGCTGGATGAAGCACAAGCTGGAATCAAGATTGCCAGGAGAAATATCAATAGCCTCAGATATGCAGATGACACCACCCTCATGGCAGAAAGCAAAGAAGAACTAAAGAGCCTCCTGATGAAAGTGAAAGAGGAGAGTGAAAAAGTTGGCTTAAAACTCAACATTCAGAAAGCTAAGATCATGGCATCTGGCCTCACCACTTCATGGCAAATAGATGGAAAAACAATGGAAACGGTTAGAGACTTTATTTTTGGAGCTCCAAAACCACTGCAGAGGTGATTGCAACCATGAAATTAAAAGGTGTTTGCTTGTTTCTTGGAAGAAAAACTATCACCAACCTAGACAGCATATTAAAAAGCAGAGACATTACTTTGCCAACAAAGATCCATCTAGTCAAGGCTATGGTTTTTCCAGTAGTCATGTATGGATGTGAGAGTTGGACTGAGTGCCAAAGAATTGATGCTTTTGAACTGTGGTGTTGGAGAAGACCCTTGATAGTCTTTTGGATTGCAAGAGATCCAGCCAGTCCATCCTAAAGGGAATCATTCCTGAATATTCATTGGAAGGACTGATGCTGAAGCTGAAGCTCCAATACTTTGGCCACATGGTATGAAGAACTGACTCATTGGAAAAGACCCTGGTGCTGGGAAAGATTGAAGGCAGGAGGAGAAGGGTTTGACAGAGGATGAGGCGGTTAGATGGCATCACAGACTTGATGGACAGGAGTTTAAGCAAGCTCCAGGAGTTGATGAAGGACAGGGAAGCCTGGAGTGCTGCAGTCCATGGAGTTGCAGAGAGTTGGACACAGTTGAGTGACTGAACTGAACTGAACCGAACCTCACTCATGCAAGATATTGGGGGAAAGTTTTATTAGATTTTCAAGAAATCTATTTTTAAGACTTCTTTTGAAATCTTAAATATAAGACTTTTAGACTTTCCTTTGAATGACAATTTATATTTTCAGATTATATATGAATAAACTTTAAATTAGACTTCCTTAATGGTTCAGTGGGTAAAGAATCCACATGCAATGCAGGAGACTCAGGAGACATGGGTTCGATCCCTGGGTTGGAAAGATTCTCTGGTTTGGAAAGATCCCCTGAAGAAGGGGATGGGAACCCACTCCAGTATTCTTGCCTGGAGAATCCCATGGACTGAGGAGCCTGGCTGCTACAGTCCAAAAGGGTCAAAAAGAGTCTGACATGACTGAGTGACTAAGCATGCAGGCAAGCTTTAAACTGGAAAGAGTGTGCTAAGAAGTCAGGTTTTTCTAACAGAAAGTTCTGAGGAAAGGAAAGCTTTAGAAAAATAGGGAAACAAATGCATTTTCTTTTATAATAAAGTTAAGATTTTTAAAAAGCTAATACTTGATGTTCACAATACTCAAGTAAACCCAAAAATAAACAAAATACACTCCTTTCTAGGACTTTGTAAATTTTAAAAAATCTACCTCAAAGGAGAAACAAATAAAATTATGATAAATAATCAAAAGTGCCTTCCCATTTGTAAGGGAAAGTTTTAATTATTAAATAGCTTTTGTCAGGACAGTCAGAAATCCCATTTCTTAAAATAAAACCCCAATAGACTACAAATTATAGGTATACCTGTTATATTTTGAAAAAATATTTCAAAATCAAATGATGCATGAAATTTAAGAATGGGACACACAGGAATTGTTTATTAGTTTTAAAATAGTAGAATTTAAAAAAATCCATTGGTTAGGTTGAAAACTTGAATGTATTTTGCTAAAAATACCACATTGATCTCCAGATGGTTAGTTTGGCAAAAATTCTTGAGTCATAAGTGATAATAAAAATATATGTTATTTGCAGAGCACATTGACATCATTAACTTGTTCTGAACCACCAAAAAATTAAAAAAAATTTTTTTAGAGGTTCAAACTCAGATTTTTGGAGTTCAAAGGGTAAAATATCTGCCTACAATGTGGGATACCTGGGTTTTATCCCTTGTTCAGGAATATCCCCTGGAGAAGGGCATGGCAACCCACTACATTATTCTTGCCTGGAGAATTCCATGGACAGAGGAGCCTGCTGGGCTACAGTCCATGGGGTCACAAAGAGTCAGACATGACTGAGCAAGTAACACACACACAATCCATCTCTTAAACCTAGAATTTGGGATACTTATATAAGCATAATAGAACTCAGTCGACATAATAATTATTAATCCAGGGAGTCAATCATCCAATAATTGTTACTTAAAACACTTGCAAATCAAAGCACTCATCATCTTTCAAGCATTATGGGTTAATATAAAAATGCATGTGCCTTACTTCTGGTGGACCCACCCGGGACCCACCCTCAGCCAATGACTGAAGGCAGAGTGTGCTACCAGCCTATCAGACTAGCGATCAGCCACGGTGTGTTCTCTTAAGAACACAGTTCTGCGACTATGTGCTTGTAAAGGAGGTGGAAAAGGAAAGTCTTAGATAGGATGTGAAGTTTTCATTGCACACACAAAAAAAATTCATTCTAGCTTTCCAGTGCTCCAAGGTCTTTGGATTCTTTTAATGATGACAAGAATTTTGAATGTTATGGAAATAATTAGAACTCTCTCAATGACTTAATTTAGACATAGAATCTAGAATCTCTAGTAAGTGTACTTGCACTAATATATCCAGTCCCTGCTATAATTACATTATCCTCCCACTGATTTGTTGTTGTTCAGTCACTCAGTTGTATCTGACTCTGCAACTCCATGAACTGCAGCACACCAGGCCTCCCCATCCTTTGCTCAAACTCATGTCCATTGAATCCATGGTATCATCCAACCATCTCATCCTCTGTTGTCAGCTTCTCCTCCTGCCTTCAGTCTTTCCCAGCTTTAGTCTTTAAAATGTCTCTGAGTCTCAGGCTGGCTTGGGAAGCCTAGTATTGTGCTGAGTTTCATTTCTCAATCTTTTCATCTTATATTTCGCCATTTTCCTTCTTCAGGCTCTGACTTGTTCATCATCAATGCACTAAATTTTTACGAGACCTTGTGAGACTATGAATTGAACTGACATTTTATCTCGGCCACTCACAATATCAATAGCTGAGTTTGTTTTTTAAGTATCTTTGTTGTAGGCTGGAAGAGATAAGAGATTGTTTCAATGGTTCCAGAATGAGCTAGGGATGGAAGCTTTGGAGGATTTCATCATCTTTCTTCTCTAATCTGTCTGTACTGCTGTGCTTGCTTAGCCCCTCAGTTGCGTCTGACTCTTTGCAAGCCCATGGACTGTAGCTTGCCAGGCTCCTTTGTCCACAGAGATTCTCCAGGCAAAAATACTGGAGTGGGTTGCCATGCCCTCCTCCAGGGGATCTTCCCAACCCAGGGACTGAACCCAGATCTCCCACATTGCAGGTGAAATTTTTACCATCTGAGCCACCACGGAAATGCAAGAATACTGGAGTAAGTAGCTTATCCCTTCTCCAGGGGAACTTCCAGACCCAGGAATTAAACCGGGGTCTCCAGCACCACAGGTGGATTCTTTGCCAGCTGAGCTACCTGGGAAGCCCCTAAGCTGTCTAGTTCTGGCTAAATATGGCATCACCCCTTCTCAGAACCAAATCTTTGCCTTTGGTTCACCAAGCTCTTATGCTGGGTCTCTGTATCAGTCAGGGTCCCAAGAGGTAAAAGAACTATCAAAAGGAGCCAGAGAGGAAAGGTTAATTAAGGATGCTTTAAAAGTTGCAAGCAGAATTAATTGATCCATCCCAGAACTAGTGAGAGAAGAAAGACTGTTAACAACCTGAACTCAGTTAGAGAGTACCCCTGCAACCCCCACCTCACCCCTTTGCCAAATCCAAGCTCTGCCCAGAATCTCAAGGAGTGACCTTATCAGGTGCTGAGAATGTAATTAATGAAGTTAAGATGAAGTCACACCAGAGTTCGTGACTTCTTAGTTCATATGGCTAGTGTCCTTATGAGGAGAGAAAGGACACAGGAAAGAGACCCACAGGGAGAATGTGATGACAGAGGCAGAATTTGCAGTGGTGAATCCACAGAAAAAGGAGCAGCAAGGACTTCTGGCAATACTAGGAACTGAGACTGCAGTGCATTCTCCCAAATCTTTGTCTTTTTTTTTTTTTTTTTTTTGCATTGGAGTATAGAAGTTTGCGGCTTCCCTGATAGCTCAGTTGGTAAAGAATCTTCCTTCAAGGTGGGAGACCTGGGTTTGATCCCTAGGTTGGGAAGATCCCCTGGAGAAGGGAAAGGCCACCCACTCCAGTATTCTGGTCTGGATAATTCCATGGAGTATATGGGGTCACAAAGAGTAGGTCACGACTGAGCAACTTTCACACTTCACATAGAAGCTTAACAGTGTTGGGATAGCTTCAGGTGAACAGCTGAGGGGACCCAGCCATGCATATACACGTATCCATTTTCCCCCAGTTCCCTCTCCCATCCAGGCTGTCACATAACATTGAGCAGAGTTCCCTGTGCTATGCTGTAGGTGCTTGTTGGTTATCCATTGTAAATATAGTGATATGTACATGTCCATCCCAAACTCTCTAACTATCCCTTCTCCCTAGCAACCATACTTTCATTCTCTAAGTCTGTGAGTCTCTTTCTGTTCTGTCAATAAATTCATTTATATCATTTCTTTTTATATTCCACATATAAGGAATGTCATATGATATTTCTCCCTCTCTGACTCACTTCACTCAGTGTGATACTTGCTAGGTCTATCCATGTTGCTGCAAATGGTGCTATTTCATTCTTTTTAAATGACTAATATTCCATTGTATAAATGTACCACATCTTTATCCATTTCTCTGTTGATAGACAATTTAGGTTTCTTTCATGCAAACCCTGTCTTTTAATGATTTTAAGCCAAGTAATAACTCCATCAGCTATTTTTTTTCCATTTGGTGCTATTGTAGGATATTGAGTAACTCTTGAATTGAGGAGGGAGAATCTGGCTTTAAACATGGACAAGCCTGAGTGTGGTGAAATGATCACAACCACTGCAAACCTCACACCATGTGAAAAATCTGCTACCCACGTGATGCCTGCACACCACCTCCCACCCACCACCCACCCCTCTCCACAAAGCCAGGCTGGACATCAATCCTGGCACAACTGGTTGAACACTGGCTTCCACCTTTCACAGTTGATTGCTGCTTGATACTGAAATTGAAATATCTTGGGACCACTACACAAATGCAGATTAAACACAATCTCTCCCCACGTATTCTCCCTCCTTTGCTCTCCCCGCCCCCACCACTTTTTTTTTGCATTATTATTTTTTCCACATTCCATTTCCAGAGAAGGATACTTGTCTGATCAAATATAGATCCCACTGCTTTGCTCCAGCTGCAAGTAGTAGGGGATGCAGTTGAGGCATAGTTTCCTGTTCTACCCAAGCTTTAAAAAGAGATTTGGTGAGTGGGCATACAAAAGATCACACTCCTACCATTTCTTTTAAGGAGCTATTATACAAGCCTCCACATTTATTATTCATATCCCTCTTTTACAATACATTGTTCTCAATTAATGTAGAAAATTTCATCCCAAACAAGTTAATTATTACATAAGGAATTTTTAAACAAGAAATATTAAGTAAAGTATTTCTGATTTTCAAAAATATGCTCTGCACACCAACTCCTAGTATCCTTGGAATTATATGAAGAGTTCAAGATTCCGTGAAATTAATTAATTGTTTGTTTTAACAACTTACATACTAAATTGGCTAAAAAGTGAGAAAATTTGAAAACAATAATTAAAACATGAATAAAATCGTTTCTTAAAATATTATTAAGCCTGACCTAAAAAATTAGAATGTAAAACTGAGAGATACAATCTCAGTTACACAAAAGCTTGGATAGTTTTTATATTTTTCTATTTTTGTTGTCTGAAATTTGAAATTGGGAGTCTCTTGTGGAATCACTTCATACTCACATGACCTCAGAGAGCAGCCCTGAAACACTTATACTCAAGATCTCAGAGCACTCAAACACATGGTAGAACCCACCTTCCTGAAATTTCACAAGCTTCAGTTTGAAGAACATTTATGCACAAGGATAATGTTCCTTCCTCAGAAGATTGGGCACAGCAGTAAGACTAAGACTTTGCCTTCTGCCTTCTTGTAACCATCTACCTCCACCGTCAAGAAAGCCCAGACACTCACCAACCCTTGCCCCTGACACTGTCAGCCTTATCATTCACCACGGTCTATCTAGAATTCATTAAGACCTTAGGATGGTTCAATACAGTCATCAAGGAAAATCAGACTTCTTGGTTTCTCCACCAGTCACCAAGGAATAACCCCCTTGAGATTCTATATACTTCTGATCTGTACCTTTCTCCATCTCTATACCATCTCTGAAAGCACATCCCTTCTGGAATTCAAGGGCATTGTCAGTGAAAGCCCTGTATCCTGATCCTGTTCCCTGAATGCCCCCTTCTCCTTTCGCTCTTATGATAACCTGGGTTTGCACGGCAGACACCATTTCCCTTGGGGTCTCCTAGCCCTGGCTGCTCTTCTTCCCAAGATCTTCTGTCTCCCTGAACCAGGAGGTGAGGTTCAGGGATTCTCATGACAGCTTTTCTATAATTCATCCTCCTTCAACCTCTGAAATATCACCATCATCATTATTATTATAATCATTATTTCACCAACTACTTGCATTATTGCTATCATGTCTTTAACTCTTGGGTCTTGGTTATCATTTCTGGATGATTCTAGCACCAAACTTACAGTCCACTTCTAGAAATTTACTTCTCAGTGCCTTGCTCAGTCACTAAGTCACGTCCAATTCTTTGTGATCCCATATACTGTAGTTCACAAGGCTTCTCTGCCCATGGGATTTTTCAGGCAAGAATACTGGAGTGGGTTGCCATTTCCTCTTACATCTTGGTTATTTCAGTCTCTATGTAGATGGTCTTTTCTGCATCAGACCTCTCAGTTCTTTGCACTCCTCTCCACTATCAACCTTGCCTTCCTCTCTCAGTTCCAAGTCAATGTTTTAGAAGTAGCTGTTATCTGTGACTTGCAATGCATGCCTAATTGCCTCCAAACAACCTACTTTCCAGCCAACTTCCACTTGTATCTCACCCCTATCAAACATTCTACCCCAACAAAACATCTAGGGAGGGTGACATCTAGTTAGGATTAATCATACCATCTTCCCATCATTCTTCATCCTCCATAACAGTCAAGAATCTAGGTTAAATTTCAAGTCAAGCACCAGGCAAAAATCTTCAGACCTCATCTATACCATTGAAACTGGAGGTGTAGAGAGAAACATGGAATCAGTCTGACTGGTATCATTTCCTCTCCCATGATTTTCCTGGTCCTCCTCATCTGATTCTACCTGATGGTTATTTCACACACATGACGTGAAAACACACTATATACCCCATGCATTTCTTAGGCATATTTTTAATTGGTTCAATATTTCTCTGCTAGAATATTATCAAAAGGTAGGGATATTTGCCCATTTTATTCACTGATGTAATAACCAGAGACCTGAGAAATGCCTTTGTGTTATAGTGCTCAGTAAATATTTTGAATTCATATATCACATATGAATTGTGTTCAGTTGTGTCCAACTCTTTGTGGCCCCATGGACTGTAGCCCACTAGGCTCCTCTGCTTATGGAATTTTCCAGGCAAGAATACTGGTGAAAGTGAAAGTAATTCAGTTGTATCCAATTCTTTGTGACCCCATGGACTATCCAGGCCATACTACTTCTCCAGGCCAGAATACTGGAGTGGGTAGCCTTTCCCTTCTCCAGGGGATCTTCCCAACCCAGGGGTCAAACCCACGTCTCCCACATTGCAGGCGGATTCTTTACCAACTGAGCTACAAGGGAAGCCTAAGTGGGGTGCTGTTTTCTACTCTCAGAATCTTCCCAATCCAAGGATCAAACCCATGTCTCTTGTGTCACCTGCATTGACAGGCAGATTCTTTACCATTAGTGCCCCCTGGGAAGCTCTTATCACACATCATAGGTTGAGACAAAATTTAACATTTTGAACCACAAGGAAGAGCAAAATGCCAACCTTAGTGTGATTCCTTTCAGCAATTGTAAGTATCCGTGGAGTACTAGAAGAGGGTTCTATTTCTCATCACAAAAATGATAGCATAATAATTCACACTGATAGTATAGTCATTGCTGAAAAGCACCATATAATTTACATGTCCAGAAGACACTCTCTTTTCTTTTTATTTTTTAATTAATTAATTTATTTTTTATTTT
This sequence comes from Oryx dammah, assembly GCF_014754425.2. Classification (NCBI taxonomy): domain Eukaryota; kingdom Metazoa; phylum Chordata; class Mammalia; order Artiodactyla; family Bovidae; genus Oryx; species Oryx dammah. The sequence goes on from NW_024070206.1 coordinate 56,152,201, forward strand.
ACTTTACAATTCTGTATTGGTTTTGCCATACATTGACATGAATCCACAATTAAACTAATAAAAATTAACTTTATGCCAGTAAAAAAGAAATAGTACTCAACTCTTATGACACTGCCTTGCCACATAACCTCATCCTCGCTGTCATGAATTGTTCAAAATTCTCCTCAGCTTGAGCAAACTGATGCATAATAATTTCCTGTGTATTACTTTACCTAAGATCTTCAACTCCAGTCCCATCTCATGACATGTTAAGGCATATAATAGACTATGTGTCAGAACTTTGCATTTTTGTTATCCATGTTTAAAATACCAAGCTAACAAATCTATAATCAGATCAGAAAGCCCTTTCCAAAGACATTGCTTTATTTTGGAAGGGAAAAATCTCCACAAGACTTATTAAATCTGGAGGCCTAATTCATACAGAAATGCTATTTATTATTTCCAGAAAGTGATTTGCATCTCCCTAGCTTGTAAATCCTCGGAGGTTGGGGCCACACTCAAGAGAACTCCTTTCTCCCTGCCAACGGTTCTTTACTGCAGTGGTGGGTGCCCAGTGGGCACAGGGAAAGTATTGATGATGGCAACGTCAAATTACATTGTCTTCGAGGCATTATCTACAGTAACTGCACATCCTATTCTTATTAGTGCATTATATCTTGATAAAGGATTTGTCTCAATAAGCCTGTAGCACTAACTTACTTGAATTGATTATATATATCACAGTTTAAATGGCTTTCATCTGACCCATTTTAAATTCATTGCTTTATAATTTCTTTATGAGACAGGATAAGTAGGAGTAGGCAAGAGGATTCTCTTCTATTACATTGTGATTTTTATGCATCGGAGCATATTTTCCCTGTGTCAAAGTCAGTGAGGTCTATTTTTCACATCTGAGGAATTATACGGGGGGGGGGGAGTTAAATATGATAAATTAAATTCATTTACTGATTTCTATAAGTAATTTACACGTTTTTCCACAAAAGTAGCAATTACTCATTAACCACCTGATTGGCTCATGCCCCTGTACACACGCAGGCATGCACGCACATACATACACACCAAGTTAATGATTCTTTTAATTGCATTGTCTTTTATAATCATCTTCATAGGACTTTATGAATATCTGTTTCACTATGTCTGCTGGATGTCTTCTTTTTATCTAAAATAAATAGTATAAATCTTTCTAATTTCATTTATAAATCCACCCCATATCTCTTCATTCTTTGATAATCTGTCCTGAGGTTATCTTTTAAGACGTATGTAGGTTAATCTGAACCTACTTCCCCCAAGGAGTCCCCAGGAGTTCACCTCAACTCCTTTCTTTACTGTAGGGACTGAATAAACTGTTTAAGAATAATAAATCTTCCTGATCCAGCTCTTTTTTTTTTTTTATGTGAACTTACATCTTAGAAAAACATACTTTTCAGTATATTTATCATAGAGTTTTATTTAAGAGCATGCATACGAGGGTTAATAACTAAAGGAGAGAAAATCAGCATGTTTTAAGCATTGTGAATTGTGTTTTTATTTCTAATTAAATGGAACTAAAGTATATTTTTAGCAAATGTTCCTTGTTTTGTTGCCTGTTCTCAATTTTTTATTTTGTTGTTAATTTCTTGACATAATTAATTCTACATATATATATACACACATACGTGTGTGTGTGTGTGTGTGTGTGTATTTCTAAATCCAACTTATTTCCAAGAATCTGAGCATTAGCTCATTGAAATGTCTGTTAAAATATATCTGCCCCCTCTGGCTCTCATGCAATTAATGACTGTAAGATTCATGTTGCATGGCTCGACAAATTCAAACACTAGCAACTTGCTTATTTCTTTATTTATATTTTTTAATTTTTAAGTTAGGATATGTCAAAACCTACCACTTAATTTTTTGAAAAAAATATATCCACTCAATTTTCCCTGAGCAATTTTTCCTGTGATTTTTTTTTCCATTTGATTGTTTTTCTTCACACAATTATTTGGAAATCCTTCCAGGAAAAAAAAATCTGGAACTTTAAGTAGTAATGTATCTATTAGAATAAAGGAAACAGTGTAAAAACATATTTAAACATTTTTAGTTTATTTTCCTTTTTCAATTAAAATTTCAGATTAAATATTATTTTTTAGGATTTGGTCATTTTATGATTATAGTCATGTAGTGTGCTTTCTTTCTGATAAGTTTGAAACAAGAGAGGAATCACATTTTTAACATATTAATATAATTGCTATATTTGATTTTTCCATTGCTATTTCTGTATTTCAACCCATATACATTAATCAGCCTATCACAAAATAAAATCATTGATTGAGATTATTGTCCTTGATTTAAATATCACTAATGTTTTTGTCAGGCTTCTCAGGTGGCTCAGTGGTAAAGAATCTGCCTGCAATGCAAGCATTGCATTAATAAAATGTTAATAACATGTAATTATGTTAATTAACATAATTAAATTACATTAATAATGTTTGATTGATTATGTTAATAGCATAACATTAATAAAATGCTATTTTATTAAATAACAAGATTTCTATTGTAACACTGAGACACAAAATGAAGTCTTCTCCATTCATTTGCAGAAGAACCCTCTTTGTCCTATTTTAATGAGATACTAATCTTTTCACTTGTTAAGTCCTCTTCCTGTATCTGCTCTGCACCTCTTACTGCCTTTCTCTTCTGGCTTCCACTAAATTGTTTCACTGCCAAAGGAAGCACTTTAAGTAGCACAGCTGATCTTTGCATTGAGAGAGTAGGGATGTCTAATCATACCCCAAAATGACGTATTAGGGCCTCCCTCTATTTCGACATTTGTTATCCTTTTTCAGTATACATCATCTCCACACTAAGTTCAGAATGACTCTTTAACCAACCAATAGAATTCTGTGTGGTTTAAACATGACTCCTTCCACAACCAGTGGCGTTGGAAGCAAGCTTTTAACCATCTAATGTAGACACAGTGTATATTAGAGAATCGAGACTCCACACTAGCTGCCAAGCAGGACTTATGTAAGAATCCTTCCTAGGATTTTATAAACCCAGATGGTTGCTGTGTCCATCATTTCTGAGTTGTTTTACTTCTGAGCTCACATAAGTCTATGAGTTCTGAGATTTTCCACCACAAATCCATTCTAGCCTCATGAGATAGGGAAATATTACACGGGACACTTATAGTTAAATGGATATTTACAAATGAAGGGCTGCTTGCACTTTTCCTTTCAGGCTGTTGAAAGAGATGATGGAATGCCCAGAAGTACCACAGAGAAGACTGTATGTATGTGCCCAGTAACTCAGTCGTGTCTGACTCTGTGTGACTGCGTAGACTGTAGCCTGCAAGGCTCCTCTGTCCATGGAATTCTCCAGGCAAGAACACTGGAGTGAGTTTCCATTTCCTCTTCCAGGGGATCTTCCCGACCCAGGGATCAAACCCTCATCCTGCATTGCAAGTGGATTCTTTACCTCTGAGCCACCAGGGGAGTATGCAGCCAACCAAAGTCCGAACAGGAGTGAGAAGAAAGGCAAATGAAACAGGAGATCACCAGAATAAAGGCATCAGTGCACCATGGAAGCATAGACAATGAGAGAAACTAATCTGCAGAAATGTGATGCTCATTTAAAGAATCCTTAGAGAGATCTGTCCATTACCATCTCAGCCGAGGCATGAAGCAGCATCTGTAATAGTGAGAAATCTGACAGAAGAGCTCCCAATGGGCTGCAATAGGTCAAACACAAAACCATCCATAAAATCCCCAATAGTGTTATGGAAATAGACAATATTGCAATGGAAATATCCAGATTTCTTTCCAGTTTGTAGGAAATGCGGGGATTTGTTGTTCAGTTGCTCAGTTGTGTCCCTCTCTGCAACCCCATGGATAGCAGCATGCCAGGATTCCCTGTCCTTCACTGTCTCCCGGAGTTTGTGCAAACTCATGTCCATTGAGTCGATGATGACATCCAACCATCTCATCCTCTGTCATCCCCTCAATCTTTCTGTCCTGCCCTCAATCTTTCCCAGCATCAGGGTCTTTTCCAATGTGTCCTCAAGGATAGAAAATGGAATTCAGCACTGCTGCTGCTGCTAAGTCACTTCAGTCATGTTCGACTCTGTGAGACCCCATAGACGGCAGCCCACGAGGCTCCCCCATCCCTGGGATTCTCCAGGCAAGAACACTGGAGTGGGTTGCCATTTCCTTCTCCAATGCATGAAAGTGAAAAGTGGAAGTGAAGTCGCTCAGTCATGTCCAACTCTTAGCGACCCCGTGGACTAGGAGGACTCAAATTAGGAGTCTACAAGAAAACAGCCTACAAGAAAATAAACTGTCCTGGGTCTTTAAGTAAAGTCAATGTCACAGACAAGTCGTGGGATTCTTCTAGACTGAGGTTAAACAGACATAATCAACTGGAAAGGTTGAAACTATATTAGAGCCTGATTTGGATTTTCAATAGCAAAAAAATATTTCTTACACCCATCAGGTAAATTTCAATGTGAACTCCATACAAGATGAAATTAAAATTATTTTTATTTTTCAAGTTTGATAAATGCACTGCTATTGATGGCTATTTTAAATAATTAAAATTTTCAGAATCCGTAGTGTTACATGAAAAGAAGGGGTAAAATGGGGGGAAAAAGTGAAGATCTTCTTCAAGAAAACTGCTAATTAATATAAAATGGTGAAAACCCTGAGTTTCACAATGGTGTGTGTCAAATAATTCCTTCAAGAAATATTAATGTCTCAGGGAACCATTGTTAAGGATGGTAATTGGCCCCTTTCTTCCTAAGATGAATGCCAAAATATTTAGATGTGAAGCTATATGATTTCAGAATTGTGCTTTCAAATGTACATCACGTGGGTGTTGTGTGTGTGTGTGTGTGTGTGTGTGTATGCGTGCACACGTGCGTGAAAGAGAGAGGACAAATATGGCCAGTTGTCAGCAGTTTTCTTTTATCTGCTTGGTAGTATTTTTTCAGCATCTATTTATGTTTGAAATTTTTCTCTATGTAGGAGAAACTTAGACTAAGGGATCTTATGTCACTCTTCAAAAAAAAAAAAAAAGAAAAAACCTCTTTATCTTGAAAAGACACTGTAAAACCAAGCTGATTAGAATGTAGAGATAATGCAATATATTAACATATATTCCTGACCAGAGTCCTGGTCAGGAAGAAGATGGACAGATTAGATAAACAGATGATAGATGCAATGATAGAAAGATGGATGATAAGTGGAAATAGATAGATGATAGACATAATTGTCTCTGCTTTTGAATATGCTATCTAGGTTGGTCATAACTTTTCTTCCAAGGAGTAAGCGTCTTTTAATTTCATGGCTGCAGTCACCATCTGCAGTGATTTTGGAGCCCAAAAATATAAAGTCTGACACTGTTTCCACTGTTTCCCCATCTATTTCCCATGAAGAAGGCTGAGCACTGAAGAACTGATGCTTTTGAACTGTGGTGTTGGAGAAGACTCTTGAGAGTCCCTTGGACTGCAAGGAGATCCAACCAGTCCATTCTGAAGGAGATCAGCCCTAGGATTTCTTTGGAAGGAATGATGCTGAAGCTGAAACTCCAGTACTTTGGCCACTTCATGAGAAGAGTTGACTCATTGGAAAAGACTCTGATGCTGGGAGGGATTGGGGGCAGGAGGAGAAGGGGACGACAGAGGATGAGATGGCTGGATGGCATCACTGACTCAATGAACATGAATCTGAGTGAACTCCGGGAGTTGGTGATGGACAGGGAAGCCTGGCGTGCTGCGATTCATGGGGTCGCAAAGAGTCGGACACGACTGAGTGACTGAACTGAGCTATAATTGAGAGGTATAGATGATAAATATAGATGACACACGCATACATACATACATGATAGAAAGATAGATAGGTGGGTGAATAGATTTTTAGACAGATAATTTAAAAATGTAGACCCACATCACATGGAAATAATTAAGAAGGAATTTTCCTGTTTATTTAAGCATGTTATCATCAATAATAAATAGTTCAGTGATCATCCTCAAACTGTATTATACTGTGAACCTAGGCTATTTATAAAATATTGTGGATTGATTTAACATTTTTAATGAAATCAAAATATCTCACAATAGTTTAACCCCAATGTGAAAAGCATTTCACGAAGAGTAGATTTCAACAATAAATATTCATTTCTACCCTAAACTAGAAATTCCTAGGTTGTGTAAGTGACAAAGCAATGGCTGCTTTCTGTTGTGGAGCCAATAAATGACTTGGTATTTTTATCCCACAGAAGTGTTTTAGTTTAGATAGCTTATTTTCACAGAAGTGTTTTAGTTTAGATAGCTTATTTTTACAATTTCAAGGGAGTGCAGATGTCACTGAATGTCTTGGGGAACATTACTAAAATGTGATGACAACAGCTTTTAATACTAGAAACACTTATCACAGCGGGCCTGACTTCTGAGTAATCAGGAGATGCCAAAAAAGATGATGCTGAACAGAGCTGAAAGCTGTGCAGATCTCCATCATTCTGTACTCTTAGAAGACTCTGAGTTGAGCCCTCTGGAGCAGTCTCCAAAATGCAGCAGGTAATACATCAAATGTAAATGCTATTTTAGGCAAAGCCTAAATAAGTCTTTGCTATATGCTCTATGAGTAAGTCTACACATTCCAAGCCTGTCCCCAGGACAAGTCTGCAGACGCAGAAATAATTATGCATTTTCCCAAATTCCCTGCCTTCATGTCCCTTTCTTCCACTTTCCACATAAAATAATTTTTTAAAAGAAGTAACTTTTGTGGGTACTTAATGTTTATCTTGTTCTGATAATTAATGCAATCAAACTAGTTGAGTGGGGTATGTACATCTCTTAAAATTTTTAATGAAATCCATTTTGAATGAATCAGAAGTGAGTTTTGTCATTTCTGTTACTTTTTATCAGATAATTCTAGGAGCCATTCAGGAATATGTTTATTTAAATTCATAGCAGATTTTTAAAAGAAGTTATCTAATTATTGTAACTCATTAAAAATTCCTCATTTTAAATTATATTTAATAATAAATTCATCTAATGCAAGAAGAACAAGAAATAATTTCCTACTATTTTTTTAAGTATGTGATCTTCTGACTGTAGCCCATGCATTGGATTTTTGAGTGACCTGGCCACAATTTTAAGTTAATTTGTCATGGTTAGCTTACCTATCTGTGATACAGGTATTTGTTAAGCATCTCTGATCCATCAAAGATGTTGATAAACCTGGATTAATTTCTAATAGCATGAATTGCTATAGGAGGAATCTTACACATTTCATGGAGTCCTTGCATCTCTGACTCCACATTTTGAAAGCCTATGGAGTTTTTTCTCCTGGACAAAATCCCAAGCTTGTAGCTGTGTCTTCCTACGTTTTTCCAAGAAATCCAAACACACTCAGCATTTCATGCAGTGACAACTTTTCTGAAGGCTTGCGGGCTTCCTGGATAAGAGTACAACACACCTCTCCTCTCTACCCGTCTGACCCTCAACTTGTTGCCTCAGTGTATTCCTCCAACACTTGCTCTGCTTGTGTGTGATGCTCCGGGCATACAGAGGTCCCTGAGAAAGCTGGTCCAGCCTCAGACTCTGACCGCCTCTCTGAGGGGAAACAGTGTTGACAGGTCTGCCCAACTTTCTTAACCCTGCTGGAATTCTCTTCATGCATTTGTCTCATAATTGTACATAAAAATAAAAATGGTTTTGATCCCTTCAAAGGGATTTGCCTAAAAAAATTCACTAAAAAAGCTAAGAAAAAAATCCATAAAGTTACTTTTTTTTTTCCCTTTTCTGATTCCATGTAGGTATTGGTGAGGGTATTTGTGAGTTCAGTGTCATTATTTTGTAGGGTCTGTAGTACAGTTTCTAATACCAGGCCTAGATGGTTATGCTGGTCTCCATTCCAGCCTTGACACTTAATAGGTCCGTGTGTTTGGGGAAGGTCCTTTCTGAAGCTTTGATTTTTCTTCTATAAAATCTCAATAAGAGAATACCAGCTCATGAGGCTGCTGTAAGGATTAAGTTAGTTGCAGCAACACAAACACTTACAGATGTATCCAGAAAACACCAAGCCTTACAGAAATGCTAACTCAAGTTTGAGGGGGTCATAAACTAGCCCTCAGATTCATTAAACTCAGTGGCTGATGAAAAAATTATTAAATATAGCATCTTCCTTAAAGTGTTGTTGCATTGCTTAGTCTCTCAGAATTATACATGGTCTCACCCACTGATTCTGTTTTACTTTTTTCTTTCCAATAGAAATTAGGGCATAAATACCCCCCATTTATTTTTTAACTTTTTATTCTGTATTGGTGTATAACAGATTAACATTATTGGGATAGTTTCAGATGCACAGCAAAGGGACTTAAACATACGCATGGGTTTTGTTTTTCTTTCCAGTAGATATTAGGGAATAAATATCTCCCACTTACTTTTTAACTTTTTATTTTATATTGGCATACAGCAGATTAACTATTTATGATAGTTTCCAGTGAACAGCAAAGGGACTCAGCCATGCATACACATGTATCCAGTCTCTCCTAAACTCCCCTCCTATCCAGACTGCCCTGTGACATCGAGCAGAGTTCTCTGTGCTGTACAGTAGGGCCTTGTTGGTTATCCGTTTTAAATATAGCAGTGTGTACCTGTCCATCCCTTACTCCCCAAAATCTTAAGATTGTTTTATACATAGAAATCACTGAAGATGTTGACTGAGTGAGACTATGTCTGAATCTGCTGTTTTCATAATTTTATTTATGTTTATATATGAAGTCCATATCCCCACTGTAAAATCCAGGTGTTTCTTTCCAGCTGTCTCTGGACAATCCCCATGAGCTATCTCAAAGACAGCTTGCTTTCAGCATTTACCGTGTGGAACTAATGGTCTTTCCTTCACATAGCTGCTCTCTCTGCAGCCTTCCATATTTTGGCGGACTTACTGTCAATTTCCTTGCTCAAAGGAAAAAAGGAAGAAGTCATCTGAAATAATGCTTCTTTCCTTTCCCCCAAATCTAGATGTTTCACTACTCTAGTTTTGCCAGTCATCTTATTGGGAAAATGTTCATGAAACTGGCCAGTAGAATTGCAAAATAGGAATGATTTGGAATTTGAATGGTTAAATAGAACATCTCTATGTGTATGTAATGACACCAGACGCGCACACAGCAATTCATCATCAACACAATCAGGAGAGTGAATTCAAGTGGATCCTGAAAGCACAAGGCAGGTCTACGAGCCAGTGGTTCTGACTTTCAGGACACTGCTCTCTATTTATTGTCAGGTAACTCCCAACCCATTTATAGGAGCTCACTATAGATAGTCGCCCCCCCAAAAAATGGCTTACAGATGGTTCTCCAAGACAAGTTTCGATCACCAGAAAATGTTTTGTTTTGGCCTGGTATCCCACTAAGTCTTGCCCTGAAGACAGAGGGGAAGACGATGTCTCTCTAATTTGGCAGAGTTTTAAGTACTGCATCTCTTTTCAAGTTTACTATGGAAAGTCCTAATCTCCTCATTCATCCCACATCCCTGCCCTGGAAACAGGTTCATCTGTACCATTTTTCTAGACTTCATGTATATGTGTTAATATACAACATTTGTTTTTCTGAATTACTTCACTCCGTCTGACTGACTCTAGGTCCATCCACATCTCCACAAATGACCCAATTTTGTTCCTCTTTATGAATGAGTAATATTCCATTAGATATATGTACCACATCTTCTTGATCCATTCATCTGTCGATGGACATTTAGGTTGCTTCCATATCCTGGCTATTGTCAATAGTGCTGTGGTGAGGAGTGCATGATGTATCCTTTTGAATTATGATTTTCTCAGGGTATATGCCCAGTAGTGGGATTATGGGATTGTTGGATCATATGGCAATTCTATTTTTAGATTTTTAGGAATATCCTTGCTATTTTCCATGTAGCTGTATCAATTTACATTGATACCAACACTGCAAGGTGGTTCCCTTTTCTCCACACCCATGCTCTGGGATGACCCAGATGCTTGGGATGGAGAGGGAAAAAGAGAAACATCCAAGAGGGAGGGAATATATGTGTACATATTAGATGATTCACTTCATTGTATGGCAGAAGTCAACACAACATTGGAAAGCAATTATATGCCAATAAAAAATTAGTATTAAAAAAAAGAGATCACCATCCATATTTTTGAGGCTTGAATTGGAATATTAACAAGAAATTTTAGAGAAGCACTGATTTTTGTGTTCTCCAAATAATTGTTTAATTTATTTGCAAATTATCTGAATAAGGCCTTTCCTAAGATTAAGCAATTTCAGAGCACTTTTTCAGTAGTATACATTTCATTTCCTCCTTCAGTTAATAGCTGCCTGTGGAACTAAACATGATCATTCTAGCATAAAATCCTACAATTTCAGTATTTGAATGAAACTTTTAAGTCACTAACTCCAAAAATCATCTGCTGCTTGAATTTCCCTATTATTTCTAGTTTTTTATTCCCTTGAGTACTAAATATAAGTTTTCTACTGAAAAAAAAAATCACTGCAGATGGTAATTGCAGCCATGAAATTAAAAGATGCTTACTCCTTGGAAGAAAAATTATGACCAACCTAGACAGCATATTAAAAAGCAGAGACATTACTTTGCCAACAAAGGCCCATCTAGTCAAGGCTATGATTTTTCCAGTAGTCATGTATGGATGTGAGAGTTGGATTATAAAGAAAGCTGAATGGAATTGTTTCCTTAATTTCTCTTTCTATTTTCTCATTATTAGTGTATAGGAATGCAAGGGATTTCTGTGTGTTGATTTTATATCCTGCAACTTTACTATATTCATTGATTAGCTCTAGTAATTTTCTGGTGGAGTCTTTAGGGTTTTCTATGTAGAGGATCATGTCATCTGCAAACAGTGAGAGTTTTACTTCTTCTTTTCCAATTTGGATTCTTTATTTCTTTTTTGCTCTGATTGCTGTGGCCAAAACTTCCAAAACTATGCTGAATAGTAGCGGTGAAAGTGGGCACCTTGGTCTTGTTCCTGACTTTAGGGGAAATGCTTTCAATTGAAGATGAGGTTTGCTGTGGGTTTGTCATATATAGCTTTTATTATGTTTAGGTATGTTCCTTCTATTCCTGCTTTCTGGAGAGTTTTTAATCATAAATGGATGTTGAATTTTGTCAAAGGCTTTCTCTGCATCTATTAAGATAATCATATGGCTTTTATTTTTCAGTTTGTTAATGTGGTGTATTACATTGATTGATTTGCAGATATTGAAGAAACCTTGCCCATTTGGTCACGATGTATGATCCTTTAAAGGTGTTGTTGGATTCTGATTGATAGAATTTTGTTAAGGATTTTTGCATCTATGTTCATCAGTGATATTGGCCTGTAGTTTTTTCTTTATTTGTAGCATCTTTGTCAGGTTTTGGTATTAGGGTGATGGTGGCCTCATAGAATGAGTTTGGAAGTTTACCTTCCTCTGCAATTTTCTGGAAGAGTTTGAGTAGAATAGGTGTTAGCTCTTCTCGAAATTTTGGGTAGAATTCAGCTGTGAAGCCGTCTAGACCTGGGCTTTTGTTTGCTGGAAGATTTCTGATTACAGTTTCAATTTCTGTGCTTGTGATGGGTCTGTTAAGATTTTTCTATTTCTTCTTGGTTCAGTTTTGGAAAGTTGTATTTTTCTAAGAATGTGTCCATTTCTTCCACGTTGTCCATTTTATTGGCATATAGTTGCTGATAGTAGTCTCTTATGATCCTTTGTATTTCTGTGTTGTCTGTTGTGATCTCTCCATTTTCATTTGTAATTTTATTGATTTGATTTTTCTCCCTTTGTTTCTTGATGAGTCTGGCTAATGGTTTGTCAATTTTATTTATCCTCTCAGAGAACAAACTTTTGACTTTGTTGATTTTTGCTATGGTCTTTTTTGTTTCTTTTGCATTTATTTCTGCCCTAATTTTTAAGATTTCTTCCCTTCTACTAATACTGGGGTTCTTCATTTCTTCCTTTTCTAGTTGCTTTAAGTGTTCAGTTCAATTCAGTTCAGTCGCTCAGTCATGTCCGACTCTTTGCGACCCCATGAATCACAGCACGTCAGGCCTCCCTGTTCATTACCATCTCCTGGAGTTCACTCAGATTCATGTCCATCGAGTCAGTGATGCCATCCAGCCATCTCATCCTCGGTAGTCCCATTCTCCTCCTGCCCCCAATCCCTCCCAGCATCAGAGTCTTTTCCAATGACTCAACTCTTCTCATGAGGTGGCCAAAGTACTGGAGTCTCAGCTTTAGCATCATTCCTTCCAAAAAAAATCCCAGGGTTGATCTCCTTCAGAATGGACTGGTTGGATCTCCTTGCAGTCCAAGGGACTCTCAAGAATCTTCTCCAACACCACAGTTCAAAAGCATCAATTCTTCAGCTCTCAGCCTTCTTCACAGTCCAACTCTCAGATCCATACATGACCACAGGAAAAAACATAGCCTTGACTAGACAGACCTTAGAGTTAGGTTATTTATTTGACCTTTTTCTTGTTTCTTGATGTATGCCTTTTATTGCTATGAACTTTCCCCTTAGCACTGCTTTTTACAGTGTCCACAGGTTTTGGATTGTTGTGTTTTTATTTTCATTCATTTCTATGCATATTTTGATTTCTTTTTTGATTTATTCTGTGATTTGTTGGTTATTCAGCCATGTGTTATTCAGCCTCCATATGTTGGAATTTTTTAATAGTTTTTCTCCTGTAATTGAGATCTAATCTTACTGCATTGTGGTCAGAAAAGATGCTTCCTATATAAAGAAAACTATAAAACACTGGTGAAAGAAATCAAAGGGGACACTAATAGATGGAGAAATATACTATGTTCATGGATCAGAAGAATCAATATAGTAAAAATGAGTATACTACCAAAAGCAATCTATAGATTCAATGCAATCCTATCAAGCTACCAACAGTATTTTTCATAGAGCTAGAACAAATAATTTCACAATTTGAATGAAAATGCAAAAAAAAAAAAACCCTCGATTAGCCAAAGCAATCTTGAGAAAGAAGAATGGAACTGGAGGAAACAACCTGCCTGACTTCAGGCTCTACTATAAAGCCACAGTCATCATGACAGTATGGTACTGGCACAAAGACTGAAATATAGATCAATGGAACAAAATAGAAAGCCCAGAGATAAATCCATGCACCTATGGACACCTTATCTTTGACAAAAGAGGCAAGAATATACAATGGATTAAAGACAATCTCTTTAACAAGTGGTGCTGGGAAAACTGGCCAACCACTTGTAAAAGAATGCAACTAGAACATTTTCTAACACCATACACAAAAATAAACTCAAAATGGATTAAAGACCTAAAGGTAAGACCAGAAACTATAAAACTCCTATAGGAGAACATAGGCAAAACACTCTCCAACATAAATCACAGCAGGATCCTCTATGACCCACCTCCCAGAATATTGGAAATAAAAGCAAAAATAAACAAATGGGACCTTATTAAAGTTAAAAGCTTCTGCCCAACAAAGGAAACTATAAGCAAGGTGAAAAGACAGCCTTCAGAATGGGAGAAAATAATAGCAAATGAAGAAACTGACAAACAACTAATCTCAAAAATATACAAGCAACTTATGCAGCTCAATTCCAGAAAAATAAATGACCCAATCAAAAAATGGGCCAAAGAACTAAATAGACATTTCTCCAAAGAAGACATACAGATGGCTAACAAGCACATGAAAAGATGCTCAACATCACTCATTATCAGAGAAATGCAAATCAAGACCACAATGAGGTACCATTTCATGCCAGTCAAAATGGCTGTGATCCAAAAGTCTACAAGCAATAAATGCTCTAGAGGGTGTGGAGAAAAGGGAACCCTCTTACACTGTTGGTGGGAATGCAAACTAGAACAGCCACTATGGAGAACAGTGTGGAGATTTCTTAAAAAACTGGAAATAGAACTGCCTTATGACCCAGCAATCCCACTGCTGGGCATACACACCGAGAAAACCAGAATTGAAAGAGACATGTGCAGCCCAATGTTCATCACAGCACTATTTATAATAGGCAGGACATGGAAGCAACCTAGATGTCCATCGGCAGATGAAAGGATAAGAAATCTGTGGTACATATACACAATGGAGTATTACTCAGCCATTAAAAAGAACATATTTGAATCAATTCTCATGAGGTGATGAAACTGGAGCCCATTATACAGAGTGAAGTAAGCCAGAAAGAAAAACACCAATGCTGTATACTAACGCATATATATGGAATTTAGAAAGATGGTAACGATAACCCTGTATACGAGACAGCAAAAGAGACACAGATGTATAGAACAGTCTTTTGGACTCTTTGGGAGAGGGAGAGGGTGGGATGATTTGGGAGAATTGCATTGAAACATGTATAATATCATATAAGAAATGAATCACCAGTCCAGGTTCAATGCAGGATACAGGATGCTTGGGGCTGGTACACTGGGATGACCCAGAGTGATGGTATGGGGAGGAAGGAGGGAGTGGGGTTCAGGATGGGGAACACATGTATACCTGTGGCAGATTCATGTTGATGTATGGCAAAACCAATACAATATTGTAAAGTAATTAACCTCCAATTAAAATAAATAAATTTATATTTAAAAAAAATAAAAGAAAGCTGAGCACCGAAGAATTGATGCTTTTGAACTGTGATGTTGAAGGAGACTCTTGATAGTCACTTGGACTGCAAGGAGATCCAACCAGTCCATCCTAAAGGAAATCAGTCCTGAATATTCATTGGAAGGACTGATGTTGAAGCTGAAACTCCATTACTTTGGCCACCTGATGCAAAGAACTGACTAATTGGAAAAGACCCTGATGCTGGGAAAGTTTGAAGGCAGGAGAAGGGGACAACAGAGAATGAGACGGTTGGATGGCATCACCAACTCAATGGACATGAGTCTGAGTAAATTCCGGGAGTTGGCAATGCACAGGGAAACCCAGCTTGCTGCAGTCCATGGGGTCATAAATAGTCAAACACGACTAAGCAACTGAATTGAACTGAGCTGATGTTAAAAAGAACCCACTCATTTTATTTTTTAAAATCAAGATATTCAGCATATTTTTAAAAAGTCTTCATTGTATTTGTTCCAGTATTTCTTCTGTTAATGTTTTTGGCTGTGAGGCATGTTGCTCCCAGAGCAGGGATCAAACCTACACCCTTTGCATTGGAAGGCAAAATCTTAACCACTTGACTGCGAGGGAAGTTTCTAAAACACTCTTATTTTAAAATTTGATAATTTAGCCATGAATCAATAAACTATTTGGCAAATCTGTTATAAAAATCACAAATATACCAATACACAACATATCTAAATATGTCTCCAAGAAGGAAAAAAAGGTGAGAAATGCATGTAGTAGTGAATCTGTTTCAAAGTCAAAACTATTCTGTATTTTTTTAAGTTACCTGATTTTAAATCTCTGTTTAGACTCTTAAGGAGCTTCTCTCATGACTCAGAGAGTAAAGAATCTGTCTGCAATGGAGGAGACCTGGGTTTGGTCCCTGGGTCGGGATGATCCCCTGGGGAAGAGAATGGCAACCCAGTTCAGTATTCTTGCCTGGGAATTCCATGCAGAGAGGAGCCTAGAGTCTTAATTTGTTTGAACAAAGCAACCAATTCTTTTTCCTTATGTATATTAAAGAAACATGGTATATTAAAGAAAGGGAAACTCTTCTTGAAGTCAAGTCTACCACGGACTCTTTATTGAATGTCTTTAGGTAATTTTAACATCAAAGAACATTTCTAGGCTCAAGTTTAGAAAGATCAGGCTCTCTGTTCCTGAATTCCTCTTTTATCTCAACAGCTATTGGCTCAAGTGATAATGTCTGAGGCAAACTGAAGGAAGTAGAAGTCACTACAGTTAGATACAAGGAAGAAAGTAAGATGATTATTATCTGCATTCAGAAGAATAGGGAATTTGTCCAGCCATCTTTCTGTTGCTCACCAGGAAGAAGAAATAATCTCAATAGGGAAAAATACTAGACAGACCAAGAAAGGCAGGCATGGCAGGATCTGCTCCCTGTTGATTGCTGTTTGCCCAGCAATCAATGCAACCTCCTTTGTTAACAGTGTCCCTTCATCAAACAGTGTAGTGACATGACACAATAGCTACTTTATCCCCTTCCAGAGATGAGATTACTGGATGATGTGTGTTTCTCTTAGTTCCAAAACTGGCCTCCTGTGATCTGAAACTCTGTGGCTAAAGAATGAGCATAACTATTTCAAAACTACCTACTATCATGTAATGGATAGTAAACAAAATAATTGCCATGAAAACTGCCATTTAGGAAAGGCACATGGAGGAGGAAATAACACATTATGTAGCTGGATTTTGCAGGAAAACGCTAGCAAAGATTTGATGTCATCTTTTGCAATCAAGTGGTCTCTTTTGTAACCGATTTGTCTGTCCCAGATTCTGCAGCCTGCATGACGATTTCCCTTGCTGATTATCTTCCATGTCCACAACTGAGAGGTAAACTGGAGTGCTTTTCTCCTTCGTGGAGTACACTATATAATAAGAAACTCAAGTCCTGTCCGGGCAGGTTTGGAGGATCTGAGGATTTATCTGGGAGGATGAGCAATCACAGACTTTTGTTTTACGTTGCTGAGGTTTCTGGTATCCTAGGGCTCCTCAAAGTCATCGTCTAGAGCAAAGGTTGGCAAACCACAGCCTTTGGGCCAAATCTATGCCACTGCCTGCTTTTATATGGCCTGCTATCAGGGAATGCTTTTTCAGTATTAAACTTTTTTAGATCAAAAGAAAAATAATAATTCCTCACATGTAAAAATCATAGAAAAGTCAAATTCCAGTGCCCATAAATAACATTTTATTGGAACACAGTCAACTTTTCTAGAAAAAAGCTCTTAAAAATTATTTGGAACTGAGATTTCATTACAATGCCTGGTTATAAATTTAATATTTATAAAATCAATAACCTCTATGAGAAACAGAAACTTGGAAGATATTAGAGCATGAAGTTCCAATTTATAGAAACATTCAGAAAGATGTAATACCTAGGAATAAAATGAAATGAAACCTATAGATCTATACAGTGAAAACCACAAAATGCTTTTTAGGAACCAGAAGAAAAGTTTAAAAATGTGAAAAATATTCACAGCATATATGATAAAATAATTAATATAAAAGAGTACTTATAACTCTCCATGTGAAAGACTCCAAGTATTGTTATAAAAATGACATTCACCCCAAGATAATAAATATGTAAAAATATGCAAAATTATACTAACAAAAATTTTCACATACTGAATTTTTGTAGATTGACATTTTTTATTATAAACCTCAGAAGATTTCAAAACTATGTTCCAATGCACTGCTGGTTCTTGGATGTGACCTGAAATAAATACAACTTCACTGAAGGAAATGTAGCATCTACCATAATTCCAAGACACATTCCAGAAAAAAAAAAACAAAACACAGGTGTTTATTTCTAGAAATCTGCTCTAAATATATACGCATGCAATAGCACAAATGCAAAGTGGGTTTTTTTTGCCAAATTGCTTGTGAAAAAAACAATCAGGAAGCCATTTAAACATCTATCCACATACCACTGGATAAATAAAAGCATGTCATGAACACAATGGTATTTAAATGAAGCCAGACCACTGGTGCATGAGGTCATGAGGCAGGGTGTATAGGTTTGGGTGTGTGTGCCTGTGCAGGGCAGAATAATTCTGAAGAGTGCCTCAGAATGGTGTCATTGGTGAGGTACTGGAATAGATTAGCCTGTGTCCTTGGGTAGCCATTTGCAGTGCTAGAAAAATTGGATTTTATAATCCTCAACCAAAGGCATTTTAGTTCCCATACTCAGATTATTCTCAACATTGAATTGTAAAATTTTAGGGTTCCAGTTATTCATTATCTGTAAATTAGAGTGTCCAAAATTATTTTTAAAGAGAAATCTGGTTAGGCTTACAGGTTGATTCCTATATCTAACTTTAATAAGAGCATATTACTCTTGGAACCAGGTTCATTGTTATGTAGGAAAAATCATATTGGGTGATCATTAAAAGCAGAGCATGGTTGCGTGCTCAGTCGCTTCAGTCCTGTCCATCTCCTGGCAACCTGTGGACTGTAGCCTGCCCCACTCCTCTATCCGTAGAATTTCTCAGGCAGGAATACTGAAGTGGGTTGCCATGCCCGCCTCAGGGGATTTTCCCAACCCAGATATCGAACCCATGCGTCCTGTGGCTCCTGCATTGAAGGCGACTCTTTACCATTGAGCCACTGGGGGGAAGCCCTAACAAAAGCAGACATTTGGAGTCAAACAGACTCGATTCTAATTCTGCCTCAGCATTTTCTAGATATGAAACCAATGTCGTCATACCAATTAGAATCAGTCTTTTCACATATAACTTGAAAACATAGAACTTAGCCTCATAGACCTGCTACAAAGGAGTCAATAATACAGTACATGTACATTATTCGAAGAAGGCTGAGCACCAAAGAACTGATGAGTTTGAACTGTGGTGTTGGAGAAGACTCTTGAGAATCCCTTGGACTGCAAGGAGATCCAACCAATCCATTCTGAGGGAGATCAACCCTGGGATTTCTTTGGAAGGAATGATGCTAAAGCTGAAACTCCAATACTTTGGCCACCTCATGCAAAGAGTTGACTCATTGGAAAAGACTCTGATGCTGGGAGGGATTGGGGGCAAGAGGAGAAAGGGACGACCGTGGATGAGATGGCTGGATGGCATCATGGACTCGATGGACATGAGTCTGAGCAAACTCCGGGAGATAGTGATGAACAGGGAGGCCTGGCGTGCTGCGATTCGTGGGGTCACAAAGAGTTGGACACGACTGAGCAACTGTACTGAACTGAACATTATTCATCATGGTATCCAACACTTATGAATATCCAACAAATCATGTCATTACTATTATTCATTGTATTTTTTTCACCTAGTTTTGAACTCAGACAACTAAAGAACTTGAAAAACAGTAAGCATCTTGTGCTCATTACTGCCAATCAGCTTTCAGTAACAGCTCAAAAAGGAATCATTGGAAGATTGCTTCCAATATCTGTATCTTATTTATTCCTTGAAATATGCAACAGAGATGAGGAAGGACCTTGACCAGAAAAGCAACAAAACTGACTAGGACATCCTGCTACATCTACTTTAACTGATGCAGTGTATTTTGATTTGCTTATATATTGAAATTAATTTTATTTGAAAAAAATGTTCTTTTAGTAAAAATGCAAAAGTTAAAAAAAAAAAAAACTCCACATTCTTCTCTCTTGATAAAATCAGAGAAAGAAAAGGATGGCTGCATAAGCATTTGTATCTCTTGAACTTATTTCATAGACCTACATCAAGACAGTCTCTAAAAACAGATGTTCAATTTCACTAAATGTTGTATAATTTATGAGGGTCTTTAAAAGAACTGCTATCTTGTCTTATGATGGAAATAGGCTTATATTAAAGGATGCTGTAAAATCAGATGTTTCCAAATGAGGAGTAACTACGGAACTCCTAGGTTATGGACACAGTGACCAGTGTAATGGACACCACTTTCTTCTCCATATTAGCTTCTAGAATGCTGGAGATCAGCTTTGTGGCCCTGTCATAGCAGCTGGGAAAGGTTCTTAAGCATTGATTTTTGTATTAGTTTCATTTTGGGATCCATTTTATGAGTCCCTGACTTTGTAGTCCTCTTCTCTTTCCCACCTACTTCTATTCTAAGACACCCTAATGCATTTTATGTATCTATTGTTTCAACAAATATTTATTGATCTTCTACTAATGGGCCAAGAACTAGGATGAACAGAAGTGGACTGGATTACAGAGTACATGACCTTGCCGACAGGAAAGTTATATTCAGTGCAGGCTCCCTTTAAAAGGCAATACACTAATTAATTACTTAATCAAAAATGATCCTGGTGGGCAGACCAGGTAAACCCACATCCAGAATAAGTGTCCACTCCAGTGAGGAAGAACCACAATGTCTCCATGATGGAAAAGGTCCAAAATAATCAAACTGCCAACCAGAATACATGTCCAGGGAGTGGAGCCTGGCAGGCTTTAAGCCTAGTATCTTTGGGGGCAGACGGGCACTCAGGCTTGGCAGTAGTCGCATTAACTTTGCGGATGGCAAATCCACGTGATTCAGTGAACGCTTTGCCTTCATTTCAAGCACCTGGCCAACCTTGTTTGTAAACCCGGCACAAAAGCTTGACTGTGGAAGGATGCTGACTCATAGCTGCAGGACAGACTTGCCCACCAGATGTATATGAACCTGAGCCCACTCTCTCCTGGCTGCTAGGAAATACACTTATAGATTTACGGGGGTTCCATTGTATGTGATGATTTTTTAAAATCTCTTGCTGTTTTAAGAATTTTCTCTTCGCTTTTGATTTCAGACAGTTTTATCGTAATATGTTTTGCAAAAGATCTTTCTGGGTTGAATTTGTTTGGAGACCTGTTGAGCTTCATAAATTTGGATGTCCCAGTCTCTCCCCAGATTTGGAAAGTTTTCAGTCATTATTTCTTTCAACAGCTTTTTGTTACTTTCTCCCTCTTTTCTCTTTCTAGGACTCCAGTGATACCCAGATGGTCTCTTTAAACAGCATCCACAGTTGACAGAGGCTTTCCTCAGTATTTTTCTTTCTTTTTTTTTTTTTTTGCTTTGCTCTCCTCGGACTTAGTAACTTCAAATGACCTGTCTTTTGCCTCACAGATTACTTATTCTAAATTGATGTTCCCTAGTGCATTTTCGTTTCATTCGTGATATTCTTCAGCCTAAGAATTTCTATGTTTTTAAATTATTTCTCTGTGTTAAATTTCTTTTGTTCATATGTTGTTTTCCTTAATGCATTTGAATTGCCTTTCTGGGGTTTTGGTAGTCCCCTGTGCTTCCCTCAAGTAATTGCAGTTGTTCCTTGAACAAGAGGGTTTGGGTTAAGTGGGCCCACTCACATAGGAGTTTGTTTTTTTTTTTTTTTTTAAATAAATACATGCATCAGTTCTACATGATCTGTGGTTGGACAGCCCTGTGGATGCAGATCTGCAGACTGTAATGGCATATGTGGATCTTCTCCTGCCCTGCATTGATCAAAGGTCAACTGTATTTTGAGTTCTTCATCAAGAAATTTGGAGATCTCCATTTTTTTAAAGAGCTGGTTGCTGGAAAATTCTTATGTTCCTTCAGTGATGTCACATTTCCTTGATTTTCCATGTTCCTTGAAATCTCGTGTTGCTATCTTTGCCTTTGAAGAAGCCATGCAATCCTCCAGTCTTTACTGGCTGACTCTAGAGTGGAAACTTCTGTCAGCCCTTGAGGGAGCATTGCACTTTCTCAGACCATTGATGGATACATCTGCTCCACACTTCTTTTTCGCCTTTTGGTGGAAATTCTTAAAATCATGTGCCATCTCTCCATCCTGAAAAGTTAGGCCAGGTATGGGCAGTCTGCTCTATGTTCTCCCCAGGGTGGTGTTGTTGAGTTCACGTGCATGTCTGCATGCTCAGTAGCTCAGTCACTTCCAACTCTTTGTAACCCCATGAACAGTAGCTCATCAGGCTCCTCTGTCCATGGGATTTCCCAGGCAAGAATAGTGGAGTGAGTTGCCAATTCCTTCTCCAGGGGACCTTCCAGATCCAGGGATTAAGTCCATGTCTCCTGTGTCTTCTGTATACAGGTGAGTTCTCTACCACAGAGCCACCTGGAAAACCCCCTCAAGTTCATGTGTTTTTCCCAGACCTGAAGAACTGGACCAGCTTTCTGCATGTGCTCATTGGCCACCTGCAAAGTCTCACTCTTGCTACAGTCACTAGTGTTTGTGGGGCCATGGCCACATGGTGGTGGTCAGTGGAGGTGAGGTGCCCAGAGCACTGGCCATGCTCATGGGCCAGTTGGGGGACCCGTAGGCAAGATGATCCAGCAGTTCATTGACAGGCTTCCTGATGGGGTCTGCAGAGCCTTTAGCAGGATCTGTGTTCTTGTGATGCCCTACAAGGGAGACATACTGCAGTGAAGCTGTTCCTCTCGCCCTCTTCAAAGCCTCGTCCTGGGTCTTTTCTGCTCCAGTGCTGTGCTAGGACTTTTCCACTGGACTCCTATTTTCCACAAAGCTTTTCTGGTATGAGGATGATTGTCTGAATCACTACTCTTTGCCAGGGAAGATGTTTGAAGACTAGTATTCCATCATGTTGACGATGTCACTTTTATTTGTATTTTCTAATAAAGCAAGTTAAAGGGTATTATCTGTGATGCAAACCACATATGGTTTATATTTTTATAATTGGCTCTTTGATTTGGTTCTTAATAATTATATATGATGGGCTTCCCAGCTGGTGCTAATGGAAAAGAACCTGCCTCCCAATGCAGGACAGGTAAGAAACACTTTTGATCCTTGGGTCAGGAAGATACCTTGCAGGAGCGCATGGGAACCCACTCCAGTATTCTTGCCTTGAGAATCCCATGGACTGAGGAGCCTGGTGGGCTACAGTCCACAGATCTGCAAAGAGTCAGATATGACCAAAGCCACTTCGCATGCATGAACACAATTATATAGGACACTGACTGTTTACATCTGTTAAAGGCAAGATTTTAAGATATAACTTCATTTTATATAATCTTGAAAAACAAGCCTTAAAACTTCATGTACCTGTCACACAAAAATAGCAGTAGCCTTGAGCTCTTATTTTAATATTCCACAAAGCTTTTCCACACATCCTATATGGCAGGATCCTATTTCACAATGAATTAATTGGAATTATCTACCAGTGTTATCATATAAACTTCATTCTAGACTCTGTTGACCTTAGTTTGCAAACTAATAAAGATTATAAATGGGCTCAAAAACTTACTGGGCAGACTCTAAGAAATATGTAAACCTGTACTATCCTACATTTAACCCTACTCTCTAACTTTGTCAAAAACAATAATTACAAAATCAAAGATTTGTACCTCACTCTTAATGCATTGTGTCAACTGTTGAGAAAATTTTATCTCTCTCTCCATTTTCCACTGATTTCAATTCCAATAAAAATGCTATTAGATGTTTCTTAATAGCAAGAGATAGTTTGATAAAAAGTAGCTAATAGGTGAGATCCATGCATTAAAAGTATTATAAAAGTCATCATTTATCATCCACAAATTCCATCTTGGGCTATCATTTTGGCTTTAAAAAAATAATATGGAACTAAAACTTCAACTGACTTTTTGGAAATGGCATGGAAAAAATTAATGCAGATACATTGGGAATAGGTCTCATTTTTCCATCCATCCCAATAGGCCAGATCTAAGTGGGAATTTCCTATTCATTTCAAAGAGAAATAGCAACTGTGATCACTTCTATGTGGCTTTAAATAAGACATGCACATTATCATTCAGTTTAGGTCAGTTCAGTTCAGTCGCTCAGTCATGTCTGACTCTTTGAGACTCCATGAATCACAGCACACCAGGCATCCCTATCCATCACCAGCTTCCAGAGTTCATCCAAACTCACGTCCATCGAGTCAGTGATGGTATCCAGCCATCTATCTCATCCTCTTTCTTCCCCTTTTTCTCCTGCCCTCAATCCCTCCCAGCATCAGAGTCTTTTCCAATGAGTCAACTCTTCGCATGAGGTAGCCAAAGTACTGGAGTTTCAGCTTTAGCATCATTCCTTCCAAAGAACACCCAGGGCTGATCTCCTTTAGGATGGACTGGTTGGATCTCCTTGCAGTCCAAGGGACTCTCAGGAGTTTTCTCCAACACCACAGTTCAAAAGCATCAATTCTTCGGCACTTAGCTTTCTTCACAGTCCAACTCTCACATCCATACATGACCACTGGAAAAACCATAACCTTGACTAGACAGACCATTGTTGGCAAAGTAATGTCTCTGCTTTTGAATATGCTATCTAGGTTGGTCATAACTTTTCTTCCAAGGAGTAAGCGTCTTTTAATTTCAGGGCTGTGGTCACCATCTGCAGTGATTTTGGAACCCCCCAAAAATAAAGACTGAAACTGTTTTCTCCACTGTTCCCCATCTATTTCCCATGAAGTGATGGGACCAGATGCCATGATCTTTAAATAGCTGTGAAAAGAAGAGAAGCAAAAAGCAAACGAGAAAAGGAAAGATATAAGCATCTGAATGCAGAGTTCCAAAGAATAGCAAGAAGAGATAAGAAAGCCTTCCTCAGCGATCAGTGCAAAGAAATAGAGGAAAACAACAGAATGGGAAAGACTAGAGATCTCTTCAAGAAAATTAGAGATACCAAGGGAACATTTCATGCAAAGATGGGATTGATAAAGGACAGTTAGGTATGGACCTAACAGAAGCAGAAGATATTAAGAAGAGGTGGCAAGAATACACAGAAGAACTGTACAGAAAAGATCTTCATGACGAAGATAATCACAATGGTATGATCACTCTCCTAGAGCCAGACATCCTGGAATGTGAAGTCAAGTGGGCCTTAGGAAGCATCACTATGAACAAAGGTAGTGGAGGTGATGGAATTCCAGTGGAGCTCTTTCAAATCCTGAAAGATGATGCTGTGAAAGTGCTGCACTCAATATGCCAACAAATTTGGAAAACTCAGCATGGCCACAGGACTGAAAAAGGTCAGTTTTCATTTCAATCCCAAAGAAAGGCAATACCAAAAAATGCTCAAACTACCATACAATTGCACTCATCTCACATGCTAGTAAAGTAATGCTCAAAATTCTCCAAGCCAGACTTCAGCAATACATGAACCGTGAACTTCCTGACGTTCAAGCTGGTTTTAGAAAGGCAGAGGAACCAGAGATCAAATTGCCAACATCCGCTGGATCATGGAAAAAGCAAGAGAGTTCCAGAAAAGCATCTATTTCTCCTTTATTGACTATGCCCAAGCCTTTGACTATGTGGAACACAATAAACTGTGGAAAGTTCTGAAAGAGATGGGAATACCAGACCACCTGACCTGCTTCTTGAGAAACCTACATGCAGGTCAGGAAGCAACAGTTAGAACTGGACATGGAATAACAGACTGGTTCCAAATAGGAAAAGGAGTACATCAAGGCTGTATATTGTCACCCTGCTTATTTAACTTCTATGCAGAGTACATCATGAGAAACGCTGGGCTGGAAGAAGCACAAGCTGGTATCAAGATTGCCAGGAGAAATATCAATAACCTCAGATATGCAGATGACACCACCCTTATGGCAGAAAGTGAAGAGGAACTAAAAAGCCTCTTGATGAAAGTGAAAGAGGAGAGTGAAAATTTTGTCTTAAAGCACATTATCATTAAGAGTCTGAAATCAAAAGGACAGGATCTAAAGTCATGTTTGGAAGCAGGGCTGTGAATAATGGAGCACATAAGCATGCTGAATATTTTTAATTTGATTTCAGGAAAAGGGAAATCAAGTCAAACTTTGCCAATTAAAAGTAGTCATTTTATTGTTTATGGTAAAGGAAAGAATCTCCAGAATATTCCTACACAAACTGCATCTTGCCTGACTCACTGAGGCACCAATTACATGTCTTACTGATACGAGGAACTTTGAATGATTGAAGTCCTGATGTATTTTTAGAAACAAAAAATTTCCTCAGGGTTTCACAATATTTGTACGTCCTTGGGAATAAAAATGTTCTAGACAGAATTATTAAAAGCACTAAGAATAAATCAAGCCATCGAAAGGACAAAAATTTTGGAGAATCAGCAAAATGTTTTTGCTGCTTGGGCTCAGTGTAATGTATATTTGTCCTTGACAACACTGGCAAAACCTTCACATAAAAAGTAATTGGGAACTTCAATGGGGAAAATATCTACTAAAAATATTTATTAGAAAAGAAGGATAGGGATTCCACACAATTAAAACATAGACAGATCATCCTCAACTTATGACGGGGTTACATCTCGATAAACCCATCATGCTTAGTGGCTCAGTTGTGTCCAACTCTTTGTGACTCCAGGGACTATAGCCCACCAGGCTCCTCTGTCCACGGAATTCTATAGGTAAGAATACAAGAGTGAGTTGCCATTTTTTTCCTCCAGGGGATCTTCCCGACCCAGGGATTGAACTCCTGTTTCCTATATCTCCTGCATTGGTAGGTCGGTTCTTTATCACTACCACCACCCGGGAAGCCACAATA
This sequence comes from Oryx dammah, assembly GCF_014754425.2. Lineage (NCBI taxonomy): Eukaryota > Metazoa > Chordata > Mammalia > Artiodactyla > Bovidae > Oryx > Oryx dammah. The sequence continues at coordinate 56,178,285 of NW_024070206.1, forward strand.
AACCCATAGTAGGTTGAAAATCGGAGAAGGCAATGGCACCCCACTCCAGTACTCTTGCCTGGAAAATCCCATGCATGGAGAAGCCTGGTAGGCTGCATGCAGTCAATGAGGTTGCTAAGAGTTGGACACGACTGAGCGACTTCCCTTTCACTTTTTACTTTCACGCATTGGAAAAGGAAATGGCAACCCACTCCAGTGTTCTTGCCTGGAGAATCCCGGGGACGGGGGAGCCTGGTGGGCTGCCATCTATGGGGTTGCACAGAGTCGGACAAGACTGAAGCGACTTAGCAGCAGGTTGAAAATACTGTAAATCAAAAAATTCATTTATTACACCTAACCTACCAAACATCAAAGCTTAACCTGGCCACCTTAAATGCAATCAGAATATTTACATTAGGCTATAGTTGGGCAAAATCATCTAACACAAAGATGTCAATCATAAAGGACATGAACACTGCATATTCATTGGAAGGGCTGATGCTGAAGCTGAAGCTCTAATACTTTTGGCCACCTGATAAGGAAAGATTGAGGGCAGGAGGAGAAAGGGACAACAGAGGATGAGATGGTTGGATAGCATCACCGACTCAATGGATATGAGTTTGAGCAAACTCTAGGAGATAGTGAAAGACAGGGAGGCGGGGTGTACTGCAGTCCATGGGGTCACAGATAGATAGTTGGATCTGATTTGGCAACTGAATGACAACATTTTATAATGAAATGTTAACGATATCCTGTAACTTATTGAGTACTTCACTGAAAATGAACAGCATGATGGCTGTTACTTGGGTACAGGATGATTGTAAATGTATCAGTTGTCTACCCTGGTGACCCACCCCATGGCTGATGGTGTACTGCAGCTGGATGTCCCCCTAGCATCATGGGAGAAGCTCAGATGGCAAAAATTTAAAAAAAAAAAAATTAGCCACTTGACCAGAACTTCTATTACATAGTTGAATAAAAGCAGTGCTTTATTCTGAGCTTAAATAACAATAAATTTATAATATTATAAACATTGTAGCTCCAGTATTTTTAGGTTTCCCCTATGGTTTAGCTGGTAAAGAATCCACCTGCAATGTGGGAGACCTGGGTTCAATCCCTGGGTTGGGAAGATCCCCCTAGAGAAGGAAAAAAGCTACCCACTCCAGTATTCTAGCCTAGAGAATTCCATGGATTGTATAGTCCATGGGGTTGCAAAGAGTCGGACACAACTGAGTGACTCTCACTTTCAAACATTATATGTTTTCTTAGTTTGCAAAGACTTACTTTTAAAATCATAAATAGGGGGTTGATTTTTTTTAATTTTTTTATTTTGTGTTGGACTTTCCTGGTGGCTCAGCAGTAAAGAATTTGTCTGTAATGCAGACAGAGGAGACACTGGAGATGCAGGTTCGTACCCCATGTTGGGAAGATGCCCTGGAGAAGGAAATGGCAACCTACTCCTGTAATCTTGCCTGGAGAATCCCATGGGCAGAGGAGCCTGGCGGGCTACAGTCCATGGGGTTGCAAAGAGTCAGACATGACAGCAACTAACACACACATCATGTGACATGCCTTTCAGTGGCAAGATTTAATTTATTTCCATTGCAAATGTGAGATCATTTCTTACATTGTATAAACCCATGAGAACTGCTTAGCCAGAGATGGTTAGCAGGAGCTACAGAGGAAGGTCTTTTATTAAACCAAATCACTTAATTACGTCTCCTAACCTGGGGTCATTATAAGCTAGACAGGCTGCAAATTTAATGAGAAAAAGGGCAAACTTGTTGAGACTATGCATTCAGGTCAGTTTGACAGGTAAAGTTATTCATTTTCATAAAGACTGAAGATTAATAGACTAGGAAGAAAGTATGATGGGGAAGACAATTCTTCAGCTTTTTCTGCATAGAGTGTTAGAAATGCAATATTATTATGAAAATGTGACTGTTATTATATTCAGAATAACTTATTTGGAATAAGGTGCATTCTCAGAATATTTGACTCACCCATGTACACATGTATATGTTAAAATGTTGTTGTTCAGTCGCTAAGTCGTATAGGACTCTTTCTGACTCCATGGACTGTAGCCCACCAGGCTCCTCTGTCCATGGGATTCTCCAGGCAAGAATACTGGAATGGGTTGCCATGCCCTCCTCTTGAGGATCTTCCTGACCCAGGAAACGAACCGGGGTCTCTTCCATTGCAGACAGATTCTTTACCAGCTGAGCTATTCTGTGGTCATAGGTATAACTGGCATACATATTTATATGCCAGGAAATGGCCTAGCATCATAATACAGCTCCTACATTTAAGAACTTACTTTGTTTTAAACAAGTCTGGGAAACTGTCACAATCTAGAAAAGTCTAAGGAGATATGATGACTAACTGTGTAATGTGATATTCTGGTTGTGAGTCTGGAACAGGTAAGGGAAATTAGGTAAAAACTAACACAAGTATAGATTTTAGTTAGTAAATCTGGATAAATTAGGGCTTAAGAATGATATATTTTTCTGATAAATGTACCATACTCATATAGGTTATTAACCACAAGGAAAACCGAGATGGGTTTATGGGAATGCCCTGTACAATCTTTGCAGTATTTCTGCAAATCTGAAACTACTTTAAAATATATCTATAAAATATATAAATATTTTATATATTTAAACTACTATAAAATATATCTATATGTCAATAGCTATTTAAAAGCATTAAATAGATCAGCCAATTTCTTTAAAAATTAGCATAATAAATGCTGCAACACATCAGTGCTAAATGATTATATTATTAAAAAGATTTTGACATTTTTAAGGAATGTATGGTTATTATTTACAATTTGACATCTGGAGAATTTTTGCTGAATATTTTCATCCTAATTTTACTTTCGGGTTGATAAATACATTTTAATGATAAATTCAAAATGATAGATATAAATATTTAATGACAGAAAAATTATAATTTTTGCAAAATACTTAGCAAAAGTAGATAGATGGTAGATGAATAGAAATACAGATATCCAAGTACTATAAGTGAAATTTTAGTGATTTTAATCGTTTACTTTTAAGCAGTTGCTTTATGTAAGATTATTAAACTGGGATCAGAATTGCTCCAGAGATTATCCCCAGCATCAGGTAAAGTTAGACTGACTCATTTATTGGTTAATTTTCAAGTTAAGTCAATCTATATCTTTTTTCCTTTCAAAAATATTATGCTTTTGCATCAAAACTGCCAATTTAAACTTTACTAATGGAGAAACGAGAGAGTCTAGATTTGTGTGCATGCTAGGTCACTTCAGTCATGTCCGACTCTGTGCAGCACTATGGACTATACCCACCAGGCTCCTCTGTTCATGGGATTTCCCAGGCAAGAATACTGGAGTAGCCATTCCCTCCTCCAGGGGATTTTCCTGACTCAAAGATCAAACCCAGGTATCCTTCATTGTAGGCAGATTCCTTACCGTCTGAATCACCAGGGAAGCCTATAAGAGAATTAATGGACCAAAGTTAATACAGGAAAGCTCATTATTATCTTCAGGCAGTTAATCTGGACCAGAAGTTAAGCAATCAAATGTTTTGTCAGATGCTGCTACTAACTTCAAATAAAATTGAGTGGCTAGCAACTAAGTTAAAGTGAAAGTCGCTCAATTGTGTCCGATTCTTTGTGACCCCATGGATGATATAGCCCATGGAATTTTCCAGGCCAGAATAATGGAGTAAGTAGCCTTTCCCTTCTCCAGGGGATCTTCCCAACCTAGGGATTGCACCCAGGTCTCCCACATTGCAGGTGGATTCTTTACCAACTGAGCTATCAGGAAAGCCCTGATTAGCAACTAAAATGTCATTTATTCACTATTAAAATGTTTATCCAAATGTGAGGCCCAGATTGCAAATTAGTACAGCTTTTGAGATATATAATTTATATTGTCCAATATTCTGGGGAAATACTATAAATTCAAATAGGAGATCAGACTCTTCCTGTAAAATCCCAAAGTTAGCAAATAAGATTTAAAATCCAGTGATCTAGTGTCTCCCAGAGCTTGCCCCTGTTGTTTTTAAGTCACTAAGTCATTCATGTCTGATTCCTTGAGACCCCAGGGACTGCAGCACACCAGGCTTCCCTGTCCTTCACTGTCTCCTGGAATTTGCTCAAACTCATGTCCATTGAGTCAATGATGCCAACCCACCATCTCATCCTCTGTCATCCCCTTCTCCTCCTGCCTTTAATCTTTCCCAGCATTAGGGTCTTTCCCAATGAGTCAGTTCTTTATATCAGGTGGCCAAAGTTTGGAGCTTCAGCTTCAGCATCAGTCCTTCCAATGGATATTCAGGACTGATTTCCTTTAAGATTGACTCGTTTGATCTTCTTGCAGTCCAAGGGACTCTCAAGACTCTTATCCAACACCACAGTTCAAAAACATCAATTCTTAGGCGCTGAGTCTTCTTAATGGTCCAACTCTCACATCTGTAAATGACTACTAGAAAATCCATAGCTTTGACTATATGGACCTTTGTTGGCAAGGTGATGTCTCTGCTTTTTAATACACTGTCTAGGTTTGCCATAGCTTTTCTTCTAAGGAGCAAGCATCTTTTAATTTCTTGACTGCAGTCACCATCCGTAGTGATTTTGGAGGCCAAGGGAAGTCACCATGTGGACATCACTTATCCTCTCTCTGCTGTAGTTTCTTCAAATCAAGCAGAGGCACAATAATGCCTATTTCAAAAATTTGCTGTAAAGAAGAAAAGTTATGAGCACACAGCATAATCCTACAATACTGAAAATATTTTTTAAAACTATGCTCTTGAAAAAGAATGTCCCAAAATTTGAGAAATGTTTTATATCTAGACTTAAATGTGGATTTCTCTGGTAGTGAATACATTTCTGATGACGTTAGAGAGCTCTTGGCAGGTTGGCACACCATTCCACTGTTTTATCGCAATGTGAAAAACACTAGATGCACAAAATTAAAGTTCAGGTTAATCAAAATATTGCTTGACAAAGCAAATAATTGAATTGCACTTGCCGTGCACTGTGGTAGATAGTAATTAACATGCAACATCTCCAACATTTGAGCACAACTTCCAATTTTCATTTTAACATCATAGAATGCTGTCTGCACATTTTTTAATGGTGCCCATGATAATAATATATTCTCTTTTTAATCATATTCCACGTTGCAAGAAATGAAGCTTGCAATTTTCCCAGGTGCTTACCAAATGACTACAGCAAGCTAATTCTATCCCCCAAGTTAAGAGTTTCAATAGAGCGCACATTAACAGCCTGCTTCTGTTCTTCCTGCACAACAGAAGGTAAGTTAATACGTGCCTCAATTATATCTAGTTCGTGCACTTATAGCACCCTGCGGGCAGCAGTAAGAAAGCTCTAAACATACCTATCCTGCTTTTTTAATGCTCTACTCCATTACAGTAGAGTAACACTGAGAAAGTGAAAAGGCAGCAGAGCAAAAGAAATATAAGAAAGGCACTAAAGAAATAAATAGGAGAAAAGCATTATTTAATGGGGAATCAATAAGAAATGCAAATTGAAAATCATTAGTTTAAAACTTTTTAAAGTTTTATCTGTGTTGATGTACATATAGGTGAAGGAAATTAATATACACATGCCCTATTCTATACGCATTTTATTTTTGCAAAACTTTGTTTAGTTTGAATAACAAAACGATCAAGAATATCTTATTTGTCAAGAATAGTCTACAAATCAAATCACACAAGAAAGATTTATAGTCTCTACAGGGAGATAGACATTGTTATAATTTGTGCAGGCCAATCCATCAATCCCCTTAAATTCAAGACAAACCTGCTTTCCTCCACTTCTTAATAACCTTAAGTAGTTAGCTTGATTTGCAATATGTAATTTGAATTTATAATGTATGGCTCCAAGATATTTAAAACACTGTCCCACATATGTGTATGAGTTACCAATTTATAGGCATATAAGATAGTGATTTAAAACTCAGAAATGACAAATTAGGCTCAACATTTATTCTATTTTTCTTTTGGCTTTCAATGGCATGTGGCCTCATTGCCAAGGTGAAATCTCAAAACAGTGTAGAGAGAAAGGTAAAGTAAGTAATGCATATTTTGATTTTTTTCTGCTTTCAGTACGTAGCATGATAGAAGATAAAATTTAAATGTGACTCTTTAAACACACTCTTAATGTAAACCTTTAGACATCTTCGTAAAAAATCATGGATAGTTGACAAAAGATTTTCTAGGTTACAAATATACATATTCCATATATCAAACTTTGATTACTCTATTCCATTATTATCTAAGATATTAAAAATAAGATCATTTGCCATGGCACCCCACTCCAGCACTCTTGCCTGGTGGGCCTCAGTCCATGGAGTCGCTAAGAGTCGGACATGCTGAGCGACTTCACTTTCCCTTTTCACTTTCATGCATTGGAGAAGGAAATGGCAACCCACTCCAGTGTTCTTGCCTGGAGAATCCCAGGGATGGGGGAGCCTGGTGGGCTGCCATCTATGGGGTCACACAGAGTCGGGCACAACTGAAGTGACTTAGCAGCAGCAGCAGCAGCAGCAGCCAAAGATAACAGTTTACACATTAATTTTTAATTTTTATTATGACCATGGGAAAAATGAGAACCGAAGAAATATTAATCCAAGTAACTAGCATTTAAATCATTCTACTGCTCACAACACTCACCTGGGTTTCCTCTTTTCTTTCACGTTCATTTGATTTAAACTGACATCATCTGATAACTCTCTTTTCTGTTACCTTAAGGACATCTTCCAATTGTGATGTTGAGCAGCAGAGAGGAAAAACTATCCCTGCTCATTTTGTTGATGCACTCAGCACTTGTTACTTATTACCTTTGAAATTCTATTAACCTGAGCAGCTCTCCAGGTTGCAATGGCTAACACACTGAAAACATGTCCAATACACTTGAGAGGAGAAATCACTTCCTGGTTCCCATAGATGCTGAGCCAAATTGTAAAGCATATAAGGAAGAGAACTGCCAGGTTGCTGGAGAACTTAAGGCCAACTTTTGTCTCTTCAATCAATTTTAATGCATGCTATAAAACTGTCATTTCTAAATTATAGTGTATAGTGTTAGTCACTCAGTTGTGTCCAACTCTTTGTGACCCCCATGGACAGTATCCCACTTGGCTCCTCTGTGCATGTGATTTCTCCTGCAAGAATATTGGAGTGGGTTGCCATTTCTTTCTCCGGGGATCTTCAACTTGGTTAATTGCACCCTTGTTAAAACTTTTTCATGGCTAGTCATAACATTAAAGCAAAAACCAAACATGGGCTTCCAAGGCAGCTGAGATGCTAAAGAATCCGCCTGCAATGCAGGACACCTGAGTTCAATCCCTGAGTCGGGAAGATCCCTTGGAGAGGGGAATGGCAAACCCACTCCAGTATTCTTGCCCGGATAATCCCATTGACAGAGGAACCTAGCAGGTTTTAGTCCACAGGGTCACAGAATGTCAGACATGACTTAGTGACTGAACAACAGCAAACAACTTTTGCTGGAGAAAAGCCTTTCATATTGCTGTTGAATATAAAGGGGGAGTTGATTACCAATGAAGAAACTTAACTTTGCATCACTAAGCCTTAGTTCTGATCACAAATGCAATACATTAATAAGAAAATTTTACTGACTTAAAAATAATTTCATGGCACTGAAGTATGAACTCCTAGTAAGCATAAATCTAAGGAAAATTATACACTTACATACACAAGTGTGCACAAACACACAGTGCCAAGAAATTTGTGAGTATACAAAAATTAAGCAAATCAAGTATATTTCCCCATACCCTTAGTTTTGTTTCGAACTATATCTGTAAGAACTATAATTTAACTGGGTTAAAAGAGGATGAAGAGAAGAAGAAAATGAAGCAGTATATAATATATTAGCAAAAAAGCTATTTTTCTGAGGGGAAAAATGTCTTCTATCATATTTCAATCCTCTTTTTCCAGTTGCCAGCTAGTTATACAATGAAGGGGAAAAAAGAAAGCAAAACTACTAAACTTCCCACACAGTCATCAGTCATAGTCAATCTTGGCCATACTGTTAACCTTGTATTTATCTTACTTCTTCTGTGAGGTTTGAATCTTTCCTTTTGATATCACAATAATTTCTAATCTTATAGTAAGATATAATGATGACAATGTGAAGAATGAATAAAAATAGAGCATAAGGAAGTTCCAAATGGAATGATTTTTCAGAGTTTCCTAGGAGACACCAGAACCAGGTCTTTAAAACAGCACTTTGTAATGTCTAAAATAGTTTTTTTTTTTTCACACAAGTTTTGCTATGGAGTGGCATTAAAAAACAAATTTAAAATGTATGCCAAGCTAAAAAATCTTTTTGAATAGTAACTATGTCACTTAAGTGTGCCAGTGCCTCAATCTACTTGTCAGCAGAAACCAAAACCAAACCAAACAAAATATGTCCTGTCTTGTCTCTGGATTTCTGCTTCAGGGACTTAGGAAATAATTGCTAACTTTTGAGGCCATGTGCCATCTTCAGACAATGAATTTTTTAACTGGACAAATCCATTCTATAAAAATTAGTAATGATGATTTTGACACAACTAGATTTCTGCTACTGTTATACTCTGTTATACTGAATAGAATGCTACTGTTATATATATATATTTTTCTACTAGTGTAGATTTAATATGGACCTACATTTCTATTCAGCTGAGTTACTGTTATTTAGCTACTGTCCATATTATCAGAATTATCAGAATAAACAACTAGAAATCTAAGTCATCATCTGGGATGACATGCTTCTGCAAAATGCCTTAATATTAGAACCCCGGCAGAGGAGACTTCAAATTCATCAGAAGAACTGCAGCTATGACTCTATCAATAATCCATGGCACTTTTGTATTCCCCATCTGAGGCTGTTATACAGCTTTGGATGACAGCCCCGCTTCAACTTCATCATATGATCTGCCGGGACAGAAACTCATAACTGACTTTCAGCATAGAGTTTTCGTATAAAAGGCAACAACCACAGCCTGACAGTATTGGGAGGGGTCAGAAGAGTGCCCTGGTGAACAAAAGTTTGGGGAAAAGCAGTTTGACACAAAGCAACAAAAACAAGCCCAGAAGGATGGCTCCTTAAATGTTGAAGGCCGGAAAGAAATGGGCATCTTTGAAAGACAGGCCTTTGGATAGTTGTTTCTATTGTGTCCTTTTAGGAGCTGTGGCTGTTGGTTTTAAACTGCTCTATACAATTTCCACACATACACAGTCTCCAAGGAAGGATGAGATAAAAAATTCTCCTGTGAATGCATCTCCCACCAGATCAGTGGGTCTATTGTTTACAAACACTCCATATCTTGAATCAACTTCTCAAAATTATGCTTCATTGTTTTCAAAATCTCTCCGGATTCTCTGTGTGTGTGGTTAAGAACCTATTTGCTGGGTGGCTTGTAAGAGCCTTAAGGGCTGATTGATAAAATTTCAGTAATTTTGTGAACCAGTTATTAAACACAGGCATTATAGAAAAATACATTACACAAATTTACAATTAAATAAATTATACTAAAACATAGGTCATATGCAAAAACATCACTCAAAAACTTTAAAGCACATTTTACTATTAACTATACTCCTGAAGAGAGAATGAAATGGAAACCCACTCTAGTATTCTTGCCTGGAGAATCCCAGGGATGGCGGAGCCTGGTGGGCTGCCATCTGTGGGGTCACACAGAGTCGGACAAGACTGAAGCAACTTAGCAGCAGCAGCAGCATACTCCTGAAGGTATTTATGTCTCTGTGTCTGTGACATAGAAATGCTATAAAATTATTGCTACCAGGCATCTTTTCAGGCTTCCCTGGTGGCTCAGACTGAAAGAATCTATATGCCTGGGATGTGGGAGACCTGGGTTCGATCCGTAGGTTGGGAAGATCCCCTGGAGGAAGGCATGGCAACCCACTCCAGTAGTCTCCCCTGGAGAATCCCCCTGGACAGAGGAGCCTGGTGGCTACAGTCCATGGGGTCGCACAGAGTCAGACACGACTGAGCGACTAAGCACAGCACAGGCATCTTTTTAGAGCTCTGTGCCTAGCAAAATCTAATTGATCTGCCGGTAGTTTCAAATCGGTCAATGTGGAAGCATGTGTATAACTAAGACCCTGTGGGACCTTCCTGGGACAGGCCTTCTGCCACATTCTCTGCTTTAGCTCCTCTCTGAAGTACCTAGATAATACTATTTGATGCGCATTTCCTGAGCTGGATGTTAAATACCTCCCACCAAATGGAAGATGTTAACTACTTGATGACCATGACCATACAGCCATAGGAATGAGAATGTTAACCCCCAACCCTCCCTAAACACTGCCTTGCTCCCTCACCATCAGCCAATCAGAGCTCCCGCAGGCTCCCCAGAATCCCGCCCTGCTCCCTCACATCAGCCAATCAGAGCCCCCCACCCGTACATCATGAGAAACGCTGGACTGGAAGAAACACAAGCTGGAATTAAGACTGCCGGGAGAAATATCAATAACCTCAGACATGCAGATGACACCACCCTTATGGCAGAAAGTGAAGAGGAACTAAAAAGCCTCTTGATCAAAGTGAAAGAGGAGAGTGAAAAAGTTGGCTTAAAGCTCAGCATTCAGAAAATGAAGATCATGGCATCCGGTCCCATCACTTCATGGCAAATAGATGGGGAATCAGTGGAAACAGTGTCAGACTTTATTTTTTTGAGCTCCAAAATCACTGCAGATGGTGACTGCAGCCATGAAATTAAAAGACGCTTACTCCTTGGAAGGAAAGTTATGACCAACCTAAATAGTATATTCAAAAGCAGAGACATTACTTTGCCGACTAAGGTCCATCTAGTCAAGGCTATGGTTTTTCCTATGGTCATGTATGGATGTGAGAGTTGGACTGTGAAAAGGCTGAGCACCGAAAATTTGATGCTTTTGAACTGTGGTGTTGGAGAAGACTCTTGAGAGTCCCTTGGACTGCAAGGAGATCCAGCCAGTCCATTCTGAAGGAGATCAACCCTGGGATTTCTTTGGAAGGAATGATGCTAAAGCTGAAACTCCGGTACTTTGGCTACCTCATGCAAAGAGTTGACTCATTGGAAAAGACTCTGATGCTGCGAGGGACTGGGGGCAGGAGGAGAAGGGGACGACCGAGGATAAGATGGCTGGATGGCATCACGGACTCGATGGACGTGAGTCTGAGTGAACTCCGGGAGATGGTGATGGACAGGGAGGCCTGGTGTGCTGCGATTCATGGGGTCGCAAAGAGGCGGACACGACTGAGCGACTGAACTGAACTGAACTGAACCCTCCGCCTGACACTGCCCTGCTCCCTCACATCAGCCAATCAGAGACTTCTGCTCCAGCGCATCGCAGACCTGGAAGCCCACCTCCATCTGCTGGCTTTTAAAAGTGTTTTGCCGAAACGCTGTGGGAAGCCCAGGGCTTTTTAGTGCACGAGCCAGCTGTCTCCTTGCATGACCCTACAATAAACCTTTCTCTGCTCAACATTTCTGTTTGTTCGCCTCACTGTGCATGCCTGCATGCTTAGTTGTGTCCTACTCTTTGCGACCTTTTGGACTGTAGCCAACCAGGTTCCTGTCCATGAGAATTTCCAGGTGAGATCACTGGAGTGGGTTGCCATTTCCTTCTCCAGTGGATCTTCCGGATCCAGTAATCGAATCTCCGTTGTGCATAGGGCACCGGAAGTTGTGTTAACGTCTGCACCATGGTAATCAGCAGATGCCACAATTCGGAACTCCATTTCTCACTATGAGAGGCGGTTGGTTTACTAGCTTATCACTGTGTTACAGTATTCTATGCTATCAACACCAGCCTTCACATTTGCAAAGAGAAACTTTCTATCTGCCACTGTACATCTTTATTGAAATATAAATGAATATTTTAATCACTCCTTTTAAGTTCCATTAGAGTTTTTTTTTAATGATTACTATAAAACTCTCACGGTTTTTATTAAACTTAGCAATCATGCTTATCAATTCATTATAGAAGAGCAAAATGTTAAAATAATTTCAAAGTAAAATATCTTTTAAAAAATAGTATTATCTTTAAGTTTAAATTACAGTTCTCCTCAGTATCCACGAAGGATTGAGTCTGGAACCCCTGCAGATACCAAATTTGTGGATGCTCAATTCACTTAAAATGGTGTAACATTTGCCTGTAACTGTGAATGAAAAATGTTGCTTGCCATATCAATAAACAACGGATGTGGCACCCATCAAATCACTACAGCTACCCACTTATAATAACTGATAACTGTTTTACAAGTTTTGAGGGTTACCTGAACTAACATCCATGTGAATAGCTGTCAACTTGAAGAAATAAATCATAGCATCTGTGAGGCATTAACTTTCTTATGTTTCAGAGAAATGAGTAAAGATGTGCCTGTGAGCTTAGCACAGCTCTGTCACCTCACTCCAGCTGTACAGCTATGGACTTCACTGTCCTTGGGTGATGGGAGGAGCCACATAGACCAGGCAGGAGAAGAGACACGGATTAGCTAGACGTACATGAACATCAGTGAGATTTTGGAAGAAGAGCTCTAGTAATTTTGGCAAAGGACTATAGAATCTATATGAAACAAAAATGGAGGCTAACCTCAATAACATGTACACATTCAAGTTCTAAACTAGCAGAATTTAATAAATAAGATTTAATTCAAATCTAAAGGGCAGCTTTCTCAAGAGCTGAGAAATAATTTGAACTAGTGTTAATGGATGGCTGAGACTGAAAATGGCCTTAAGAAATTTTCACATCAAACCTCAGTTTCTCAGAAAAATAAATGTTTATCCATCCAAGTTCTGTGGCATCCTTTCTACTTTGAAATATCTCAAGAAATAGCCCATTTGACATTTGTTACTAATCTAGTATATGGTTTAATGATTACTATAAATCACTTGATGGACATGGGTTTGAGCAAGCTCCAGGAGTTGGTAATGGAGAGGGAAACCTGGTGGGCTTCAGTCCATGGGGTTGCAAAGAGTCAGACATGACTGAGTGACTGAACTGATAAATCACTTTATGTTTTAGAATTTCTCCTTTAGTGCAGTTATATCCACATATGTTATATGAATAATCATTATTAAAATATGAATTAGCCCTTTACCATGTATGTAAATGTAGACTATTGGGAATGATTAAGATTCAGTACAAAGAACATGAAATTATAGAACTTAGATTGTTTAAATAATTTTTTTCAGAGTTGAAAAATCACAGTTGTTTACTTGATTAGAGTATAAAAGTACTTAATACTAGAGCTAGAAACATATTTTTTCTGTTTGTATAATTTACATACTGCTTCTATTTTAAATGTATACATCATAACTGTATTCCGATGACAGTTAAATAAAATATTGCATCTATATTATTTGTTTAAAAGTTATTACATTCAAACTGAAAAATGACAATGATTTAAAATATGTTTTGTTAGGCCAAATGCTTTGTATAAGTGATCACTAAAAAAATAAAGAATGGCTATTAAGGTAGGTAATGACAATTATTGCTTAAATATTCGTATGTTTTTCTTTTCTCTAGATAAGCTATACTCTTTCATTACTTGAAAAACAAACCAGTTGCCTGGCTAATTATATATGTATACACACGCTGAATTTTTTTTTTTTTTAACTTTACAATTCTGTATTGGTTTTGCCATACATTGACATGAATCCACCACGGGTGTACATGCGTTCCCAAACATGAACCCCCCTCCCACCCCCCTCCCCACAACATCTCTCTGGGTCATCCCCGCGCGTCAGCCCCAAGCGTGTCATATCCTGCATCAGACATAGACTGGCATTTCGATTCTTACATGATATTATACATGTTTCAATGCCATTCTCCCAAATCATCACACCCTCTCCCTCTCCCTCTGAGTCCAAAAGTCCGCTATACACATCTGTGTCTTTTTTGCTGTCCTGCATACAGGGTCATCATTAAAAGCTTTTTTTTTTTTCCAAAATACAAGTTTCAGTTTCTGAAAATCCTTTGTGAACACCAGACTAAAAAGATACAGCTAATTCTTTCTGAGTTCTATGGGGAATGTATATTTGTGTGTTTGTTGGTGAGTTTTTCTAGTTATAATAGGATGTTTCTCATTCACATTTTAAGTTACTACATAAATATTTGGGAATCTAACAGATATAATTAGGTAGAACTAATTGCTTGGGTAGAAACAGCTACTAAGAATTCTTTACTGAAATACCTGTTTCTTTATTCACTCTGCTGGAAAAGTAATTTAATTGAAATTAATTAACTAACCAGTTTGTTTTTTGGAGGGAGGGCACACTGCATGACCTGTGGGCTCTTAGTTCCCCAACCAGGGACTGATTCTGGGTAACCAGCAGTACGTATGCAGAGTCCTAACCACTGCAGGCAACCAGGAATTTCTATAAATTTAAGTAAATCTATCAAATTGAGTTTAGTGGATATTGCATGTATGTGAGCATGTATGTTAAGTTGCTTCCATCACATCCACCTCTTTGCAACCCTATGGACTGTAGCCCACCAGGCTCCTCTGTCTATGGGATTCTCCAGGTAAGCATACTGGAGTGGTTGTCATGCCCTCTTCCAGGGGATCTTCACCACCCAGGGATCTTAGAACCCACATCTTTTATGTTTCTTGAATTGGCAGGTAGATTCTTTACCAGTAGCACCACCTAGGAAACACAGATATTACTTTATACCCCCAAAATGTTTTCTATCTCATGACCCTGGGTGAAAATGTCAAGAGAAAGGAACTATCTGTTACTTCCATTTACTTAAGGGCTTTTCATTACAGCCATCATAACAATCATATATCTATTTTTACAAAGGTTGTGTCTATACTGTAGCTATAAAAAGAAAAGATAGATCTTTAGAAATAAAAAAATTATATTTTAAAAATGTTACATGGTAAAAAGTCATATCTGCTTCCTATTAAAAATGTTCTTTCCATAATTCACACTTGTAACTGTTCAAGCTCCCATTTTCCAGAAAAAACTGCCTGAAATTAAGAAGACTAATAGAACTAAAACCTCTTCAAATGAAAAGTAATAATAAAGCTAACACACTTGTAAGATTTCAAATCCCTTAACCCTCAGTCTAATTTGTTTTTCCTATAAAATGTTAATCTGTTTGATTAAATATGCCAAAAAAAAAATCCTGGCCATCCTGGAATGTGAAGTCGAGTGGGCCTTAGAAAGCATCATACAAACAAAGCTAGTGGAGGTGATGGAATTCCAGTGGAGCTATTTCAAATCCTGAATATGGAAAACTGAGCAGTGGCCACAGGACTGGAAAAGGTCAGTTTTCATTCCAATTCCAAAGAAAGGCAATGCCAAAGAATGCTCAAACTACCGCACAATTGCACTCATCTCACACACTAGTAAAGTGATGCTCAAAATTCTCCAAGCCAGGCTTCAGCAATATGTGAACCGTGAACTTCCAGATATTCAAGCTGGTTTACCAGAGATCAAATTGCCAACATCTGCTGAATCATGGAAAAAGCAAGAGAGTTCCAGAAAAACATCTATTTCTGCTTTATTGACTATGCAAAAGCCTTTGACTGTGTGGATCACAATATACTGTGGAAAATACTGAAAGAGATGGGAATACCAGACCACCTGACTTGTCTCTTGAGAAACCTATATGCAGGTCAGGAAGCAACAATTAAAACTGGACATGGAACAACAGACTGGTTCCAAATAGGAAAAGGAGTATGTCAAGGCTGTATATTGTCACCCTGCTTATTTAACTTATATGCAGAGTACATCATGAGACACGCTGGGCTGAAAGAAGCAGAAGCTGGCATCAAGATTGCCGGGAGAAATATCAATAACCTCAGATATGCAGATGACACCACCCTTATGGCAGAAAGTGAAGAAGAACTAAAGAGCCTCTTGATGAAAGTGAAAGAGAAGAGTGAAAAAGTTAGCTTAAAACTCACCATACAGAAAGCTAAGATCCTTGGACTGAAAGGAAATCCAACTAGTCCATCCTAAAGGAGATTGGTCCTGGGTGTTCATTGGAAGGACTGTTAAAGCTGAAACTCCAATATTTTGGCCACCTGATGTGAAGAGCTGACTCATTGGAAAAGACCCTGCTGAAAGACTGAGGGCAGGAGAAGGGGATGACAGAGGATGAGATGTTTGGATGGCATCATCAACTCGACGGACATGGGTTTGGGTGGACTCTGGGAGTTGGTGATGGACAGGGAGGCCTGGCGTGCTGCCGTTCATGCAGTAGCCAAGAGTCGGACATGACTGAGCAATTGAACTGAACTGAACTACACCAAAAAAATGTAAACTAGTGACTGTTTGTAAATCACAGTTAAGAAAGAAGGTAAGTAAAAATAAATAAAATAATGTCATCCTCAGCAGAATCAGTGTAAATCTGTAAAATTGTATTGGACCTAGGTTGGAGCAGTGATCAACAAAGGAACTGGAGGATTTAATAAAAACTCTGCTTATTCATTTCACTCTAGCTGAAGGAAATACAGTCCAGGGCTTGAGGAGAAGAATGAATGAAGAGCGTGTCCACCTTCACTTCTGTGTTGTTTAGTCTCATGTGAAATCACAGTGTGAACAAATAGAAAACTGAGTCTCTCAGGAATAGAAGGCAGTTTAAACGCTGTGGTTAAAGGAAGTAAAAGGAAGAATCAACTCACAATCTACCGGTTTTGAATAACTTTGAAATTCTGAGTAGTTTCTTGAGTGTGAACAACCTCAGAGGCTGCAGACAAAGGAGACAGCTTAATGGTATATCTGTGACCATGGGAATGCTGAAGACTTGCTCATGCTCACTCTGTTTGATTTATGGCTTTAAATAGGTATTTCATTGTCTAAGATCTTCTAAAAACGTATATGTATTTAAATGGTCATAATTATGCTATAATCAATTTGATTAAAAATTGGTTCATACCACTCAGTATTTCTGGATACACAAATAAGTATCTGCAGTTAATGTTTCCTTTGCCATGTTTCCAAAAAATTGCATATATTGGTGATTATCCTGAGAGTACTGACTACATAAGGATAAAAAGAGAGTAATTTTTCTCATTCATATATTCATTTATTTGTAAGTGAAAATGAATTTACATCTACATTAAGAAACAGCTGTTGGGTAGCAAAGAAAAATGCTTGTTTGTTTAAAATATTTTCTTCTAGCCATTGTGGGTTTTCCATTTGTGTATAAAATCAAGCTGTAACAAACCAGTAAGTAGTCCCATTCAGTGAATGATTGTGTTTATTAAAGAGAATGATTGTGTTTATTAAAGACTGGTCTTTACAAGGGGCTTCCCTGATGGCTCAGTGGCAAAGAATCTGCCTGCAATGCAAGAGACAGAGCAGACACAGGTGCAGGTGTGATCCCTGGGTGGAAAAGATGCCCTGGAGAAGGGAATGGCAAGCCATTCCAGTATTCTTGCCTGGAAAATCCCATGGACAGAGGAGCCTGGCGGGCTGCCATCCATTGGGTAGAAAAGAGTCAGATGGAACTGAAGTGACTTTACAAATTCATATATATTTATGGATATTTATATAAATTAATTTTGAATAGATACCAATATGTAAATACAGAGTGAGATATTTAATAAATGTAAGCCTCCATTCTGTCAGTGCTCAAACAAAATTATTACTTTCTTAAAACAAATATTTTGATACTGGCTCCATCTTAATTAAATACACAACCTAAGGAAACAACTCATGAGCTTCTTGAGAAACTTCTCCTATTATCTACCATTCTTTCTCACAACAATTACATATCAAAACTCAGTGCACAATTATATACCTAGATTCTTAGGAACAGGGACAAACTCACACGGATGCACACATCTAGCATGCTGCTCTTGGCCTCCTGCATACCACTCCTCATTTAAAGGAACCAGAAATTCTTGGGAAAATAAGCATTTCAAAAGCTGGCACAAAGAAGGTTCAAGAGGAGACTCATATCAACCAGAAAATAAGGAAATGCTGAAAGAATGAAGGCAGCATGTAAAATTGACACCCAAAACCAGCTTGATCATTTATCCTAAAATTTGAACTTCCAAATATACAATAATAACATTACGTTTGATGAATAAAATAAGAATCTGAGCCCATATTGATCTAAAGAGATTGACAGTCTCCTAAGAACTAAAATATTAATGGCATGTGACATCATGTGACATTACTTCCCCATAAAATACTTTTTTAATTTCTAAAAGGAAAAGAGCAACTTCAGAGCAAAGGCACTGTACAGATATCATTGTAATCAAATCATCAATGTTCTTTAACTCTGAGCCACCTGGAAAGGCCATATAACATGTTGCCAGTATTTCACATCAATCAAAGGTATTAATGGAAAAGAGGGAAAGTGTGAACCCCAAGAAACAATTGAAAAAATATGGGGACTGTAGTGAAGGGAAGTTCAAAGGTAACAGCTAAGTACAGGGCTCTAGGGTCATAATCGATCTGGAGCCAGGGTAAGTTGGGTCACAAAATTTCATTGTTAAATTTTCTAGGTTGGATCACAAAAGATCATTGTCAAATTTTCAAGAACTTGGGAAGAGTCAGATTTTAAAACATTGATAGCTTAAAATTGGCTCTGAGCAAACACTATGAAAGAGGGCTTCCATCTTATCCCACTGCTGGCCAACCCTGCTGCTGCTGCTGCTGCGTCTCTTCAGTCGTGTCTGACTCTGTGTGACCCCATAGACAGCAGCCCACCAGGCTCCCCCATCCCTGGGATTCTCCAGGCAAGAACACTGGAGTGGGTTACCAGTTCCTTCTCCAATGCATGAAAGTGAGAAGTGAAAGTGAAGTTGCTCAGTCGTGTCCGACTCTTCTCGACCCCATGGGCTGCAGCCTACCAGGTTCCTCCGTTCATGGGATTTTCCAGGCAAGAGTACTGGAGTGGGTTGCCATTGCCTTCCCTGCCCGTTGCTAAATGTTTGCCAGCACCCCTCTGAGTAATGTTTTGTTTAAGATAAGTATAAATATGTCTCTATAAGAGGAATTAATTTTTGCACAATCCACATCTTTCAACAAGAGATTAGCCCATAGCAAAATGGTGAAGTTGGATCTGTATTTGCATCTCCTCCTTTCCTGATGTCTGCCCAATCAGAGGCAAAACTAGTATTTGTAGATGTCATTGAACTTTAATTAATTTTTAAATACAAATAATACCAATGAACTTCTGTTGATTAAATTTTCTCTTGCATGAGTGTATCCTAAGTCACTTTAGTTGAGTCCGACTCTTTGCAACACTATGGACTGTAGCCCATCAGGCTCCTCTCTCCATGGGATTCTCCAGCAAGAGTACTAGGGTGGGTTGGCATTTCCTTCTCCAGGGGATCTTTCTGACCCAGGGATCGAACCTGCATCTTTTATAGCTCTTGTGTTGGCAGGTGGGTTCTTTACCAGTAGTGCCACCTGGAAAGCTCAAATTGTCTCTTAGCCTCCCCTAAAGTCCTATAGCTAGCAATATCCCAATCTGATTTTAACTTTCAATGCTTTTCCTTGAATGCTGTTGCGTCAGGGAATTTGATGGTTTTCCACACCCAGTTTTAATCTTCCTAACTGCTTTTGAAAATGAACATGGTTAGCCTCCATGCATTTGCGGTTTTTACAGGTTTTTCCCTGTAATTGATACTGTATCGTATGTCCCAGGAACCCTACTCCCAGGTACACATGTATACATGTGTACATAACATCACCGACTCAATAGGCATGGATTTGAGCAAACTCCAGGAGATCATGGAGGACAGAGGAGCCTGGTGTGCTAGAGTCCATGGGTTCACAAAGACTTGGACATGACTTACCAACAGAAAAAAAAAAAAAACAAGAAATACAACATGTACAACCCTGTTCATGGTTGCATTCTTCCTAATAGTCAAACTTTGGAAAGAGCGAAGTGCCATCAACAGTAGAAGGGGCGAATAAATTGTCATAGATCCATACAGTGGGATATAAAGTTCCCAGTCGCTCAGTCATGTCCTACTCTTTGTGACCGCATGGACTGCAGTGCACCAGGCTCCTCTGTCCATGGAATTTTCCAGGCGAGTATACTGGAGTGGGTTGCCACTTCCTACTCCAGGGGATCTTCCCCTCCCAGGGATTAAACCCGTGTCTCTTGCATCTCCTGAACTGACGGGCAGATTCTTTACCACTCACATCACCTGGGAAGTCCAGAATATAGTAGATCAATGAAAATGAATAAAATGCAGCTTTATGCAACAACAGGCATGAGTTTTAAACACGAAATTTTGAGCGGATGAAATAAGACACAAAGAATACATTTCATGTGATTCCATTTATGTAAAATACTAAAACAGACAGTGAGCTTCCAGATTAGTGACCACATGGAGGTGCTGGAAGAGTGTCTCAGAGGGCGTGGATGCTGTCAGGCCCTTTACCATACCTTATGCATCTCTTCCATTCAGCTGTTCTTGAATTACACTCTTTGATAATAAACTGGTAACCTAGTAAGTAAAAATTAAATAAGCAAAATGAAAAAAACATGTTCAAATATGAACTCAGTTACTTGTTCTTTCTTCTTTTTCTTTTTTTCTTTTTCCTTCCTTCCTTAAGGCAGTGTTTGCATTTTATCTGGTCACGTACTGGTACAATCATTGTAGGATGTACAATTATCCACCTAGTGGTTTTCAAGGACCACCAGCATCTTACCTGTCCTGCCCCCGACCTACTGCACCATAAATGCTGTGAGTTGGACCCAATAGTCTGTCCTGTAACAAGCTCCCCAGGGGCGTCTGATACGAATCAAGTTTGAGACCCAGTGCTTTACACTGTGTGATTTGTAAGGACAGAGATTGTATCTGTTGACTGCTAGAGAGCCTAGAATACACTGGACATGGGATTTTTAAAAAATGGAAGGGATGAATGCATTAATCCTTTTAAAATCTCAATTCTAAAAAACTTCGTACAAAAAAGAAAAAAAATCTGTAAACTCCTCCTGTGTCCAGAGACCACTCTCCCCAGAATGGATTGCACATTAGCATGACTTGAATTGATTCCTTTTAAAATCGTCATTTCCTTTGAAACATATGGGGAGAGGCCAGTCAATGTGCTTCAGAGTTACTAACAGGAAAGTGTTCAGAGTGGAGGAAAGCACAGAAATATTATTTTCACACTGATCCTCTTAGACAAAAAGGATGTTTAATCTGCAATGGTTGGTCTCCTCCTTAGAGCCCTGGAGCAGATTTTTTTTTTTTTTTTAACGAAAGATGGAAAAACAGTAAATGGAATTGAGATTAGGATCCAGACACTGATAGTGAGGGGGAAAAAATCAAAAGGTTTTTTTTGAAAGAACTATCTTACAGCAGTTTTAATCTTGGAAGTCTCCCAAACAGCTTACACAGGAAAGCCATCAAGCCACAGGTGCGCTCCGCGCAAGCAGGTGAGCAAAATAAAGACACTGTCAGGCTGCAATGAATTCTAGTCCATAATGCATTCATCCCAAGGTGCCCTTCTGCATCTGGTATATATCTTAGTGCGTGTAATTTTTAGCTGGTACATTTCAAGAACATAAAAGATCTCACAGAACCAAAGGAGGCTATAAGAGAGTCAACAGTCTAATGAGGCAGCCCTTGCAATGGTTACTAGCAACATATTGAGGAAGACTTTTGTGTTTATCAAAAGAAAAAGATAAATGGCTTCTGTTCTCATTATTCCTAAATGGATGTTTTAGTTAGTTACCAGTATGTTCAAACTAGAAATTTTTTAAAGTCTCAAAGCCAATGGGAAATGGAGAGTTTAATGACTTCATACAATGTAACAAATTTTAATTGAAGAATTGAGATGGTGGGGAGTTCTCTGGTGGTGGGGTGGGTAGGGTGCGCGGGGGGGGGGGGGGGGGTGGGGGGGGTGAGGCGGGGGGAGGTGTTCGGGGTTAAGACTCTAGGCTTGCGCTGCAGGGAGTTAGATTCCTGGAGAGGGAACTAAGATCTCCAGGTCGTCGCAGCCAGAAAAAAAAATTAAGAATTCTATTAAGTTTAGACGTAGCAACACTGGTGTGAACCATGACGAGACGAAGGTGTCAATTTGGCAAAGAGGCAAAGGCACAATTAAGTTTATATTTCTTAGTTCTCTGCACTGTGAAGCCCAGCAAAAATCTTGCAGATGCATCTTTGTCACTCAGTTATTTAGATGTTTATGTCTTTACACAGATTTAAAAACAGAATCATCTATAGCTACAATAATGAAGTGAAAATAATTACTTTTCAAAATGAAAATGCTAACCTGATCTAATAACTAAGAATCATGTCTTTAATTGCTCTTGAAAGAATCCACTTTTAATTGATGCTACTAGAATTGAAGTGATGCTACTAGAATGATGAAGAATTGTCCACATCCCTAAAGAAAAAATCTTGGAAAATTCAACAGCTCCAGAGGGGACTGGTTTGGATTTTAAAATATGTCCCAATAAAAATATTTACCAACTATATCAATTTTCTATCATTGCCATAACCAATTATCACAAAGTGGGTGGCTTCAACCACACACATCTATCATCTTATAATCTACGTTCAGAACCATACATGAATCTCCTTGGCTAAAACCCAGGTTCTCCAGGGCTGCCTTCCTTTGTTATGTAGGTTCAAGGGTAGAGTTCCTTTCCTTTCCCCTCTCCAACTTCTAGAGACTGACATTCCTTGACCTGAAGTCCTTGTCCTCCATCTTCTAGCTAGCTTCTCACCCCTTATCTCATACCACATTTCTTTCTGAGTCTTCATTCTCCTCTCAAGTCAGCTAAGCATGGCTGACCGATCTCAGGTGCTGGATTAAGGCTCTAGTCTCTTCAGGAGCGGGGATTCGAATCTCACTGCTGCCAAATGACTTTGGAGGGCTTTCTCGGTGGCGCAGATGGTAAAGAAACCTCCTGCAATGCAGGAGACCTGGGTTCGATTCCTAGGTTGGGAAGATCCCCTGGAGAAGGAAATGGCAACCCACTCCAGTATTCTTGTCTGTGAAATCCCATGGACAGAGGAGCCTGGGGGGGGCTACAGTTCACAGGGGTCACAAAGAGAAGGACACGACTGAGCAACTAACACTTTCACATTTCACATTACATATGCAACCTTAATTCCCACTGACCAAGCAACATGGTACATTCCAGGGTATGAAGATTAGGATGGGGATGTCTTCCGGGGCTCCTGCTCTGCACATCACATCAAATATCCGGGGATTTTATGAAAATATTCACTTCTTAATAGATGTTTTACAACAATTCCCCTAAAAACAATAATCTGTAAAAGTAGTTTATTCTTTTATTCCCAGGACATGCTTTGTACAGCCATTGTATTTGGTAACTATTTTAATACCACTCCCAGCAGGTCTTGAAACTGTGGTTTTTGTGCCCATGGCCAAAGACATTGCACATAAATAATAAATTCCAGGGTTGCAGTTGAATGCAGTTCACAAGTTAAAATAAACTGCTTTCATTATTTTTCATCATTTCTTGTAGAGTTTTTTCAGTGTAGTATAGAAAAAAACAGTACCCTATCATGAAATTCTCTGTAACCATTTATGAGGAGTGTTTAAACTTTTCTTTACGTAAAAAGGTAAAACAAGCCATTGCATTTTACAGTGAAGATAAACATAGTCAGGAAATAAAAATGTCAAGACAGTATTGTAACTTTTAATACATTTAATGACCTTCTAAATTATCCACCTACCTCCCGCTACTCAAATAGCATCCTTCATGCTACAGCTATCTGCAGACAGATGCCCAACAGTTGTGAAGCTCTGCGGGAGTCACAGGAGACCCAGGTTCAATCCCTGGAGGAGGAAACGGCAGCCCACTCCAGTCCTCTTGTCTGGAGAATCCCATGACGGAGGAGCCTGCTGGGCTGTCCATGGGGTTGCAAAGAGTCAGACACAACTGACAGCACACACACATGCACGGTAATGCTGTCACACTGTCCGTGGTCCCCTGTTTTCCACAGAACAAGATTGTGTACCTTGTTGGAGATGCATGTTGTCCTTCACCATGGGTCCCAATGTACCTGCCCAGACCTATCTCCTGCACCTGAGCCCCTCTCATGTCAAAGGTATGCCCACTGTCCTCTTTTCCTACTGCTCACTTCCCTCTCCAAACCATCCTGCCTGCCCTGCCCCCTCTGTTCTCTGCTCTGAGGTTCATCTAAGTTTTGAAGAAATACTAATAAAACCCCACATTCCCCAAAATTCATCTCTAGGCCACACAGCTAGAAGTGACATTTTCAAATCTGTGAAACGATGTCTGCAAAATGATGATGCTATATACTCATCAATCTCGAGAAAGTTTCTAAAGATAGTATTTTTTTATTCAAGTATAGTTGGTTTACAACGTTGTGTTCATTTCAGGTGTGTAGGAAAGTGATTCATATATATGTATGTATGTATATATATATGTTATTTTCAGATTCTTTTCCATTATAGGTTACTATAAGATACTGTATAGAGGTCCCCAAGCTATACAGTAGGTCCTTGTTTTATCTATTTTGTATATAGTAGTGTGTATCTATTAATATCAAAGTCTTAATTTATCCCTCTCCGCTTTTCCCCTTTTGATAACCATAAGTTTGTTTTCTATGTCTTCAAGTTTCTGTTTTGTAAATAAGTTCATTTATGTCATTTTTTTTTAGATTCCACATATAAGTGATAGCATATGATATGTATCTTTCATGGTCAAGTCTGATATTTTGTCTTCATGTAGCTGTTGATGCTACCATATATTAATTATCCGATTTTACACTTCTAGAAGACTGCACTCATGTCTGCTATGTCTCTGTCCCCACCATATCACTCAACATGGTGGATTTTCCAATGATATTGTTCCTGTACTTTGCTGAGTAGTAGAGGGTCATGGGAAATACCTCTTCTCATTTCCTTCAGAAAAGTTTTTTTCCTAATAAAATAATTGGCATTATTACTTCATTGAAAGTTTGTTTTCACAAAATTGGACCTTTTGTTTCATTTCTTACCCATACAATTTTATTTTATCAGTGTTCTCTCTGAACAAATATAATGAGATCAATATTTCTGAAGAAAGTAATGTATGTAGATGAGGAAATACCATTGTAAATAAGTCCTTAAGATGGCACCATGTTTAATGTTATACAGCAATTATACCTTAAAGAAAGAGAGATGGCACCAAGCTAATGAAATCAACTACTACCAAATGGGTCCATTATTTGGATAATAAATGTGATATTATTTAGGTCTTAAAACATTATTACAGGAAAACCTAGGAGACTGAAGGAGTTTGCATAAAAGCTGGGAGAACACAACTAAAAATAATCAACCGTACAGCCAGCATTCAGGGACTATTACCAGACAGGGTTATTTGAAAGAGCTTTATTAGCTTTTCTTAGGAGCATAAGATATAACTCTTTGCAGCATAGTCCATTGCTCTTCAATTTGTCAATACTGTAAACACCCAAAGGAAAAAAGTTTATGCAGCTTTTTCCTCAAGAAAACCTGGGCAATATTACACTGGTTTTGAGACCACAATATGTCCGTGTTAAGTTACTTCTTTTCTTATAGCAAGTTTATATTCTCTGTTAAACTTGCGAATTGGTATGCATCATATCCTCATAATCTCATTTTAGAAATAAAATTAACTGATACATTTTTTTAAAGTTTTCTAACATGGTTCTGTTTTGCATTTGTCATGCTTAACGATGACATATGAACAACATTGACATATGAACATATGAACAACAATGATACATGAACAACATTATACTGATGCCATACTACCACTAACATGATCATCATATAAGGTGCCGTATATAGTACTATTTTATCACAATGAGAAAAATCCCCAATTCACAAAACCTCAGCTGAACAAAATGTCCAGGAGGACAAAATTTTAAGCACCAACTCAGTTTAAATGTTCGTATTTGGTAAAATAACGAAGCAGTTGCATTCCTGAGTTCTGTGACCGCCATGAGCAGTTGCAAGTGAACTGATTACCTTTAAAAGAAAAATTAAAATACATAAGCATAAAGTGGGCTTCTCTGGTGGCTCTGTGTAAAGAATTCACCTGCCAGTGCAGGAGACTTGGGTTCGATCCCTGGATGGGAAGAGTCCCTGGAGGAGGAAATGGCAACTCACCCCAGTATTCTTGCCTAAGAAATCCCACGGACAGAGGAGCCTGGTGGGTTACAGTCCATGGGGTTGCAAAAGAGTCGGACATGATTTAGAGACTAAACAACAACAAAGCATAAAGCATGAAACAAGACATACTCCATTTATACCAGGTAGGACCTCTATTCTGATTATTGCAAAGGATTCCGTGACCTTTTGATCAATTGCCAGGAAATTGAGCTATTTGCTTCAGTGAGTGCCTATGTCTCCCTCTGAGTCTATAGATCTCAGAATAACACTGGATTATTAGCAAACCTACATAAAATCCTCCCATAACTCTCTTTGGTTTTAGTGTTTGTCCGTACATACAGCTAGCTAAACTGTCAACAAATAGTGTTTCAATAGTGCATAAATATTACTAAGAAAATATGAGATCCAAAAACAGGAAACAAAACCAAGAAACCTATTATTGCCACTTACTAATGTCTTTTTCCTACACTCAAAGGCATTTAATACTTTTTAATAGTTGAAATGATATTTATCTATCTTCTGATTCCTTGCACAGACACAGGTAGCAAAAGGATAGAATGATTAACTATCTGTGATGCTACTAAACCCAAGCTGATCAGTTTTTCTTTTATCTGATTTCCTACAGTTAAATCTGACTAGAATATCATCATACTAAATTACATTTTATTTTGAGTTATTAGGTGTATTTAACTATTAAATTAATTTTGAATCACATTTTTCAAACAGGCTCAGTGAGGAGAATTTTAAACAGCCCTTTTATCAGGTAAATTAAGTAACAGCTTGCATATATAACCAGTTATACCTCTCACCCATAACTATGAAAAATAACCAGCTTAGAATTAATTGGCAACAAATAAACTGCATAACTGTAATTCCCTATTATTCTTTGAATAGCAAAATCACTTCAAACACAGAAAACTTGAAAAAGGCTTAGATTTAAATGATGGATAATTTCAAGCAAATTTTCTGCTCTTCTTTCATTTTTAAAAATCACTTGACTTAAACATGAATAAAACATCAGTTATGGAAAGGTCAAGGCATCTATTGCGAGGTCACCAATCACACAATGAATTTATTGCCTGTGATCTGAGTAAACAAACAGCCATTAACATGGAAGCCAGATCTGAATCAGTTTGTGGTCCTGGTCTTTGAGACCTGCCATCATGCATCAGAATCACTGTCATTTAGCCAGCATTTTCCTTCCCAAATTACCACTGAGAGTGTCTTGTGGAGGCACGTACCTATTTATAAATTCACTTTATGGTTTTTGAAATGTGGCAAGTCAACTTAGAGAAAAAAAAAAAAAACTCTCAGGCAAGAAAAAAACATTATTTGCCATAATAAAAGTACATTTACTTGGAAGAAAAAAAACTGCATATATAATTACATTTATGTGTATATGTGTGTTCAGTCACTCAGTTGTGTCTGACTGTTTGTGACCTCTTGAATTGCAGTCTGCCAGGTTCCTCTGTCCATGGAATTTTCCAGGCAAGAACAGTGGAATGGTAGCCATGCGTTTCTCCAGGGGATCTTCCCAACATGGGGATCTAACCTGGGTCTCCTGCATCTTTTGAATTGGCAGGTGTATTCTTTAATAACTGAGCCACTGGGAAATCCATATATATATATATAACATATATGCATATATTTTCTTTTTATTTATTTACTAACATTTATTTTGGGCTGCAATGGTTTCCAGTTACTGAGCACAGGCTTTCTCTAGTTGCTTTGAGTGGGGACTTTTCTCTAGCTGTGCTGCTGGGGCTTCTCATTGTGGTAGCTTTGGTTACAGAGCATGAAATCTAGGCATCAGGCTTCAGTATTTGTGACTCGCAGGCTTAGTTGGTCCTCAGCATGTGGAACCTTCCCAGACGAGGGATTGAACCCGTGTCTGCTGCACTGGCAGTCTTGATTCCAGTTTGTGCTTCATACAGCCCAGCATTTCTCATTATGTACTCTGCATATAAGTTAAATAAGCAGGGTGACAATGTACAGCCTTGATATACTCCTTTCCTGATTTGGAACCAGTCTGTTGTTTCATGTCCAGTTCTAACTGTTGCTTTTTGACGTGCACACAGATTTATCAGCAGGCAGGTGAGGTGGTTTGGTTATTGAGAAATATCAATAACCACAGATACGCAGATGACACCACCCTCATGGCAGAAAGCGAAGAAGAACTAAAGAACCTCTTGATGAAGGTGAAAGAGGAGAGTGAAAAAATTGGCTTAAAAACTCAACATTCAGAAAACTAAAATCATGGCATCTGGTTCCATCGCTTCATGGCAAATAGGTGGGGGAACAGTGGAAACAGTGACAGACTTTATTATGGGGGCTCCAAAATCACTGCAGATGGTGACTGCAGCCATGAAATTAAAAGACACTCCTTGGAAGAAAATCTATGAGCAACCTAGACAGCATATTAAAAAGCAGATACATTACTTTGCCAAAAAAGGTCCGTCTAGTCAAAGCTATGATTTTTCCAGTAGTCATGTATGCATGTGAGAATTGGACTGTAAAGAAGGCTGAGCACCAAAGAATCACTGCTTTTGAACTGTGGTGTTGGAGGAGACTCTTGAGAATCCCTTGGACTGCAAGGAGATCCAACCAGTTCATCCTAAAGGAAACCAGTCCTGAATATTCATTGGAAGGACTGATGCTGAAGCTGAAACTCCAATACTCTGGCCACCTGATGGGAAGAATTGGCTCATTGGAAAAGACCCTGATGCTGGGAAAGATTGAAGGCAGGAGGAGAAGGGGATGACAGAAGATGAGATGTTTGGATGGTATCACTGACTCGATGGACATGAGTTTGAGCAAGCTCCAGGAGTTGGTGATGGACAGAGAAGCCTAGCTTGCTGCAGTCCATGGGTTACGAAGAGTCAGACACAATGGAGTGATGGAACTGAACTGAACGCCTGCATTGGCAGGTGGATTCCTATCCACTTTATCACCAGGGAAGTCCCTATATATGTTTTGATCACGGTTTTGCTCTTATTCATCTGGTAAAACAATTTTGATGAATAAAATAATCTCAGCTTCCAGAGCACTAATTATGTGCTAGGTCTTGGCATGTAGTATTATTATATTTAAGAGTAATGAGATATCAAAATAAATATTATTTATTTCCTTAAAAATTTATAAAAATAAATATATTTATTATTTAAAATTTTATAAATAATAAAAATATTTATTTGTTAAAGTAAATAAATGTATTTTTATTTATTTGAATATCTATTACTTTATTTGTTAATATTTTAATAACCTATTAAAATAATATTTTAATTTCATCCCCATCACGTCCTCAAAGGAGAGGCACTATTACTCTTTGACAAAACAGGACATCAGAGCTTAGAGAGGTTAGAGAGCAGCTCACCAGGCTCCTCTGTCCCTGGGATTCTCCAGGCAAGAATACTGGAGTGGGTTGCCATTGACTACTTAGCCACTAAAAAACAACAACAATTGCAAATTATTTCTCTGTACTTTGGAAACATGTATGTCTCCCTAAAGATCTGCCAAATGAGTTTTAATAAGATCTGTTCAGTGTTATGACCTAGGTCATGCCTCTTGCAAGGACCTGGAGCCATCTCTTTAATATATAAACATCTAAGGAAGATGATGGTCCTGTCAACTTATCTCTGTGAGAGGGTCAAGTCCTCACTTCAGTGGGTGGGTGTCTTGGTTCAAACTATAAAACTACCTTCTGCCATTAGGATTTGAGAAAATTCTCTATGTCTGCATCTCCACTATTGCCCTGCAAATAGGTTCATCGGTATCATCCTTCTAGATTCCATAGACATTCATTACTTTCAGTTCAGTTTCAGTTCAGTCGCTCAGTCCTGTCCGACTCTTTGCGACCCCATGAATCACACAGCACACCAGGCCTCCCTGTCTATCACCAACTCCCGGAGTTCACTCAGACTCACATCCATTGAGTCCGTGATGCCATCCAGCCATCTCATCCTCAGTCGTCCCCTTCTCCTCCTGCCCTCAGTCCCTCGCAGCATCAGAGTCTTTTCCAATGAGTCAACTCTTCACATGAGGTGGCCAAAGTACTGGAGTTTCAGCTTTAGCATCATTCCTTCCAAAGAACACCCAGGGCTGATCTCCTTCAGAATGGACTGGTTGGATCTCCTTGCAGTCCAAGGGACTCTTAAGAGTCTTCTCCAACACCACAGTTCAAAAGCATCAATTCTTCGGCGCTTAGCCTTCTTCACAATCCAACTCTCACATCCATACATGACCACAGGAAAAACCATAGCCTTGACTAGACGGACCTTAGTCGGCAAAGTAATGTCTCTGCTTTTGAATATACTATCTAGGTTGGTCATAACTTTTCTTCCAAGGAGTAAGCGTCTTTTAATTTCATGGCTGCAGTCACCATCTGCAGTGATTTTGGAGCCCAAAAAATGAAGTCTGACACTGTTTCCACTGTTTCCCCATCTATTTCCCATGAAGTGATGGGACCAGATGCCATGATCTTAGCTTTCTGAATGTTGAGCTTTTAGCCAACTTTTCACACTCCTCTTTCACTTTCATCAAGAAGCTTTTTAGCTCCTCTTCACTTTCTGCCATAAGGGTGGTGTCATCTGCATATCTGAGGTTATTGATATTTCTCCCGGCAATCTTGATTCCAGCTTTTGTTTCTTCCAGCCCAGTGTTTCTCATTATGTACTCTGCATATAAGTTAAATAAGCAGGGTGACAATATACAGCCTTGATGTACTCCTTTTCCTATTTGGAACCAGTCTGTTGTTCCATGTCCAGTTCTAACTATTGCTTCCTGACCTGCATACAGATTTCTCAAGAGGCAGGTCAGGTGGTCTGGTATTCCCATCTCTTGCAGAATTTTCCACAGTTTATTGTGATCCACACAGTCAAAGGCTTGGGCATAGTCAATAAAGCAGAAATAGATGTTTTTCTGGAACTCTCTTGCTTTTTCCATGATCCAGTGGATGTTGGCAATTTGATCTCTGGTTCCTCTGCCTTTTCTAAAACCAGCTTGGACATCAGGGAGTTCACAGTTCACGTATTGCTGAAGTCTGGCTTGGAGAATTTTGAGCATTACTTTACTAGCATGTGAGATGAGTGCAGTTGTGCGGTAGTTTGAGCATTCTTTTGTATTGCCTTTCTTTGGAATTGGAATGAAAGCTGACATTTTCCAGTCCTGTGGCCACTGCTGAGTTTTCCAAATTTGTTGGCATATTGAGTGCAGCACTTTCACAGCATCATCTTTCAGGATTTGAAATAGCTCAACTGGAATTCCATCACCTCCACTAGCTTTGTTCATAGTGATGCTTTCTAAGGCCCACTTGACTTCACATTCCAGGATGTCTGGCTCTAGATTAGTGATCACATCATCATGATTATCTGGGTCGTGAAGATCTTCTTTGTACAGTTCTTCTGTGTATTCTTGCCACCTCTTCTTAATATCTTCTGCTTCTGTTAGGTCCAGACCATTTCTGTCCTTTATCGAGCCCATCTTTGCATGAAATGTTCCCTTGTTATCTCTAATTTTCTCGAGGAGATCTCTAGTCTTTCCCATTCTGTTGTTTTCCTCTATTTCTTTGCATTGATCGCTGAAGAAGGCTTTCTTATCTCTTCTTGCTATTGTTTTTCTCTTTCTGACTTACTTCACTATGTATACAAGGCTCTAGGTTCATCCACCTCATTAGAACTGACTCAAATGTGTTTTTTTTTTATGGCTGAGTAATATTCCATTGCATGTATGTACCACAACGTCTTTATCCATTCATCCGTTAGTGGACATTTAGTTTGCTTCCATATCCTAGCTAATGTAAATAGTGCTGCAATGAACATTGCCATACATGTGTCTTTTTAAATTATGGTTTCCTCAGGGTATATTCCCAATAGTGAGATTTTTGGGTAATGTGGATAGCCAGCGGGAACTTGCTGTGTAATGCAGGGAGCTCAAAC
Source organism: Oryx dammah (assembly GCF_014754425.2). NCBI lineage: Eukaryota > Metazoa > Chordata > Mammalia > Artiodactyla > Bovidae > Oryx > Oryx dammah. Next base: position 56,210,283 of record NW_024070206.1, read on the forward strand.
CTGGTGTTCTGTGACAACCTAGCAGGGTGGGATGGGATGGTAGGTGGTAGGAGGTTCCAGAGGCCGGAGACATATGTATGCCTGTGGCTGATTCACGTTGATGTATGGCAGAAACCAACACAATATTGTAAAACAATTATCCTACATTTAAAGAAAATGAATTAAAAAAATATTTCAGAAAATTTACTTTTCCTTTGGGAAGGCCAGTTAGAAAACAGAGGTGGCTTCTGACTGACTCCTACCCCAGCTCTTCAAACTGCAGACTTTAATTTCAGAGGAGTTGAGTTTCACCTCTTTCCACTATTGCTTTAGAGAAAGAAGGTTTTCCTTACCAGTTTAACTACATCTGGCAAAATCTTTACTTTTCAAGGCTAACAGGATGACCGTAGCCTGAATTGCACACATTTGACTTGCCCTTCAAGTCAATACCCAGATTCCAGGGGCCATGAGAGACAGCTCCACAGGGCCCAGCCTTCGGTACGAGAACAATTTCTACAACAACATGAGTCAATACCATCATTTTGACTACTTCCATCACTGCCAAAAACATAATGAATGCTTATGTATATTGGTTTTTATCATTCTTGTTGACTCACAGTTCTTTTCTTAAACCACTGTTGTGGGGAACATCCATAGTTCTCTTAATTCAACAGCAACAAAAATTGAGGAAGCTTGTGCTGAAGACAGGCAGTAGAGTCTGGAAAAAACAGTCTATCAAACTAATGAGGGACCATCTATGGAAAATTAGTGTTCTGAAACAGCAGGGAATGTTTGGGCAAATACTGGTGGATAATTGAGAAAGCTCTCACCCTCCTCCCATTATCCTTGTCAACTGTAAGATGAACCTCTCTGCATTTACAAAAACTCTCACAAGTTTGTTGTGTAACATTGTTAGGGACATAGTTAGAAAGTTAGGTAGAAGTTATACTACTTTGTACAAGGAGTTTCACATCTATTGTCATATTTTACCTTCACAAGCACCCTGTGAATTTGCCTTTTTTACTGCAGAAAAGAAAAAGTTAAGGGACTTCCCTGGTGGTCCAGTGGCTAAAACTTCACACTTTGACTGCAGGGGGCCAGGTTCTATCCCTGGTCAGGGAATTAGACCCCACATGCCACAAATAAGTTGTCCCAGCACAGCCAATATAAACAAATAAAGATTTTTTTAAAGGAAATTACTTTTTCATTAAAAAAAGAAATAATTAACAAACTGTAGCTTACAGCTCACAAACTAGTTGTAAGACAGAGTTAGGATTCAAACCAATTCACATTCAATGCGGAGGAGACATGTTTGCAAAGCACCATGCTGTCTTCTTTCTCCTCTCTCCTTTTACCACCGTGGAGAGTCTTCACATCAGTTTATTACAATATGGCTCTAACAACAAGGCTGTGAGACAGATATAATCACTTCCATGTTTATACAAATACAATAAAGATCAGAGAAGTTGGGTAATTTCCCAAGAGTCAGAGATGTCAAAACTTGCAAGTTCATTCATCAGATTTAAATCCAGCTTTGAAGCAAACCTGAAAAGGTTTATTTTATTGTGGGCATGACAGCAAAGCAAGCCTGAATCAGTGGCAAGCTAATCTGGAAATAAAGTTCTCAGTGATTTCTTTCTAAAAAAATAAATTATATAGAGAAAATTTAACTGAACTTATTATTTTTCTTATAATATGATTTACTTGTTTTTAAAGATAATACTTTCATACCAAGGAAAAAAGTGTAAGTAATCATAATGGCATAATTTCTATAGCTTATTCCACTTTTGATGATAATTAGGTTTCTTCCCAAAGTTGTTAGATCTCTCTTGCTCAGAGAAAGAAGCCTTGCCTAGTCAATTGAAATGCCATAACTCAAATTAGGAAAACTGTTTTATAAAACAAAGTTCTTCTTGTGGTTAGAACCCACTAATTGCAAACAATAAAACATGTGATGTTGGAAACACATATATTTAAATATTTTTATTTAACATGTTAAATATACTTCAAAATATTTAATTATGAGTTATTTCATGTCTCAAATCTATTTTGACTCTGGGCACCTAAAGATAGCACATTTTACTCAAACAAGATTGGGAAACAGAATAAGGAAATGCCTCAAATCTCAAAGGATTTAATTCATTATTTCTACTAGCTGTGCAACATTGTGAAATATTGCTTATTATTGTTATTTTTCTAAGTTATTCCTTTGGTCCTCTGTCCCCATCCAGTTATCAGACATTTCAGGTGGTTTTCCTAATTTCAAATGCATACAGTGGAATTTCCCTAAAGTGCTGTTTACATTCATGGTTTCCACTTCTTCATCTCCCATTCTTTATTTATTCAATCTCCTCAGACTTATGAGGAGAGTGAAAAAGTTGGCTTAAAGCTCAACATTCAGAAAACGAAGATCATGGCATCCGGTCCCATCACTTCATGGCAAATAGATGGGGAAACAGTGGAAACAGTGTCAGCCTTCATTTTTCTGGGCTCCAAAATCAGTGCAGATGGTGACTGCAGCCATGAAATTAAAAGACACTTACTCCTTGGAAGGAAAGTTATGACCAACCTACACAGCATATTAAAAAGCAGAGACATTACTTTGCCCACAAAGGTCAAGGCGATGGTTTTTCCTGTGGTCATGTATGGATGTGAGGGTTGGACTATAAAGAAAGCTGAGAACCGAAGAATTGATGCTTTTGAACTGTGGTGTTGGAGAAGACTCTTGAGAGTCCCTTGGACTGCAAGGAGATCCAACCAGTCCATTCTGAAGGAGATCAACCCTGGGTGTTCATTGGAAGGACTGATGTTGAAGCTGAAACTGCAATACTTTGGCCACCTCATGAGAAGAGCTGACTCATTGGAAAAGACCCTGATGCTGGCAAAGATTGAGGGCAGGAGAGGGGGTCGACAGAGGATGAGATGGTTGGATGGCATTATCGACTCAATGGACATGGGTTTGGGTGGACTCCGGGATTTGGTGATGGACCGGGAGGCCTGGCATGCTGCGGTTTACAGGGCTGCAAACAGTCAGACACGCCTGAGCAACTGAACTGAACTGAATTGATTCCACTGAAATGAAAGTTGTCTAGCCAAATATTATGGTCAAATCTTTGTTGATATAGCATAGAACCCCCAATCATTCTGTATGAGTGATCATGTGTGCTAAGTAACTTCAGTCATGTCCAACTCTTTGCTACCCTATGGACTGTAGCCCACTGGGCTCCTCTGTCCATGGGATTGTCCAGGTAAGATTGCTAAAGTGGGTTGCCATGCCTTTCTGCAGGGGATCTTCCTGACCCAGGGCTTGAACCCATGTCTGTTGTGTCTCCTACATTGGCAGGAGGGTTCTTTACCACTAGCACCACTTGGGAAGCCAGGAGTGATTATTTTGCAGAATTCCATCTTCTCCTGGGTTCCATTTGTCGCACTTACTTCTCTTTCTTAGTCTCTTCTGAGCATCTCCCTCTGACCTCTCAATGGCACATACTGCTGTTCACTCACTAAGTCCTATCTGATTTTTTGTGACACCACGAACCGTAGCTCACCAGGCTCTTCTGTTCTCCACTGTCTCCGGGAGTTTGCGCAGATTCATGTCCATAAAGTCGAGGACGCTATCTAACTATCTCATTCTCTGCTACCCTCTTCTCCTGTTGCCAATGGCATATGGCCCTATCCGTTTTTCTATCTGTTTAATTCCCTGGAGTATTTCAGTAAGTCCCAGGCTACATACCACCCAACAGCTGATGATGCCTGACTTTCAGTTCCAGGCTTCTGTATATTCAAATCACACCCTGAATGAATCAATCCCCCTAACCTTACCTGCGAAGCTCCGGAAGATGGGAGCCATCCACGCCTTCGTTTGTGACCTCATCTCTTAACAGTCTGCCCCACTTTCTGTCCGCAGTGCACCTAACACTTATCTTATCCCCAGAATTTCACGGTTGCTGTGTCTTCTGCCTAAAACACCTCTGGATCAATTTTAGATGGTTTGTAGTTTCTCATAGTTTGGGTCTCTGCTCAGAAAGGGTCTCATAACCTTATTTAGATGGCAATGCCTGACTCTACCCTTATACCATCTATTACCTCATTCTGCCTCATTTCCTCACTTGTCACTAAAGAAAAGCATCATATTTTGTATTGGTTTGTTTGTTTCCTGTCTCTTACCATTAGCAATGTCAAAGTCATCTCAGGGACTTTGTCTCTGGTACTCAGCTCCTTGACCTCAACATATAGGAAGATTTCAATGACTATTCTGAATCAATGGTAGAATGAATAAATGAATGATGATTTTTAGTGGTCCAGAGAAAAGATATATGATTACCTCCAGAAGTAAAAACAGATATCAGTCTCTCTTCTCATCCATAAATAGCCTCTAAGAATCATTGTGTGTTGTGAAAGTCCCTCAGTCATGTCTGACTCTTTGTGACCCCATGAACTATACAGTCCATGGAATTCTCCAGGCCAGAATCACAGTGAATATTAAAAATTTATGTTAGTCACCATTTCTCACAATACACTATTTGGGGCAATGATATAGAACTTGCAGCAATGCTTTATTTTGTGGTGAAGGAAATAGAATAAGAATCAAGACTTGTAACATTTAGACTCTAGGAGCTTAAGAACTTTGAAAACTCACTGCAGCAAAGAAAGAAGTAAGGAATGTAGGGAAGGAGGAGCCTGTATCATAGTCTGGAAGCAAGATTAAAACCGCTTCATGTGCTTCCAACGCTGGGGTTACAAGTAATGAAGGGCAGAGTGACCTCTAACTACTAAAAGTAAAAAATGCCTTCTGGCACAGGAAAATCTACTGAACATACTGTAGTTGGTGAAGGCTGTATGTATCACTTGTCTCAAAAAATAAAATGCAGTGCATTTCTTTGCATACATTTTAACTGCTCTTAGTACTGCTACCATCATCTTCAAAGAATTTACATTGGTGACTTTTATAAATTATTATTTTTTTAAAACAGAAATGCTCCTTGCATAATTCCCACAAGTGGCTGAATCAGTTGTAATAAATCCTCGTCATCTTCTCTTTCTTCTACACCCTTTGATCTGTCTTCCATCTTTCCCCAGAGCCATTGTTTCCCTTTTCTTTCTGATCCAACTTTGTGGTGATATCAGGGGAATAGGCTGAAAAATGATGCAAACCAATCCATAAAGTAGAAGCTTGGAAGAGATTTAAGGAAAGCCATCTTTCCAATTTCAATGATATATAACAATAATATATTTTATGAATATTACCATTTATAATATTCCAAAGACTCAACAAAAATCATCTTATTTAAAGTCTCATTACCACCTTCTCATAGAGTGAGTAGGACAGATATTATTTCTTTATCATAGAAGTAAATTCTTAGTCACTGGGGAATTCCTGTAGTCCAGTGGTTAGGATTCTGCCCTTCCACTACAGGGCCCTTGGGTTCAGTCCCTGGTCTGGAAACTAAGATCCTGCAAACCACACTGGATAACCAAAACAAACAAACAGAAAACTTAGTCACTGAAGACATAATCACTGTTATTCTGAAAGATAAGGTTTCTAACATATATTGTACTGCCAGTGCTTGACTTGATCACACAGGAGTAAAAGCCAAAATGTGAAATTTAAGTTAGCAATCTTTATGTGTCCCCCAGGCTTCCCTCATAGCTCAGTTGATAAATCATCTGCCTGCAATGCAGGAGGCCCAGGTTTGATCCTTGGGTTGGGAAGATCCCCTGGAGAAGGAAATGGCAACCCACTCCAGTATTCTTGCCTGGAGAATCCCATGGACAGAGGATTCAGTCCATGGGATGGCAAAAGTTGGACATGACTTAGAGACTAATCACCACCATTACCAGGTGAATCAGAGTGGGAAACAGAATAACTATTTATTCCTCAGTAAACCACTCTTTTTTCAAAATGCATGGAAGCTTTGTTTATATATAGTCTTCAGTTCAGTGCAGATCAGTCACTCAGTCATGTCTGACTCTTTGTGATACCATGAATCACAGCACGTCAGGCCTCCCTGTCCATCACCAACTCCCGGGGCTTGCACAAACTCATGTCCATTGGGTCGGTGATGCCATCCAACCATCTCATCCTCTGTTGTCCCCTTCTCCGCCTGCCCTCAATCTTTCCCAGCCTCAGGATCTTTTCCAATGAGTCAGTTCTTCACATCATGTGGCCAGAGTATTGGAGTTTCAGCTTCAACATCAGTCCTTCCAATGAATATTCAGGACTGATTTCCTTTAGAATGGATTGGTTGGATCTCCTTGCAGTCCAAGGGAATCTCAAGAGTCTTCCCCAACACCATAGTTCAAAAGCATCAGTTCTTCAGCACTCAGCTTTCTTTATAGTTCAACTCTCACATCCACACATGACTACTGGAAAAATCACAGCTTTGACTAGACAGACCTCTGTTGGCAAAGTAAAATCTCTGCTTTTTAATATGCTGTCTAGGTTGGTCATAACTTTTCTTCCAAGGAGTAAGTGTCTTTTAATTTCATGGCTGCATTTACCATCTGCAGTTATTTTGGAGCCCAAAAAGTAAAGTCTCTCACTGTTTCCACTATTTCCTCATCTATTTGCCATGACGTGATGGGACCAGATCCCATGGTCTTCGTTTTCTGAATGTTGAGTTTTAAGCCAACTTTTTCACTCTCCCCTTTCACTTTCATCAACAGGCTTTTTAGTTCTTCTTTGCTTTTTGCCATAAGGGTGGTGTCATCTGCATATCTGAGGTTATTGATATTTCTCCTGGCAATCTTGATTCCAGCTTGTGCTTCTTCCAATCCAGCATTTCTCATAATATATAGCCTTACTGAAGAACAATTGACTCTCAAAAGCTGTGCATGTTTGTTATATGCAGTTTAATGAGATTTGATGCAGGCATACACCTCTGACACTATCACTGCAGTCAAGAAATATGCAAGCCAAACTTTCAGTGTAAAGGTATTTTTAAACTACAACAAGTCCATTGTCATAGTCAGGTCTTACCAGGCATTATCAAAAGAATAACAAACAAATAAAAATCCAAAACTTTGATATCCAGATTAATCCAACATTAGTCTTCCAAACCCAGTCAGTGACAGCCTCACTATACCAAGCTCCCTTGTGGTCCTTGTCTCCGCACACTGCCAATCACTATTACTGCATCACCTTAATTTCAATCCACTTTTCCCTGAGTCCATGCCACTTGCTGCTCAAACGTTCCTTCTTTCATAATCAGTTGCTCAGTCGTGTCTGACTCTTTGTGACCCCATGGACTCTAACCTGCCAGGCTCCTCTGTCCGTGGGATTTTCCAGGCAAGAGTACTGGAATGGGTTGCTATTTTCTCCTCCACGGGATCTTCCCCACCCAAGGATGGGACCCATGTCTCCTGCATTGGCAGGTGAGTTCTTTATCACCTGGGAAGCTTAGGAGGAGCCATAATCAAGCCTGGGTTTCTGAGAAAGCCCTAGAGAGTGATGTCAAGGAAATTTCACAGAGACCTTGCTTTCCTTGCCTGCCTGAGTGTTTCTTAGAGTAAAATGGATTCCAAACAATATTATTCTGAAAGACTCCTGTTAGCAGAGACTTTCATCCACTTGATGCATATGTATAGGTTATGCTCCACAAATCTTCAGAGGTACTCAAAGGTTGGCAGGTCAGACTGGTACCAGAGCATCTCTGGTCCAGCAGATTTTATGACTGTTCTCTCCTTGAAATGCTATTGTACTTAGTAGTAAAATATTCTTTCTCTGTCCCCAACACGATCAATTTCCATATTTCAATTATAAGACACTAGAAAAGTTTCTACAAATTTCCAACTGGACTAGTACTTTTAAAATGTTCTCTCGTGGTCCAACAGTGAACCAGCCTCGTAGCCTTCAGGGCACTCTTTTTAATCAGGTTTTACCCTAGTGCTGTAGGATAAATTAAATAGGATGGCCATTAATTAGGACTGCAGTCATGCACATTCATTTAGATGCCATTGCTGGAATCTAAGTCTCCACAACAGGGCCAGAGCCAAAGAAAACAGCTTGACTCTGCTTTAAAAAAAAAAAAAAAGAAAAATAATCTTCATCTTCTATAAATTTATGGTAATGTGTTCTTCTTACAGCTTTCTGCGGGCTGGAAAGGAATGGAATATTTTAGGCTTCCTTGCAGCTTGAGTTAAGGAAAATCCCTCTGGGTACTTAATCTAACCTCTTTCCTCTGTCTCAACACTCCTATGTGTCAAGAGTCAGAATGGCTTATTTCTGAGACAGATAGTTGTTAACACTGTATATGCTGCCAGTGAGTTTGGGGAACAGGAAATCTTTTATTTATTTTATTGGAGTATAGTTGATTTACAGTGTTGTGTTAGTTTCTGCTGTACAGCAAAGTTAACTTATACATATATTCACTCTGTTTTAAATTCTTTTCTTATACAGATCATTACAGAGTATTGAGTAGAGTTTCCGGTGCTATACAGTAGGTTCTCATCGCTGTTGGTGCTGCTGCTGCTGCTGCTGCTAAGTTGCTTCAGTCATATCCGACTCTGTGCGACCCCATAGATGGCAGCCTTCCAGCCTCCTCTGCCCATGGGATTTTCCAGGCAAGAATGCTGGAGTGGAGTGCCATCGCCTTCTCCAGGTTCTCATTAGTTATCTATTTAATATATAGCAGTGTGCATATGTCAATCCCAGTCTCCCAGTTTATCCCTCCCCATCCTTTTCCCCCTCAGTAAACATGTTTGTTTTTTACATCCATGACTCTATTTCTGTTTTATACATTTTGTTTAGATTTCAAATATAAGTAATGTCATGATATTTATCATTCTCAAACAGGAGATCTTCTAGACTTCGTAAGCTCTATGTTCAATCCATCAACACTCCTGACTTGCTATCTTCTAGAATTAAACGAGGGCTGGACCTATCTCATTTCTTTTTAAAGCGTCCACATGCCTTTGAAAATCCCATGCCTTGTGGAGCTGGACATGACTTGGCACTGTCCCTGGAGCCAGGCCCTTTGCTAGAGAATAGAATTCCTTACCTTTGTTGTAGTTGTTGTTGTTATTGCTGCTGTCGCTTCAGTCGTGTCCGACTCTGTGCAACCCCACAGACTCCAGCCCACCAGGCTCCACCGTCCCTGGGATTCTCTGGGCAAGAACATTGGAGTGAGTTGCCATATCCTTCTCCAATGCATGAAAGTGAAGTGAAAGTGAAGTTGCTTAGTCGTGTCCGACTCTTAGCAAGCCCATGAACTGCAGCCTACCAGGCTCCTCCATCCATGGGATTTTCCAGGCAAGAGTACTGGAGTGGGGTGCCATTCCCTTGTCTGCCCTTGTTGTAGAGCAGAGGCTAAATGTGTGGTCAGCATTTGGACATATCCCCCAAGGAAGTTTTTTCAAGAATAAAAGAATGGTATATACAAAATGAAGTGGTCTAGTTATCACCCTCTTGAGACATTCCCTCAGATAAAGTTTTACTGCAAAAATATGTCAAATAATGAAATTAAACAATAAGGTTATCTTCCCCAGCACTTTCTGCTGTTTTTGTAAACAACATTAACTAAATGTAACAACATGTGTATAAAAAATAGTAACTTGAAAATACAGCAGTAGCCATACATAACAAATTATTTTGCAACCAAGTGTAACAAAATTTGGTGTTACTTTTGGTTGGGGTGGATGGAAAGAGAAATAAATAAGCAAGACCATGAGAGTTGCAAAGCCCTTGTGTGTCTGTGATTACCTAGAACGTGCTATGGTGTGAAGCTTGATGTCAAGGTATAATTCACGCGCTTTGACACTTGGGGAAACTGGGTTGAGATGGGTTTGGAATGGCCCAACCACAAGTCCCACTGCCCTCTCTACTCGCAGTAAAGATGCTCTAACCAATTGTTGCCATGGAAACCAATTACAGTGCGTGTTTATCCGTAAGTAGTGGGTTCAGTTCCCTGACAGCCCACAGAATTATCCAACAAGGCAATCTTGTCCTCTGGGAACGAGGAACCACCTCACCCTATTGTTACTGCAAAGCCCTCATCCCACCATTTCTGCCTGTTCACTCTGTTCCTGAGTGCAACCCCTGTGTGATCTTACAAGCTATGTAGTACTCTCCTGTCCTGGGCTATGAATTTATGTGACCAATACACTATCATCAAGCTCATCTTTCCAGGGTCATGGACACGTGTCTGGCGATTCCCATAACTCTAGGGCAGGAATCCCTCCTTCCCCAACAGGGTGAAAAGGAAGCTATCAAAACATGTACATCTCCAAATACTTTTGTAAATTTTACATTCACAGATTGTTCTTACATCCATATTTTTATCTTTGAACTAAAGATCAAAATGTAGAACTTCTTATTAAATTCTGATGCTCTCTTTTGTTCTTAATCTTGGAATTCACTTCATGAAAGATTTCTTCCCTGGGTAAAATCTTCATCATCCCTTAATTGGAACTAGCATTGTCACTCATGTGTCTCCAGCCAAATGGATCATCTTAAAATTGTTTCATCGTGGGTTAAAGGGAAAGAGATTGAGAAGAAATGTTCTGTTCCAAAAATAATCGAGCCCATGTACAATGACTGATAACTGGATAGGTTGTGGGGAGCATTTTATAGAGTTTTTATCTAAGAGATTTCCTAGAAAATGAAGTTGTCTTTCTATTATATCATAAATATCATAAACTTGTACCCCCAATACTGAGAAATATGAGCTAGTCTAGAGTTACAATGAAGTAGTCAGGCAGACATGCTTGAGTGTTTTGAAGTGTGCAAGAAAATCCTCCATGTACAAACATTTCTTCTTTTGCTGAGATTCCTATTGTTGTGTCCAATTATTTTTGAATGATTTATTCAGAAAAATAATTATAAAAGAAATAAATTATCTGGTGTAAGTAATATTTTTACATTTGTTTTTCAAGGCTAAGTGCAGCATTCTCAAGGAATGTGATTGAAAATAGAATGTCAGTCAGAAAATGAGATTTTTTTTTTTTTTTAGTATTTCCATTAATATGGAGACACTTGCTGCTCACCTGTCACAGTGAGGACAAAATCAGTGACTCATGATGTCACAGGGGAAGGTCACTAAAGGCAGATTGATGTCACTTCTTTGCCAAGGGCACTTTCTACATAACAGCTCCTGGCATTTTAAAAAAGTTATTTGGATTTGTTTTTTTTATTAACCTCATTGAGTAATTGTGGAGATCAAATGTGTGCATGTGCGTAGTTAGTAGTGTTGACTCTTTTGTGACCCTAAGAAATGTAGCCCGCCAGGCCCCTCTGTCCATGGGGTTCTCCAGGCAAGAATACTGGAGTGGGTTGCCATTTCTTTCTCCATAGAATCTTCCCAAGCCAGAGATTGAACCAACTTCTCCTGCATTGACAGGCATATTTTTTACCACTGTACCACCTGGAAAGTGGAGATCAAATAAAATAATGTATATAAGATACCAACTACACGCCATCCCAATAAGTCCTCAATAAATTCTAGCTGTTTGGTGGGTTTTGAATATTTACTTGCATTATTCTTAGTTGTATAAAAAAATTTAATAGGTTTTATTTTCTTTCTATAATTTAATCATTCTCATTATTTTTCTATCTCCCTAGGGTGAGGGACAGATCTATATACTCTCTATCTATACTTACCTTTGTCTATGTGTAGTTAGTCTAATCTGGTTCCCATTCAATAATTTTAAGAATTTAAATATATATCCATGTATCTTTAGGTATTTAATTTATATGGCATACATGTCCAAGTCGAAGGTTTTAGCCACCTCGAATGCCTTGTGCTCCCTTCCAATATGGTGTCTGGTTCTGTAAGGAGAGAGGGTAAGAACCACATTATCTCATGGTCAGGCTCCCTGGTTTCACCTCTTTTGGTTCCTTAGGTCCACTCATTTCAATCTAAAACAGTATAAAAATGAAAGAAGTGACTTTATGCTTCCTATATTTTTCATCCTAAATTTTCAAGACTGTTGGGACATATGCTTGCACTCTGTTATCTGAAGCTTCATATCTACCACTTAAGGGAAAACATGATCACTGAGAAACTTTTCTCAGCTCAGAAAGGGACCCTTCTCTTATTTGAAAGACAACTCGGGGTCCATAAATAGCATCTCTGGCCCTGATGGAATGTTTCTCTCATTCCCTGTGACAGTAAATCTCATGATTTAACCACACTGGAGAGTAGAATGAAACCATGATAGATAAAAAGAAAACAGATTAATATTTTCATAGTTTATCGCTTTTGCAAATATTAGTGCTCATTAAAAAATTCTGACATAAACTCCCAGAGGGAAAAAAAAATACAGTTTCCATATATAAAAGTGTGATGATTCAATTTGAAAAGCCTCACATCACTGCCCTTCAAACTAGCAGTCTAGTCCATTTTCTAAGCAAAAGCAAAATAAAACTTTAAAAAAGTCTAGTTGTGTACAAGAGTCATAAATTTCTCAGGCCAGATGGTATTAAGTCCTAGTCTGCCAAATACCTACACCACTTACAGTATTACAGTAAATGAAATTAGCACTGGTTGGCACTTTGAATTGTCAAGTGTTAATTTGCTAGACATCCACAATCTCCATTATGCTTGCTTGCTACACGATAGTAACTGTCTTTATAGGTACCGTTTTAAGAATGTATTCATATTTTTTTCTGAAACCATAGTCATTTTCACAGGTATCTGGGTCCCTCTTTGGAGATATACACAAAAAAAGAAGTAAGTTACAAAAGGAAATCTTTGGGACCAGGATCTTGTTTAACTCTAATATTCTGTGATTCTAGAATTTTATTATCATGCTAATTTTGACTCAAGACCAGATTTGTCTTTGAATATTCTTCCACATCTATTTCTAAAATGTCATCTGCTATATAAAAGGCTCTAGGACAGTGTTAACACTCTTAAAAGTGGGTAAGCATGTCAAAGGCATCACTTATAATTTAATAAATGCTATAGATGCTTTCCTAGAAAAGTCATACACATATAAAATCTAAAACAAATATTTAGGGTTCACTACATACATGGAATGTTATGGAACCATGAAAGCCAAGATAAAGTACCTTGCTCTTATTGTGTATATTGTCATTATTTAAAAGAATATCCAGAAACCACCTATTAGAAACTATATTAATATCATATTCTTTAGACTGATAATATGCATCTAGTTATACGTATGTATCTATAGAATTACACACACCACACACTGGGCCTGTTACCATTGTTAAAATTGGTCAATGACTGCTTTCAGTTCAAGAATATCTTTTCCACTTTCTTAACAGTAGATAATACATTTTGTGTGTTTACACCCTTGACCATTTTATATAGACGATCTCTAAATCTATTTTTTTTTAAAACCTACATATTGGGTATCATTTTCCCCTCCAAACATATAGGAAACTCAGACTCAAGATTTTGAATATGTATCCCAACCAAGGTCCCCCTGTTAGAATATGACAATCAGGTTCACAACCCAGGCTTATTCTATCTCCAATGTCTGTTCATCTCCTCTCACAATACTTCTATTTTAAGAAAATAAATCATCGAAGGATCCTTTCTATCGCTGCCGTTCTCAGCAGCAGTCTAGAAAGTGGGTGTGGGGTAGGCAGCAGGCAGCTATATGATTTTAAACCTACCCACTAATTGGGATGCACCACGGAGCCTACAGATCGGGCCTCTGGAACGTCTAAGGAAGAGAAGCAGAGGTCTGATGTCCAGTGCCACTACCTGTGCAGCAGAGTCATCGAGAGATTTCTCCTGGAGGGGAGGTGGTCTTCCTAATTCCATTTCTGATAACTTGGAGAAGCATATAGTCTCCCCAGCAATTCTGATTTCCCCAGGTTTCCTGTTTTCCTCCTTCCCATACCAGGCACGTTTGGGGAGAGAGAGAGTGTGTGTGTGTGTGTGTGTGTGTGTGTGTGTGCACGTGCGTGCGCATGTGTGTGTATTTGCGAACAAAGAGGAAGATGACGACCCAGAGCTCCAACATGCACTACCCACCTCCAGCAACACCCCCTTCTCCACGAACAGGGAAGGTGGTCTGGTTTCTAGGAGGATGGAAACTTTGCTCTTATTATTATGGAATAGGCAGTCCAATGAATCATCTCCTAGAGCTGCTTTATGCTCTCTGGGGGATGGTTCCTGTTTTCTAGGACAGAAACCTTGCTTCAGGCAGGAAATCTTATTAGCTCTCCCACTCCTCCTGGTCTTCCTGACAACCTGTATATCTTCCTAAATTGAATAACCATAGTTCCTACTTGCAGGTAGGTATTGCTTTAAAAAAAAAAAAAAACTATTAGATTTAAATCAGGAACTGAAAAGTCAAACATAGTTTAATCATCACCGAGATCTTTTATATGTCTATCTTAGACCAAAACAAATTTTTATGTGGCTTACACAATATCTATGCCTTGCAGTTACATCTCTTCAATAGAGAAGTTATTCTTATTTTTAAACTAGGAATTATATGGCACTTACTAGGTTCCAGACAATGTTTTACGAATAATCACCATATTCCTTAATTAATCTGAGAGTTCTCTCCATCGCTGTTATCTCCACTGTACAGAAGAGAGAACTGAGGAACAGAGAGGTTTGCTAATGTGCTTGGGAAGACACAGCCAGTAATGGCAGAGCTGGGATTCACTCTGAGCAGTCTGGCTCCATTAATCTGTGAACTAATCATGAAATTGAGCCCATGCATCTCGGCGTAACTGAGAAACTGTGGTGCGCAGAATAACATCCCCATGGAGATGCCCAGGTGCACATGTGAAAATGGTGCATTCATGGGAAATAGGGATCAAAGTTGCACATGGAGTCGAGGCTACTAATCAGCCAGCCTTGAAATGGGCAGATTAAGCTGGCTTGTCAGAGTGGGTCCAATGGATCACAGAGATCTTTCCAGGTGAGAAAGGGAAACAGGAGGTTTAAAGTCAAAGTGGGAGAAGAGATGCCAGAGGCAGAGGTCAGAAGGATGTGGGGTCATTAGATATGGGAAGCGGGCAGCCTCGAAGAGCTGGGAAAGACGAGGAAAGCAATTCTTTCCTAGAGACTCCAGAAGTTGTGCAGCCCAGCTGTTCCATTTTAGACTTCTGACCTCCAGAAATGTAAGAGAGTAAATGTGTCTTGTTTAAAGCCTCTCTATTTATGGTAATTTGTTACAGCAGTAAAGAGAAACTAAAATGATTATGTACAAGTGACAATCAAGAACTCAGCCCTCAAAATGCAGGTTCGCATTTACTAGGTGTGTGAACCTCAAGCAATTAAGTGAATTTTCTGCATCTGTATTATCCTTTCTGCAAACTGGATACAGGCATATTTATTATACATGATCACTGGGTCTGGGTTCCCCAGAAGGTGAAAAATGGTATCACCTAATAGGTAGCTTCAGGCTTCCCTGGTGGCTCAGTGGTAAAGAATCTGCCTGCCAATGCAGGAGACATGGGTTCAAGCCCTGGGTTGGGAAGATCCCCTGGACAAGGAAATGGCAGCCCACTCCAGAACCCTTGCTTGGAAATCCCACAGACAGAGGAGCCTCGAGGGCTACCGTCCATAGGGCTGCAAAAGAGTCGAACATGACTCAGTGACTAAACAATAACAAAAATGTAGCTTTAGTTTTGAGGTGAAATTTTCCCCCAAGAATTGTGCAGATTAAAATATCTAGCATATGCACAGCCTTCTGTGATGGTTAAAATAGTAGAATATAGTATATGGATGATGGTGATAATTATCGATGGAAGGTTGGTGGGAGCTGGGTAGGATTGAGTTAGAGACTTGGGATGTGCAATTGAGTGTATCTTGTCAGTGGTTTGGAAGCAGACTTGACTTCAAATGTGACTCCACCACCCACAATCTCTGCTTTAGGGCAAGTTTCTTCCAGTGTTAAACCATCTTTCTAGTTCATAGGGTTGTTAGAAGGTCCAGCTGATTTGACATAGGCTGGAATGTAGCAGGCACTCATAAAATGTCCTTTGCAGGATTAGAATGCAATGTTAACCGATTCAGTTAACTGGAGACAGTGCATTCAACATTTCAATAACTATCCATTTGCTTTTAAGTGAGTCAGACATTTTGGAATTTTCCACTTTTGCCCAAATCCAGCATGACTGTTACAAATGGGTTCTATGTTCTATGTTCTCAGTAATACTAAATATCTGGTAGCACTTAAAATCAAAATAATATGTGGTGATTCTGCCAAAAACAGAGTTATCTAAGACTAAATCAATAGCTGGAAATAATAGCACTAATAAAGTACTGAGTTTAAGTGAACTCCGGGAGTTGGTGATGGACAGAGAGGCATGGCGTGATGCGATTCATGGGGCCGCAAAGAGTCGGACACAACTGAGCAACTGAACTGAACTGAACTGAAAGTACTGGGATTGGAGATTGCAATGAGAAGTGACAGTCATTGTAGGTCCACCATGTATCTATCAAAAACTCACCTCATTAATGCAGTCAGCCAGTATTGATTCCAAGGACAGCGATTCTGTGCTATGATGACAACCACAGAACTGATTCTGCTGGGGCAGAAAAACAAACCTGAAAAACAGCTACCAGTCAGCTACCAACACATATTACTCACTGCCCTCCTGATAAGGCCTCCATCCTTGGCCTAAAATTCACCTTGGGTTAGTAACTTACAACAGAAAGGAAAGGAGATACGATTATAGGAAAATATGAAAACTAAGTTATTCTCAAATGGTTTATTTCTCTAGTATTTTGATACTGTTTTATATTTTCATATTTTTACAAGATGATAAAAATGTAAAGAATTTTGTTGATTATATTTGTAAATGTCTCAAATCTTAGGTTTCATTCAGTGCTAATGAAGTCAATAAGTGATTCATCTACTAATTACAACTGGAGCTGTTGAGATTTTTCTGCTCAAAATATTCAGTTATAAAATGTTCATTTCAAGTGTGACACCTAATAAAATGTTCATTTCAAGTGTGACCTGAAAAAAAAATCTTTGAAGAGGAAGAGAGTGTCTCTGTAGTCATTATAATTTGAAGACATGAATTAAAAATAAATAATGCTAATATATGACCACTTCCCTGTGCAATTGAGTGATTTTTGAATTCTCGACAATAAACCAAGTCAGTATTGTTTTTGGTGGAATGCCTGTTTTTTAATTGTAGGTGCATCTCTTTAGAGTAGCAAGCCATCCTTTTAAACTATGCTTAAAATAATTTCTATTTTAATATGTATATGTATGAAACACAGTGTGTGTGTGTGCTTAGTCACTCATTCATGTCCGACTCCGTGCGACTCCATGGACTGTAGCCCATCAGGCTCCTCTGTCCATGGGATACTCCAGGCAAGAATATTGGCGTGGATTGCCTTTCCCTTCTCCAGAGGATCTTCCCAACCCAGAGATGGAATCCACATCTCTTGCATTGCAGTCAGATTCTTTACCATCTGAGCCACCAGGGAAGCCCGTGGAACACAGGACTCTGTGTTAGCTAGAACGATGGTCTATATTTTCAGAGAACTTAATTGCATACCAAGTATGTGTGTACATATGTGTAGTAGTAGTAGTCACAGTACAAACATGTATGCATGGGGTGAGATGGGGGTGGAAACAAAGTCCCTTTATTACTACCAATGTATACAACAGAACCATCGAAATCAGCTACTAACCTTGAACTTTTTAAATAGAATTGAATCCAAAGAAATCTTATGAGATCTCAGTCCTGGAACTTATTTGTGTATTTACAAAAATAATTTTGAAAGCTAATAGGAATAATTGGGGAATCAAAATAATTGGTAAATTATTCTCATCAGGAACTTAAAATGTTTCTTTTTTCCATAGATTAAATTGCCTTTTAGGAAAAGATTTCTGGTGGACTCCCCTGCTGGCTCAGCAGTAAAGAATCTGCCTGCCAATGCAGGAGACGTGGGCTTGATCTCTGGGTTGGAAAGATCCCTTGGAGGAGGAAATGGCAACCTACTCCAGTATTTTAGCCTGGAGAATTCCAGGGACGGAGGAACCTGGTGGGCTACAGTCCATGGGGTCTTAAAGAGTCAGACAGACTGAGCAAGTGAGCACACACACATACAGGGAAAGATTGCTACTTATTAATAGGAATTTAAAATCTTCTGTCTGCGGCAATCAAGAGGTTCTTTTCCAAAGAGTGCATGTGTGTTTGCTAGCTAAGTAATGACAGGGCACAAACAAGGCGACCCAGCTCTGTGTGGATTACCCCCTGAAAACAAGGAGGGGCTAAGGTAGAGGGAAGAACCAGGGAATCCTGGAAGAGCTGATGAGATCAAGAGTGAGAAGGATGACAGTGAATCCCAGGGGATTCTGGAGACTGTGGGTTTCAGTTGATTTTTAATTCCTTACTGTCTAGTAAAGGGACCTGTGTGATGTTTAAATCTCCTCACTGAGGTGTGATTGACATACAAGAACTGTACCTATTTGTTGGATACAACTTGATGAGTTTGGAGATAATTATACATCTGTGGTTTTAAGTGGAGCTGAGAATGGAGCCAGAAGATACGTGAAGAAAGTTTACCCAATCCTCTGAGTGCCAAGAAGAAGCTGAATCTATGACAATGAGAGCACAGCTGGCAACAAGAGGGGAGCACAGGTCCTCAGGCCTGTCCACAGAGGCTCGGGGAGGGAAGGGCTGGCCCGGTGTCACCCAGAACAGCTGTGGTTGGTTTCTTGCCAATTATGTGTCAACATGCAGCAGATAAATGGTACTCACTCACACTCCAACACACCTAGGTTACATTTTTATTAATTCTTCACAAATAAATAAAAGTAAACATTCCCAGCATTCAAAATCTAAAAAAAAAAAAAAAAAGGAGTATGTGATTAAAGCTGGACCATCCAAATATTAAAATGATAAGCTCTAAAAGACTGATGATAAAATAATGCTGATGTCAGGATGTGTAGTTCAGACAGTGTCTGATATGAAGCTGAGAAAATCATCAGTGTAGTATTTACAGTATGAATGTTAAGCAATGTTCTTGTGTTTAACCTGCTTGTGTGAAGTAATTTCTCCTCATATTGTAAAAGCATTTATATTTTGGCTGATGTTTCTTTCCAACATTACATTCCTTTATTTGTCTATCTTTTTTTCTTCTTAATTGTTAAAGAATAAAAAAAGTCTTTCACATTTACTATGCAAATGATCCATGTTCATTGTAAAAAGTTTCAGGAAATGACCAAAAAGCAAAAAAGCAGAAACAGGAAAAACATCTCACATCTCCCCAGTCAGAATATTTAGTTTACCCCTTCTATATTCCTGCTTATATAAAGATAAAAGGAAGGACACATTGCAGGACTGAGTAATGGTACCTAACTAAACTGATGGACATTAGGTAAACTGATGAATTAAATAGATACAGACAGCCAACAGTGTCACCACCTATAAAGTAATAAAGGGCATCTTAATTAAAAGGATTTAGATTCAAATTAAATCATTTCATAAAGCTAATTTAAAAACAAATTAGGGTATAATTAAAAGAGTTGCTGAATTCCATCCATAAGCTTCATCATCTTAAAAGAGTATTAAATCTTATAAGCCTTCTCTAAATTTTAGAAAACAATCAGAAATATATTTATAAAAGTTTAATCATCTGCTTTTTTTAATTATGCATGAATTTTACTATATTTTAACTATGCACCATATTAAACACTGTGAATGGAAATTAGCACTCTGATTTCCCTTCTGATCTCTTGCATTTATTGGTAGGTTTTACCTATCCAGTCTGTGGCCCTTATTATATTGTGTGGCAGTGATTTCTACAATTATTTAGTTTTAGTTACCTATGTAAATAATTTCAGTAATTCTTACCAGTTTTGTTCCATATCTTCTGCACTCTTGAGCTAATATTTTTTACTTATCTCTTGGCTCAGATGGTGCAGAATCTGCCTGAAATACAGGAGACTTGGGTTCGACTCCTGAGTTGGTAATATCCCCTGGAGAAGGGAATGGCAACCCACTCCAGTATTCTTGCCTGGAGAATCTCATGAACAGAAGAGCCTGGCGGGAGGCAGTCCATGGGGTCCCAAAGAGTGGGACGCCACCGCAGCAACTAACACTTTGTTATTGGCCCTGTTTAGATTGCTTAGGAGAATTTTTAAACTTTTATTTTTTTCCCCTTCGAACATGCTCATAGTTTTTGACTTGTATGTATAAATATAGATTTTGGGCTTAGAACTAAAATTCTCAGATACCACTTCTTTTCCTCAGAAAATTTCCCAGAGTGTTGTTCCTTTCCTCTGGAATTGTGTGTTGCTGTAGAAAAGATCACCCATTCATTCACTCACTAAGTATTTCACTGAGTGTCCACTAGGGATTAGGCACTAGCCTAAAAGCAGGAGTCATCAATGAACACAACAGACAAAATCCTTGCCTTCATAGAGATCACTTTCTAGTGGAGGAAAACAAAAATATAGAAGTAGAAAAGTGCCAGTTTGGACCAAAGAGGTTTAACCTTTGGCTCATGTCCTCTGGGTGGCCTCTTTCCTATGGCCTCTTTCCTCTCCCAGTCCAACCCCCTCAAAATGGCAAATGGCTACTATCTGAGAAGTTTAGTGGTATTTCTGCTACTGTTCTGAAGTCCCAAACAGTGATAAACACTGCAATCTCTCCCATCCACATTTATCTTGGGGCCTTCAAATGCTCTCAGCTGGCAACATACAGCAACTGAGACCAAGGGAGATTTGAAGACCCAAAAAGATAATAAAAGGCATTGAAGTTTTTGAGAAATAGGATCCCACACATACATTGCTAATGGGAATATAAAATGCTACAGCAACTTTGGAAAATAGAAGTTCCTTAAAATGGTGATCATAAAGTTATCATTATGACTTAGTTTCATTTCTGGGTACATCCCCAAAACAAACAAACAAAATATATGCCTGTACAGCAACCTGTAGGCTTCCCAGGTGGTGTGGTAATAAAGAATCCACCTGCCAATGCAAGAGATGCCAGATACTGGGTCTGATCCCTGCATTGGGAAGATCCCTGGGAGAAGGGAATGGTTGCCCACTCCAGTGTTCTTGCCTGGAGAATGTCATGGATAGAACAGCCTGGCCAGCTACAGTCCATGGGGTCGCAAAGAGTTGAACATGACTGAGGGAGTAACATTTTGGAACCAAAAGTGACAGATATCATAAACCACAGTGATGGGAAAAGATATCACTAAGGCTCTGGGAACTGATTTTATTTCTTATAAGTGTCTCCTATTTTATAGGTGGGTTTTCCAGAACTCTCTGATTCCCAAATTTATATTTCTGGGACTTCCTAATAAGCAGTAGATTTATAGAGGTTAGAGACCAAGGCTATGCATAGATTCTGCTACGCGGAAATGCTGTTGGTGGTTTTGTGATGTCATTGATCTTACGGATTGATGGTGAAGAAAGTCACAGTGGGCAGACGCCCAATTGCCAGTGGTCTCACCAGTGGATGACAGGAAACCCCACATCTATCTTTCTGCAAGCTTCTTAGTGAAGCCTCTCAACCATAAGCGAAAGTCTGAATGTACCTGGCCTTGACGAACCCACTCTGGAATAAGGCGCTGTCTCCCAAGTCAACTTCACGTTCCCTTCCTCTTTGCAATAGAATAAACCACCCCGACACACACCACAGAAGCATTTTGGAGGGATGCTGTGATAACTACCAAACTGATTATTACAAATACCAGATGGATGGGTCATAGGGTTCTTTCACAAACGCCAAGAAAGGCCATCATTAAGCCATTTCAGTCCCAAGTCTATACCTTTGGTTAGTTGAGTTCTGAGCAATTCCTCTCTCTCGGTTCTATTCACCCACCACTGGCTAACAACCAACCAAAGTGAGCCCTCGGGGGACTTGGCTGAACTTCTGCACCTCACCTGTGTCTTGCTCCTCACCTGCCCTTGAGGCCTACACCAACGTCCACTGAAATCCTCTCCCACTTCCAGTCATGCCCATTGTTTGGGCATGTAATCCCTTGCTCCACCTTTCTCTTCAGATGGCTGGGTAGTTTTTCCATTTTTCCCTTGATTTAGAGGGGAAATGGGGCCCTTGGAAGAACTGAGTGTCACGGGTGTTAGTAACACAAGATGCTGCTGCTGCTGCTAAGTCGCTTCAGTCGTGTCCGACTCTGTGTGACCCCGTAGACGGCAGCCCACCAGGCTCCCCTGTCCCTGGGATTCTCCAGGCAAGAACACTGGAGTGGGTTGCCATTTCCTTCTCCAATGCCTGAAAGTGAAAAGTGAAAGTGAAGTCGCTCAGTCGTGTCCAACTCTTCTCGACCCCATGGACTGCAGCCCACCAGGCTCCTCCATCCATGAGATTTTCCAGGCAAGAGTACTGGACTGGGGTGCCATCACCTTCTCTGAACACAAGATGCTAATAGGATGTAATTGGACCACATAAATTATCTGCTGGTGGTAAAATTAGTGTCTTTTTTGTTTAGACTGTGAATAAGACTTGTCCCTTTTTTCACGTTTTGTTAAGGATACCTCCCTTCTTCTTTGAGATCACACAAAGCCCAAACCAGAAGTTAGAACCCACTGAAGGACACCAGCTTTAGATTTAGAAGTCCTGTGACATGGCACAGTGAGACGTACCTAGAGGTCTGTTATATTTGAATTTATTTAATTAATTATCTTATAATGCCTTACCAACAATTGTTTATGATAATCTGGTAGCATCAAAAATATTATCATATAATCCTAAGTAAACAATTTTTCTGAGCTGACAGTAAATATCAATTTCAGCTTCATACACAAATTGATAAAAAAAACACAACTACTATAAACAATTATTTATAATTAGAATACAAAGTGAATTAAGATTATTTTCCCTTTGAAACAGTATTCTGGATAAATGCTTTATTAGTAAACAAATAGACAACTCATGTTCCTTCATTCCAAAAAGGTGATTTTTTTCAAGTTGATTACTAATTTGAATATCATGTATCTACAGAAAGTAAACTGTAACTTGTACACAAAATAATGCCTGGAGATTTATCTAAATATTTTTCAAGCTATGCAAAATCATATCAATCTTTTAGAGTAATGTCAAGTTTATGCTGATTTACAAGTACTACAGAGGAGTTTATTAGATTTTATAAAAGGCCCTCACATGTTATATACTGTTCTTAAAGAAAAATGCATATTTTCATTTGTAATAAATCCAAAACTAACTCTTGGCTTAAAAAAAATAAAATAAAACCTCATAACAGAATTTAAATTAGGACTGTGACTGTGTTTTTTGTATATTTCATTCTGAATATTATTCTTTAAGTTAATTCCTAAATATGAATCATGTGGCCTATTTTAAAAATGTTTACTATTACACTGTAGGCTAATGACTTAGTAATAAAGACTGAGAGAATTCATAAGATGAATATCTAGTTACATTGGGTTGATTGCCAAAAAAATGACTCCACAAGTAAAATCACTCTACTGGTAAATGCTATATAAATTTTCCACAACAAAAAGCTAATTTCACTGGTCATCAATGTGTGTGAAGAAAAGACTTTTTCAATAGTCTTCTCAATAAACTTAAAAAAAAGTTAGCGACATGTCTTTTGTGATTTTGATATTGACAGGGGCTCTAAAGTATAAAGTCTATAGTTAAAGCAATTAGTTCAGTCAATTAAATAAAAAAGAAACAATGAAACAAAGGTAAATTGTTTTTTGAACTTCAATACTTTAGCTATTGAAGGTGACATTAAATGGAGTGATTTCAATATATATTGAAAGAAATATAGCCTTGGGTTTTATTTATTTATTTATTATCATTACAGATTTATTTTATTGCTTTATCCAGTTGGCTTTTTTAAAATATATATATTTCATTGAAGTATATTGACTTACAATGTTTCAGATGCACAGCAAGGTGATTCAGTTATACAAATACACATATATTATTTTTGAAATTATTTTCCATCATACGTTATTATAAGATATTGATTCTAGTTCCCTGTGCTATGCAGTAAACTTTTGTTGCTTGTTTCATATCTATTCTTTAATTTTATCTATTATTATTATTATTTACTTTACAATATTGTATTGGTTTTGCCACACATCAACATGAATCCGCCACGGGTGTACACATGTTCCCAATCCTGAACCCCCCTTCCAACCTCCCCCCCGACACCATACCTCCAGGTCATCTCAGTGCACCGGCCCCGAGCATCCTGCATCCTGCATTGAACCTAGACTGGTGATTCATTTCTTATATGATATTATACATGTTTCAATGCCATTCTCCCAAATCATCCCACCCTCACCCTCTCCCACAGAGTCCAAAATACTGTTCGATATATCTGTGTCTCTTTTGCTGTCTCGCATACAGGGTTATCGTTACCATCTTTCTAAATTCCATATATATGCATTAGTATACTGTATTGGTGTTTTTCTTTCTGGTTTACTTCACTCTGTATAATCGGCCCCAGTTTCATCCACCTCACTAGAATGGATTCAAATGTGTTCTTTTTAATGGCTGAGTAATACGCCATTGTGTATATGTACCACAGCTTTCTTATCCATTCGTCTGCTGATGGACATCTAGGTTGCTTCCATGTCCTGGCTATTATTAAACAGTGCTGCAATGAACATTGGGGTACACGTGTCTCTTTCAATTCTGGTTTCCTCAGTGTGTATGCCCAGCAGTGGGATTGCTGGGTCATAAGGCAGTTGTATTTCCAGTTTTTTAAGGAATCTCCACACTGTTCTCCATAGTGGCTGTTCTAGTTTGCATTTGCACCAACAGTGTAAGAGGGTTCCCTTTTCTCCACACCCTCTCCAGCATTTATTGCTTGTAGACTTCTGGATCGCAGCCATTCTGACTGGCATGAAATGGTACGTCATTGTGGTTAGATTTGCATTTCTCTAAATGAGTGATGTTGAGCATCTTTTCATGTGCTTGTTAGCCATCTGTGTGTCTTCTTTGGAGAAATATCTATTTAGTTCTTTGGCCCATTTCTTGATTGGGCCATTTATTTTTCTGGAATTGAGCTGCAGGAGTTGCTTGTATATTTTTGAAGTTAGTTGTTTGTCAGTTGCTTCATTTACTATTATTTTCTCCCATTTTGAAGGCTGCCTTTCACCTTGTTTATAGTTTCCTTTGTTGTGCAGAAGCTTTTAATTTTAATTAGGTCCCATTTGTTTATTTTTGCTTTTATTTCCAATATTCTGGGAGGTGGGTCATAGAGGATCCTGCTGTGATGTATGTCAGAAAGTATTTTGCCTATGTTCTCCTCTAGGAGTTTTATAGTTTCTGGTCTTACATTTAGATCTTTAATCCACTTTGAGTTTATTTTTGTGTATGGTGTTAGAAAGTGATCTAGTTTCATTCTTTTACAAGTGGTTGACCAGTTTTCCCAGCACTACTTGTTAAAGAGATTGTCTTTAATCCATTGCATATTCTTGCCTCCTTTGCCAAAGATAAGGTGTCCATAGGTGTGTGGATTTATCTCTGGGCTTTCTATTTTGTTCCATTGATCTATATTTCTTTCTTTGTGCCAGTACCATACTGTCTTGATGACTGTGGCTTTGTAGTAGAGCCTGAAATCAGGCAAGTTGATTCCTCCAGTTCCATTCTTCTTTCTCAAGATTGCTTTGGCTATTCGAGGTTTGTTTGTTTTTTTTGTTTTTTTTTTTTTTTTTTGTATTTCCATACAAATTGTGAAATTATTTGTTCTTGCTCTGGGGAAAATACCCTTGGTAGCTTGATAGGGATTGCATTGAATCTGTAGATTGTTTTGGGTAGTATACTCATTTTCACTATATTGATTCTTCCGATCCATGAACATGGTATATTTCTCCATCTATTAGTATCTTCTTTGATTTCTTTCACCAGTGTTTTATAGTTTTCTATATATAGGTCTTTAGTTTTTTTAGGTATATATATTCCTAAGTATTTTATTCTTTTCATTGCAATGGTGAATGGAATTGTTTCCTTTATTTCTTTTTCTATTTTCTCATTATTAATGTATAGGAATCCAAGGGATTTCTGTGTGTTGATTTTATATCCTGCAACTTTAATATATTCATTGATTAGCTCTAGTAATTTTCTGGTGGAGTCTTTAGAGTTTTCTGTGTAGAGAATCATGTCATCTGCAAACAGTGAGAGTTTTACTTCTTCTTTTCCAATTTGGATTCCTTTTATTTCTCTCTCTGCTCTGATTGCTGTGGCCAAAACTTCCAGAACTATGTTGAATAGTAGTGGTGAAAGTGGGCACCCTTGTCTTGTTCCTGACTTTAGGGGAAATGCTTTCAATTTTTTCACCATTAAGGATAATGTTTGCTGTGGGTGTGTCATATATAGCTTTTATTATGTTGAGGTATGTTCCTTCTATTCCTGCTTTCTGGAGAGTTTTTATGATAAATGGATAGTTAGTAGAAGGAAAGAAATCTTAAAAATTAGGGCAGAAATAAATGCAAAAGAAACAAAAGAGACCATAGCAAAAATCAACAAAGCCAAAAGCTGGTTCTCTGAAAGGATAAATAAAACTGACAAACCATTAGCCAGACTCATTAAGAAACAAAGGGAGAAAAATCAAATCAATAAAATTAGAAATGAAAATGGACAGATCACAACAGACAACACAGAAATAGAAAGGATCATAAGAGACTACTATCAGCAATTATATGTCAATAAAATGGACAACATGGAAGAAATGGACAAATTCTTAGAAAAGTACAACTTTCCAAAACTGAAAAGGAAGAAATAGAAAATCTTTCCAGGAAGAAATAGAAAATCTTAACAGACCCATCACAAGCATGGAAAATGAAACTGTAATCAGAAATCTTCCAGCAAACAAAAGCCCAGGTCCAGATGACTTCACAGATGAATTCTACCAAAAATTTAGAGAAGAGCTAATACCTATCCTACTCAAACTCTTCCAGAAAATTGCAGAGGAAGGTAAACTTCCAAACTCATTCTATGAGGGCCATCATCACCCTAATACCAAAACCTGACAAAGATGCCACAAAAAAAGAAAACTACAGGCCAATATCACTGATGAACATAGATGCAAAAATCCTTAACAAAATTCTATCAATCAGAATCCAACAACACATTAAAAAGATCATACACCATGACCAAGTGGACTTTATCCCAGGGATGCAAGGATTCTTCAATATCCACAAATCAATCAATGTAATACACCACATTAACAAATTGAAAAATAAAAGCTATATGATTATCTCAATAGATGCAGAGAAAGCCTTTGACAAAATTCAACATCCATTTATGATAAAAACTCTCCAGCCTTGGATTTTAAAAAGATGTACCTTATATCACCTAAAATCTCTTAAGAATGCTTAAAGGCATGGTATTCAGATAACCTATGAGGTAAGTGAGATCAACAAAATATTTATTTTTGATACATTTAAATGATTAAAAGATTCTACATTTCTAATTAATTTATAAGAATCATTGTGTGTGTGTGTGTGTGTGTGTGTTTTAGTCATTTGGTCATTTCCAGCTCTTTGTGACCCCATGGGCTCTTTGTGCCCACCAACTTCTTCTGTCCATGGAATTTTCCAGGCAGGACTACTAGAGTGTGTTGCAATTTCCTTCTTCAGGGGATATTCCTGACCCAGGTATCAAACTCATGCTTCCTACATTGCAGGAGGGTTCTTTACCACTGTGCTACCTGGGAAGCCCTTAAAGCCTAACAATGTGACAATATATATCTATAATTATGAATTGCCAAGAAAAAGTGAGCAGAACTCACCACCCAGTGAGTCAGCACTTCTTCAGTAATAATTTTCCTAGTTCTTGACTTTCTTGAGTCCAATCTAAGAAGGATATGAGTTAGGTCAAGGAATTCTCACTTTGGAAGATCTCTGGACTTATCTATGGGTACCAGGACTCCTGAGAATAAGGAGAAGCTTGTATAATGGAGACTAATGTGGTCCTTAACCATTCATAGGGGCTTCACCTCTCTTCTGAGTGAGGGGTCCCCAAGGCTTTATCCCAGAAACAGCCAGAGCAAGGGTAAAGAACTTCCAGGCAATGGAAACCACTAATATCCTAAGCCCACCTTAGTAGGTATTAAAGACCTCAGGATGAAGCGAGAATAAAATTGAATTTCAGACTGAAAGGGGAGAAAATATTACTTTCTCACACTAACCATTATGCTTGGTTCACTGTGTAATTTTAATCCTTCCAGTCAGAAACCGTGTAATGGGATTCAAGAAATGTTCATTCAACAGTTAATATAAATAAGCCTACCCCTTCCCCCACCCTGTGAGCACGAATCTGAATCATCAGCATTTTTTGAGCTCTTACAATGAAAAGTCTTGGGCTCAAGAACGATAGAAAGGTAACTTTTCTGAATTTACAGAATCCAGAAAGGCTTTCTGTCAGAACTAGAAAAACCAAGGGTTAAAGACGTTAAGATTCTGGAAAACCACGAACAGCCTGAACCCATCTCCACATGGTGAAAAATTAGTAGGACAATAAGCTTTCCTTTTCAATCTTCTTTAATGAAAAGTTTAATTACTGTATTTGCTGCCTTTAACATTTGCCTGCAAAAAATGAAAATGTAATGATGTGCTATTTTTGAAAAACACCTTTGTGGGTGATGCTGAGAACACCTGCTGCAAACTTGAGGGGGAGGTTTCTCAGACAAAACAAGATGAAACAAACAGAAAGTAAAATTGGCTTATCCAAATACCTAGGGACTAAAAGGAACGATCACACCATTTTATTTTCTTTTTAAATTTAAGAGAAGATTCTGGATTTTGTTTATAGCACTCTTGTATATTCTATGGGCTTCCCATATAGCTCATCAGGTAAAGAATCCACCTCCAATGCAGGAGACCCCAGTTCGATTCCTGGGTGTGGAATATCCGCTGGAGAAGGGAACGGCTACTCACTCCAGTATTTTGGCCTGTAAAAGTCCATGGACAGTACAGTCCATGGAAGGTATATATACATTCTTGTATATTCTCTAGGTTTGGACAAAATGTAATGTCATGTTTCCACCATTATAGTATAATACAGAGTAAATATGTGTGTGTGTGTGTGCATGTGCATGCATGCACACACACACACACACACACACACACACACACACACGCATGTTCCATTGTGTCTGACTCTTTGCGACCCCATGGACTGTAGCCCACCAGGCTCCTCTGTCCATGGGATTTTCCAGGCAAGGATACTGCAGTGAGTTGCCAATTCCTTCTCCAAGGGATCATCTGACCCAGGGAACAAACCTGAATCCTATGTCTCCTGCATTGGCAGACAGTTTCTATTTTACTTCCATAAAAATCCCCTGTGCACCATCTATTCATCCCTTAGCACCATACCTAACTCCTGGCAACTGTATGTTTACTGTCTCAATAATTTTGCTTTTTATAGAATTCCATCTTGTTGAAATAATAAAGTATGTAGTCTTTTCAGACTGGCTTCTTTCACTTAATGATATGCATTAAATGTTCCTCTCTGTCTTGTCAAGGCTTGATAGTCTGTTTCTTTTAACACTGAAAATTATTCCATTGTCTGAATGTACTACAGTTTTCTTTGTCCATTCACATCTTTGTTGGTTCAAAGTTCTGGAAATTATAAATAAAGCTGCTATAAACACCTGTGTGTAGGTATTTGTAAAGACATAAGTTATCAAATTCTTTGGATAAATACCAAGGAGTTCAATAGCCCAATTGTATAAAAGTATGTTTAGTTTTATAAGAAACCACCACTGTCCTCCAAAATGGCTGCACCATTTTTGAATTCACATCAGCCATCAATAAGAGTCCCTATTGCTCCACATTCTCACCAGCATTTGTTGTGGTCAGTGTTTGGATTTTGGCCATTTTCATAGGTATGTAGAGGTGCCTCATGTTTTTAATTTGCATTTCCCTGGTGATATAGAATGTGGAGCATCTTTTCATGTGTTTATTTGCCATCTGTTTATCTTCTCTGGTAAAGTGGCTGTGAAGGTCTTTGTCCCATTTTTAATAGAGTTGTTTGTCTTCCTGTCATTGAAATTTAAGAGTCATTTGTGTCTTTTAGAAGTTGGTCCTTATCTGATATATCTATTGAAAATATTTTCTCTCAATATGCGGTTTGTTTTTCATTGTATTTTCAAAGCCTTTGGTGGTGCAGAATTTTTTGTTGTTTTGTTATTGAAATCTAACTTACCAGTTATTTCTTTGTTGGATCACATATCTGAAAAGTCATCACCAAACTTGATACTATGTTATTTTCAAAGTTGGCACTTAGTTTTACTTATCAATTCTATTTTTAATTTATGGATTTTAGCTGTCATTATCAATTATCTCCTTTTTAAGTTTAACACTTTTCATTTTTTTCTAGTTCTTAAATTAAACCTTTTATATATTCTTAAATACTTTTATGTAATAAAATGATTTTCTAGATAGTAAATATAGTTTAATCACATTTCATAGACATTACAAAATGTGTTCTCATTTTGGTAATTTCCAACTTTTTATAAGAGTCTTTTTTCCCTTTAATTCAAAGATGGTTTAAAATTTTAGTTATTGCCATTATTGTTAAATTTTAGCTTTATTTCATTGTGGTTACAGAATGTGGCTTTAAAGATCTCTTCTTTGGAAGTTTCCTTGTGGCTAAGTACATTTTGTTACATAAATTAATTTTATGCTCATATCATTTGGCCTGATAATTCAACTTACAGGAATGTGATTTTTTTCTGAGAAAATAAAATATTTGTGTACAAGTAAGTTTATCACCACTTTACTCACCAAAGAGAAAATTTGCCATCAATCAAATTATCATAGTAGCCATAAAAAAATGGCAATATGGGGACAGCTATTAACAAATGCATTTAAAAGTCAGGGATGAAGGAAATTCTGGTCAAAAGGTATAGAGAGCAACCTATTCTTTACAGAGTGATTTGCATGTGTGCATGCTCTGCTGCTGCTGCTGCTGCTAAGTCGCTTCAGTCGTGTCTGACTCTGTGCGACCCCATAGATGGCAGCCCACTAGGCTCCTCAGTCCCTGGGATTCTCCAGGCAAGAACACTGGAGTGCGTTGCCATTTCCTTCTCTGGAGGATCTTCTTGACCCAAGGATCAAACCCACGTCTGCATCTCTTTCATTGCCAAGTGGATTCTTTACCACTATACCAGCTGGGAAGTCAAGAAGATGATTTACATGTGTACAAAAAAGACTGATTTGAATACAATGAGAAGCTAATGATAATTGTTCTATAAAACGTGGGACACCCGGCAGCCCCAGCCTCTATGACCCTTAACCCCCAGGTGACAGACAAGCATTTGGTGATCACAGAGGAAAAGCTTTCCAACTTTGGAGGTTTGCAGAGTGCTCTCACAGCTCACCCACTTCCTTTCTTGAGAGGGAGATGAGGCAAAAAGGTGAGGCCATCACTAGGAGGAGTTTCTTCCCTGTACAAATGAGGAAGTCCTCTTCTACTGAGAAGGGTGCATTGTGCTTATAGGGTGAGACTGCCCTGGGGGAGGAAAGCATCCTGGAGGCCTCCTGGGGGTACGCTTCCCATCTTCCACATCTTTCTGACTCCTCTACTAGGAGGGTCCAGCTGCCTGGCAACTGGCTGAATAGAGGGCCCTTCCCTCCTTGAGGGTGCTGTGCTGTGCTAAGTCGCTCAGTCATGTCCAACTCTTTGCGACCCCATGGACTGCAGTCTGCCAGGCTCCTCTGTTCATGGGATTCTCCAGGCAAGAATACAGGAGTGGGTTCCCATTTCCTTCTCCAGGGGATCTTCTAGAAAATTAGAGATACCAAGGGAATATTTCATGCAAAGATGAGTACAATAAAGGACAGAAATATTATGGACCTAACAGGAGCAGAAGATATTAAGAAGAGGTGGCAAGAGTACCCAGAATTATATTAAAAAGATCTTCATGACCCAGATAACCATGTTGGTGTGATCACTCACCTAGAACCAGACATCCTGGACTGTGAAGTCAAGTGATCTTTAGGAAGCATCACTATGAAGAAAGCTGTTGGAGCTGATGGAATTCCAGTTGAGCTATTTCAAATTCTAAAAGATGGTGCTGTGAAAGTGTTGCACTCAATATGCCTGCAAATTTGGAAAACTCAGCAGTGGCTAGAAGACTAGAAAAGGTCCATTTTCATTCCGGTCCCAAAGAAAGGCAATGCAAAAGAACGTTCAAACTGCAGCACAATTGCACTCATCTCACATACTAGCAAAGTAAAGCTCAAAATTCTCCAAGCCAGACTTCAACAGTACATGAACTCTGAACTTCCAGATGTTCAAGCTGAGTTGAGAAAAGACAGAGGAACCAGAAATCAGATGACACCACCCTTATGGCAGAAAGTGAAGAACTAAAGAGCCTCTTGAGGAAAGTAAAACAGGAGAGTGAAAAAGTTGGCTTAAAATTCAACATCCAGAAAACTAAGAGCATGGCATCTGGTCCCACCACTTCATGGCAAATAAATGGGGAAACTGGAAACAGTGGGAGACTTTATTTGGGGGGGGCTCCAAAATCACTGCAGATGGTGACTACAACCATGAAATTAAAAGATGCTTGCTCCTTGGAAGAAAAACTATGGCCAACCTAGACAGCATATTAAAAAGCAGAGACATTACTTTGCCAACAAAGGTCCATCTAGGCAAAGCTATGGTTTTTTCAGTAGTCATGTATGGATGTGAGAGTTGGACCATAAAGAAAGCTGAGTGCCAAAGAATTGATGCTTTTGAAGTGTGGTGTTGGAGAAGACTTGAGAGTCCCTTGGACTGCAAGAAGATCCAACAAGTCAATCCTAAAGGAAATCAGTCCTGAATATTCATTGGAAGGACTGATGCTGAAGCTGAAACTCTGATACTTTGGCCACCTGATGTGAAGAGTGGACTCATTTGAAAAGACCCTAATGCTGAGAAAGATTGAAGTCAGGAGGAGAAGGGGACGACAGAGGATGAGATGGTTTGATGGCATCACCAACTGGAGGGACATGAGTTTGAGTAAGCTCTAGGAGTTGGAGATGGACAGGGAAGCCTGGGTGCTACAGTCGATGGTTTTGCAAAGCGTCGGACATGACTGAGCAACTGAACAGAACAGACAGAACAGAAAACACAGACATTGTATGTCTTCTCATTATATGTCTTTGGTTGTGGGTAAATATCTTGGGCCAACAGACATTTAACAAATTCTGTACTATTAGACCCATACACTAAGCCACAAAAAATCAGATACCAAAATTACTCATTCAGTCATTGTCTATTAGCAGGGTTTTCTCACCCCCAGTATTGGCATGTCTCATTCAACCCCTAAATTTGGAAGACTTGAAGCCAATTCCTCATCAACACTGTTTGTAATCAGATCTAATCAGGGAAAGGCTACTTAGAATACTAGTTAATGTCATTTATAAGACAATATTAAAATATTGTCTTCAATATCAATCTTATTGGCCTTAAACGCAAATGAAATGAAAAAATAGCTGATGGTTGAATAGAAGGCTAGTAGTGGGGACCCTACTTTGAGTGTCCTTCTTGAAAGCATTTAGCTCATTGCCATGAGCTGTGGTTTCTTAATGTATCTTTGTTGGGAAATGATCAGACACAGACAGCAGATACCAGAATTTTATTCAAAGATTATTGTGGGTTTTTTAGGCACAAAAACAAAAAAAGGAGTTAAGATATGATTTCCACATTTCCCAGAACATTATGTCCACATCATTAAGGATGAAACTGAGGACATTTTGGGTAGCTTTGATGTTAAAAGAAAATGTCTTAAAAGAGATTGTGTTAAAGTTAAGATTAATCTAAATGGAATAACATCCTGAAAAATATATTTTCAATGTCTCTAATATATCAGAGTATCATTCCAAGTTTGAAATATGTTAATAATGTATTTTTCAGGGATTTTTCTATTATACAAATTTATTGGGATTTTTCTCACTATATAAATGTGAACATTGCCTGTAAGTAATAGATTTAACCCTATGGCATTGAATTTTGTTGGTCAAAAAGTGGTGATTATCAACAATTTCCCATCGTTAACATCATAAATGTGAGAGAAGTTCTATCCTATGTAAGATGGATCATAAGCCAGTGTTTGAGGAAAGGAGTCTCCTATATTATTCAGTGTGAAATTATTCTACTCTTTATATTTTACTCTTTCTACCCAAGTTCACCAAATTTTTTACATGTGTTCCATGAATCTGGAAGGAAACAAAATGTTGTGGTTTTCTGCTTCTGCATTATGAATTTCCCAAAACTTATTTAATTAAAGATCAGGCCCCTTGTTAGCAAGTTTTTATTGATGTTTAGACATCTTAGTTTGAAGGTTATTGAAAGTTAGTGGCCAAGCCGTTTGGGGGCGACTCCGTTCATGGAGGCATTTATCTCATATCTAGTTATTCTCCAGGAGTGATTCTCAGCCTTGGCTCTACATCAAAATCCACCCAGCTTTTAACAGTCCCAAAGCCTAGGGCTGGCTCTGGTTCAGAAGCTTTGGGGAGAGGGATCCAGGCAGTGGTATTTTTGAAAGCTCTCCGAATCCAAACTGCAGCCAAGACAGAGAACCGCTGCTCGCCACCAGTTTTTCCAAATCTGTATTGGCTAAACTTCTTACACCTGAAATGCAATCTGCTTTATCCCTTGGCACCAGGATGCAAGACTGACATTTTAGAAGATATTTATGTAAATCACAAGCTAATATGCCATCAATTTGTCATGAGACTGCACAGAAATTACTCCAAACCAAACCTGACAGACCTCTTACTCTGCTAATACTTATTAAACTGTAGTGACATTAAAAAAATAAAAGGTCAAACAAATGTATTTTTACTATATTTTCTTCTGTAAGCTGAGCTTCCCAGGTGGCGCTAGTGGTAAAGAACCCACCTACCAATGCAGGAAACACAAGGGACTTGGATCCGATCCCTGGGTCAGTAAGGTCCCCTGGAGGAGGGCATGGCAACCCACTCCAGTATCCCTGTCTGGAGAATCCCATAGACAGAGGAGCCTGGCCGGCTGCAGTCCATGGGGTCGCAGCAACTTAGCACACATGCACTTCTGCAAGGAAGGGATGATTTCTATGCTACAGTGTAGAAAGTAAAAACACTAACAGTTCCTAATATTTTTAAACGTGAAAATACTGTGAACTGAGGCATGATTCTATAGACAGGACAATAAATGTGTGAACTTTACAGAAGCTTTGGTTTCCAAAGCACCAGGGTCACCAAACAAAATTTGTCTTTAAAGTAATAAATCTATGGAAATACCTAAGACTATAAAAAATGTGGTGTACATTATTCAGTTTGGTAATGTACATATCACTTATTTTTGCAAATGCAAAGTAACTTATGTAGTTCTGTCCACTTTAAATTTATAATAGGTCAAATTTATAAAAACAGAGTTACAAATTTGAAGCTTTTGAACTGTGGTGCTGGAGAAGACTCTTGAGAGTCCCTTGGACTGCAAGGAGATCAAACCATTCATCCTAAAGGAAATCAACACTGAATATTCATTGGAAGGACTGGTGCTGAAGCTGAAGCTCCAATACTTTGGACACCTGATGCAAAGAGCTGACTCACTGGAAAAGATCCCAATGCTGGGTAAGATAGAGGGCAAGAGGAGAAAGAGATGACAGAGGATGAGATGGTTGGATGGCATCACTGACTCAATGGACATGAATTTGAGCAAGCCCCATGAGACAGTGAAGGGCAGGGAAGCCTGGCGTGCTGAAGTTCATGGGCTCACAAAGAGCCAGACACAACTTAGTTACTGAGCAACAATAAATTTAGGAGTTAGGGCAAAAAAAACATATTTAGCAGTAACTATGTTTTTCTTTTGATAAACAAATATGGGAGGTAGAAAACTTAGGGACTGGGCACCCCCTGTGGAGGTCAACACTTGTGAAAGTCCAGACTCAACCACTTGCTGACTGTGGAAAATTGGGCAAGCTATTCAGTATCTCAGGCCTTATTCTCCCTCCCCAAGAAATGGGAATAATTATAAGCTGCACTTGCCTCATACCCATTCTTCAAGCAGAACAGTGCATGTGAAATGCTTCAAACAGCACATCGCAGTTACAGAGCAGCCAAGTGATATTATTTAATTTGCTTGCTATCCAACCTGATATTCTTTGGGGAAGGATGCTTTTTATAGTTAATATCTACTTATGTCAACTCCCTTTGGTTAAAAGGCCACCAATTAATTTTGCAAATGTAGCTGATGGCATTTGCTAAAAAAAGACAAATTTTGTCACAAGATTTTTAAAAATTTAAAATTAACGAGGCTCAAATAGATTATTACTCCAAAGAAGAATCAGTGTATCCTAATGGTTGTGCTTATATAATTTACTCGGACAGCCTCAGCCAGAGTTCTGAAAGCACCATAATCCTTAGCTTTGGTCAATGACAAAATTTTCAATGGTAAGACTAGATTAATAAGAACTTGTATTTCCTCATGTTGTAAGGATTAATGAAGGATACATGAAGTACATAAGATACTTCATGTAAAGCCCTGAGAATACCATCTGCATATATAAAATTGAAAATTAATGTGTTAGCATGGTGCTGTGCTGTTCTGTGCTTAGTTGCTCAATGGTGTCTGACTCTGCAACCTCATGGACCACACCTGCCAGGCTCTTCTGTCCATGGAATTTCCTGGGCAAGAATACTGGAGCCATTTTTTACTCCAGGGGATCTTCCCAACCCAGGGGTTGAACCCAGGTCTCCTGCATTGCAGGCAGATTTTTTACCATCTGAGCCACCAGGGAAGGCCCAAAAGGCCATTACCAGAAGCCTTCACCAGACACCTCACTGAAGGAATGAGGACTCATCTCTTTCTAACCTGCTACCAGAAAAGAAAAGGGCCTCAAGATAATTGCATTAGAGCAATGGTGAACGAACTCTGAAGGCATGAATTGACCCACCTGCCCCCGAGTTGTAAACACTCGGGCTGTGTTCCCAGAGAGATGGGCAGGTGTACTCGGGATCTGAAATAGAGTTCCCTTGTATTCCCAAGAAAAGTTAGTACTTCTGAGTAGCAGTGCAGTACTGAAGATACTGTATGTGCTTAGTAAGTGGCTATCTATATTCCTACAAATTCTATGAAAATACTGTCTGGTAGCTTCAGTTCAGTTTAGTTCAGTCGCTCAGTCGTGTCCGACTCTTTGAGACCCCATGAATCACAGCACGCCTGACCTCCCTGTCCATCACCAACTCCTGGAGTTCACTCAGACTCACGTCCATCGAGTCAGTGATGCCATTCAGCCATCTCATACTCTGTCATCCCCTTCTCCTCCTGCCCCCAATCCCTCCCAGCATTAGAGTCCTTTCCAATGAGTCAACTCTTCGCATGAGGTGGCCAAAGTACTGGAGTTTCAGCTTCAGCATCATTCCCTCCGAAGAAATCCCAGGGCTGATTTCCTTCAGAATGGACTGGTGGATCTCCTTGCAGTCCAAGGGACTCTCAAGAGTCTTCTCCAACACCACAGTTCAAAAGCATCAATTCTTCGGCACTCAGCTTTCTTCACAGTCCAGCTCTCACATCCATACGTGACCACTGGAAAAACCATAGCCTTGACTAGACAGACCTTTGTTGGCAAAGTAATGTCTCTGCTTTTGAATATGCTATCTAGGTTGGTCATAACTTTTCTTCCAAGCAGTAAGCATCTTTTAACTTCATGGCTGAGGTCACCATCTGCAGTGATTTTGGAGCCCCCAAAAAATGAAGTCTGACACTGTTTCCACAGTTTCCCCATCTATTTCCCATGAAGTGATGGGACCAGATGCCATGATCTTCATTTTCTGAATGTTGAGCTTTTAGCCAACTTTTTCACTCTCCTCTTTCACTTTCATCTGGTAGCTTAGGACAACAAAAAATAAGTGAAACTACTTAAAAGAATGAAGAATCTTGTTCAACACCATTTAAGACTGAAGCAGAACCAAAGATTAGCTGAAAACCAGATTCTAAACACCTCATAGTTCACATTTTTAAGGCATCTAATTTAAGAGACATTTTGCTTCTAAATGTCTTATGTTAAACTATGCATAAAATTATATTCATGCAATATACTTTTTCATGAATACTAATTCCTAGACATTGTTTGCACATTTTACAAAGAACAAAACACTCAAGGCTTAAAAGTGAGTGAGATGGCTTTATTCCTGTTGATCTGGTCTCTGCCAAGCATAAGATAATCTGACAGAAATGTCTTTGAGAAATAAGCTTTGTAGTAAGCTTTCCTTACTGCGTTCTATCAGCAAAACCTTAGAAAGATATACCTGCTAACTGAACCACCATGCTTCCTGCAGAGTGATAAATAATAAAATTCTTATCCCTAAAAATAAACAGCATGGTCACCCCACTACCTTTAATCCACAGACTCATCAAAATGATCAACAGAACTGCCTACATTTTCATTTATCAAGAACATCCCATCCTGTTAAACTAGTCAAAATATAAAAATTAGCCTCAAAAAGACCAAGATTCTTTTTACACATGATTCATGAATAATTGGTTCAGTTGCTCAGTCATGTCCAACTCTTTGCAACCCATAGACTGCAGTTTGCCAGGCTTCCCTGTCCATTACCAGCTCCCAGAGGTTGCTGAAACTCATGTCCATTGATTCGATGATGCCATCCAACAATCTCATCCTCTGTCATCCCTTTCTCCTCCTGACTTCAATCTTTCCCAGCATTAGGGCCTTTTCCAATGAGTCCACTCTTCCCATCAGGTGGCCAAAGTATTGGAGTTTCAGCTTCAGCATCAGTCCTTCCAATGAATATTCAGGACTGATTTCCTTTAGGATAGACTAGTTGGATCTCCTTGCAGTCCAAGGAATTCTCAAGAGTCTTCTCCAACACCACAGTTCAAAAGCATCAATTCTTTGGTGCTCAGCTTTCTTTATAATCTAACTCTCACATCCATACATGACTATGGGAAAAACCATAGCTTTGTCAGCAAAGTAATGTCTTTGCTTTTTAATATGCTGTCTAGGTTTGTCATGAATAATACACACACATACTTGGCGTATGTGCTGGTTCTATATAAGGAATTAGATTTCATTCCTAAGAAAGAATTCAAGTAATTTTAAAGGGTAAAATATTTGTTCTAAATGTTTGTTGACATATTTGGAGGCACAAAGCTTTTTTTTTTTTCCCTAAATCTTTATAAAATGAGATACTGAGATGCTTAAATATATCCATAGAATCATCACATGTATCTGTAAAACACAGAGCTATCTATCACTGAGTTTTCATTTTTGTAGTAAACTTTTGAAATATTTTCAAAATGTGTGCTTTGGAATTTATGGAGTTATATAAGTGTTGCTCTTCTTACTTGATGTATGCTAGCATTTAATCCTATAGCAAATTTGTGACACGGATGTCATTAATATCCTGATTTTATTCATAAAAAGAATGAAGCTGGGAGAGTTTAAATACCCTTCATAGGAAAGTATGTATGGGTTTGATCTCAGAAAGCCCAGCCAGAGCACAGGCTTATCATTATACCCAATTGCCCTTGAGCAAGATGAATTTGCTAAATTTCCCTGATGAAATTATTCCAATAGCACACTGCTTTTAATAGCTACACTAATATACACTTTTCCATTTGGATACATAATAAAATGAAAAAGTCCATGGCTTTAATTTATTATTGAAATGTATTGATAGCCCATTTCTAAAAGCTGATGGAAAAAAAAGTACCAAAACTGTAATTAGTAAGAGAAAAAGATGCTTTTGGGGATGTGAAGTTAATCATCCACATAAAGCTTTTTTTCCATTTTATAGGTAATTAGGATATACTTAGTACAGGTACAACATCAATTTTCTTTGTTACGTATAATTAATATCCTCATGCTGTGTTCTTTCTTATATCAAAAATTCTTGCATTAAATAAGAAAACTTTATTTTAGACCACAAAGCGTTCCAAGAAGCAAGTACATAGAAAGAAAAGGGTAGAGGTATGAGTCTGTGAGTCATTAGGTCTGGGAAAAAAAAAAAAAAAACAAGAATCTGCCTTTTAACAAGATCCAGGTGACGTCAGCACTGCTGGTCTGGGAATCAGACCTTGGGAACCATGTAATCCCATGGCAACAGATGAACACAGGAATCTCAGTGACCTCATGGAAAACCAGGCTTACTTCTCATTCATGTAAACTCAGTATGTCAGGAGGGACCCGTAGTGTTAGAACTCTGCCCTCAGAAACGTGGCTTCTAAGGTCACTGTGGTCAGAGTGCAGAGGGTCCAGAGAGGGAGATGGTTTTAAAAACAAGGCTAGGGGGCTTGGACATTTCCACCCACATATTATCGACCAGAATGTAGTCATGGCCCAGGCTAACCACTGGGGACTGTGGGACATGTGGTCCTGCTATGCACTGGGAAGTAAGTGCATGGAGTGCGATGGATACCACAGCGTCTACCTGAGGATTAGCCATCCATCAGATCAGCCTCGGAGGCTGAAATAACCATCACTCGGTGGTGATTGCCATTTTCAGGCCACCCTCACTCAAGAGCTATATTATCAGTGCATGTGTGTGTGCTCAGTTGCTAAGTTGTGTCCAATTCTTGTGACACCATGGACTGTAGTCCCTCAGTCTCTTCTGTCCTTTTCGATTTCCCAGGCAAGAATACTGGAGTGGGTTGCCATGTCCTTCTCCAGGGGTTCCTCCTGATCCAGGGATCAAAGCTGGGTCTTTCGCATTGGAAAGTGGATTCTTTACCTCCTGAACCACCGGGGAAGCCATCTAAATAATAGGTGTTTGGTAAACATCTGTTGGTTCAATAGTCTATATATTAGCCAATCATTAAAACCAAAAAGTCTCAACATTTTTAATTCTGTGCCATAGATACCATCTGTAAATTTATAATAGCTAATGCTTTTTTCATATTTACAACCCACTGCTGAGCAATTTTCATGTATAATCTCATTTAATTTTTATGAAATCTGTGTAGAATAAGTCTGTAATCTTGTAACTAAGATTTGTGAAGCCTAGACTGAAAATCCCTCTTGTCTGTAAAAGGTTCAGGAACATCCTGGCAGGAGATGTCAAACAAAAGAGCTATTGTTCCTCAGCAGAGTTAATCAATAAACTAATTAACATACACTGTGTCAAGAACTTACTAATGAGTTATTATGTCCTGAATGTCCAGTACGTGTCTCTTTATATAACTTCTCCACTAAAAGTTCATGCAGCCTGAACACCTCATAGAGATCATTGCTTACTCTCTCATACATTAGCTCAGTTCAGTCGCTCAGTCGTGTCCGACTTTGTGACCCCATGGACTGCAGCACACCATGCTTCCATCCATCACCAACTCTTGGAGCTTGCTGAAACTCATGTCCATCAAGTCGGTGATGCCATCCAACCATCTCATCCTCTGTTGTCCCCTTCTCCTCCTGCCCTCAATCTTGCCCAGCATCAGGGTCTTTTCCAATGAGTCAGTTCTTCACATCAGGTATTAGAGCTTCAGCTTCAGCATTAGCCCTTCCAATGAATATTCAGGACTGATTTCCTTTAGTCCTCCCATGCATAGTGGAAAATATAGCATATGAAATAATTTACAAAGAACAAAGTGTTTAAAAATCCTGAGTAACTGGTTTGTCCTTTAATTTTTTATAAGTGGAGTACATAGTGACTAATATGTCAGAGAGCACTTGTTATTGCCAGCAGGAATGAAGAAATCTCTATTTTGTGGTGCTCAGTAGGAACATTAATAAAGCATAGACTTGCATAGCAAACTTTTCATAACATTGCTTACCTTCCTCTTGGTTTTATATACTGACATCTGATACTCCTTCCATTTCTACATACGTACATCCAAAACACACACACACACACACACACATGCACACACATCTGTGGACCGAAATACAAATAGAATTAGAAAATAAAAAAATTTATAGCTTCAAGATAAGCAGTTTGAAAGATAATTACTTCCTTTCTCATGTATATTAGTAGTAATCATGCAGTTACTCAGAATTTATGCATTTATCTTGCTTTAAATTGTGGTGCTGGAGGAGACTCTTGAGAATCCCTTGGACAGCAAGGAGATCAAACCAGTCAATCCTAAAGGAAATCAACCCTGCATATTCATTGGAAGGACTGATGCTGAAGCTGAAGCTCCAATACCTGGGCCACCTGATGTGAAGAGCCAACTCACTGGAAAAGATCCAGATGTTGGGAAAGATCAAAGGCAATAGGAGAAGGCGGCTACAGAGGATGAGATAATTAGATAGCACCGCTGACTCAATGTATATGAATTTGAGCAAAGTCCAGGAAATAGTGGACAGAGGAGCCTGGCAGACTGCAGTCCCTGGGGTTGCAGAGTCAGACATGACTTATCAACTGACCAACAACTTGGTTTAAAAACTAGAACATTCATTGTCAGAATATGAGAACGTTCAAGTTTTTAAACCAAGTTGTTGGTCAGTCAATTAACAGAAAAAAAAACCACATATTTTTGTTATTTTTCTGCATGTATTCAGCCTCAAAATATACTTACCTATTTTCCTGCTAATGCAGTTAGGTGATCCTGAGAACTCAATAGTGACTACATCCACATGCAACAGAATTGTATTCATTTATTAGTTTAGTTCCATATCTCATTTTATTTACAAGAAAGTTTGGCTGAATTGTAGGTATAATCAAACAAATGTTTCATTTTTCTCAAATTCCAGCTGCACGCTCTATAAACTTGTCTGCCAGTTTACATTTATGTCTGGCACTCTGTGATTGCAGACATGCTTATTCTTCCTATCCATCATGATTCCAAGGAAAGGAAGTAATGGTGTCAGTGGTCCTGAGATCATGCTGTGAAACGAAAAGGGGTTATTGTTTTCCTATTTCTTTAGAGCGAGCAGAACATATTAAGAAATTTCCTTATTTCGCGGCACCTCACAAGGTGAATATAACTGCAGGATCAGAAACCAGACCTCTAACTTCAGTGCACCCATGACTCAGTCATACACTTGTGTACATGTACTGCTTCCAGAGCACCTAACTTCTGTAATCTTTTAAGTTGAAAGGAGTCGGCTATCAAGGCACACCAGACACCAGACACACTTAGGAACCAAAAAGATGGGGAAGGAAAGTCACGAACAAAGAGGGAGCTTCAATCATTGGCAGAGTCTCTAGAAGCTAAATAAATTGTAGGCATGGAATCTTCAGCTCAACCAGCACATATGAGATGTGATCTGTAACAGGTTCTCATCTTAAATATTAACACTGTATATCAAATGCACTCCTTGAGAAGGGGGGAAGGGCAACCCACTCCAATATTCTTGCCTGGAGAATCCCATGGGCAGAGGAGCCTGGTGGGCTACAGTCCATGGGGTCGCAAAGAATCAGACATGACTGAGCGACTGACACTTTCAATTTCACGTTCACATATATAAAATTATATTTATTAAATAATTATTTTTGGCTATGCTGGATCTTCACTGCGGCTCAGGCCTTCTTCCAGTTGCACAGAGAGGGGGTTACTCTACGTTGCAGTGTGGGGACTTCTCACTGTGGTGGCTTCTCTTGTTTCCGAGCATAGGCTCCAGGGCTCGTGGGCTCAGTAGCTGTGGCTTCAGGGCCCTAGAGCATAGGCTCAGTAGTTGTAGCCCATGGGTTTAGTTGTTCCACAGCATGTGGGATCTTCCTGGACCAGGGATTGAACACATGTCTCCCACATTGGCAGGCAGACTCTTTACCTCTGAGCTATCAATGAAGCCCCCACAAATGGACTCTTAAACTACTTGGAGACATATCGCATTTCAGACTTTGAAACAAACCTACCTACTTGAAATTAGTGTCTGCGGATTCCCAAACATGAAGTACAATTTAAATTCCAAGGTCATAAAGTATTAATTTGAACAATTTTATTCATAGACATGAAGAATGTGTATACTGATAACAATGTCTCTGAATTTCTAGTCTATGTCTTACAATTACTTGATGACTTTAGGCATGGCATTAAAGAACTCTAATTTTTACCTGAAAAAGATGTTTTGTGTTGAATGATGTTCCCTCAATATTCACACTGGGGTACCTCACAATGTGACTTTAGTTGGGGGGGGGTGTGTTAGTTGCTCAGTCATGCTCAATTTTTTGTGACCCCCATGACTGTAGGCCACCAGGCTCCTCTGTCCATGGAATTCTCCAGGCAAGAATACTGGAGTGAGTTGCCATTCCTTTCTCCAGGGGATCTTCCAGACCTAGGAGTTGAACCCAGCTCTCCCACATTGCAGGCAGATTCTTTACTGTCTTAGTCACTGGGAACCCCCTTTAGTTGGAAAAAGAGCCTCTCAAGAGTTAATTAAGGTTAAGTAATGTAACCTGGATCGACCCTAATCCAGTATGACTGGTGTACTCATGAGAAGAGAGAGAAGAAGGGTAGGGCGTGGGAGAGGGAAATTTTGGTGAACTTGGCTCATTCGACCTTGAGGACTGGCAAGTTGGGTAACTGGAAATTCAGGTAAGTGTTGATCTTACAGTCTTGAGACTGATATACAAAGGGCAGACCAACATGCTGGAAATTCAGGCAGGGTTTCTAGGTTGTAGTATTGAGGCTGATTTTCCTTCTTCTTTAGGAAACCTGTTTTTGTTCTTCTGGCCTTCAACTGATTGAACAAATCCCACCCAGGTAGGAGGTGATCAGCTTCACTTAAAATCAACCAGTTGTAATTGTTACAATCAGTTAACGTTAAATGTTCTCTTATTTAAACAATAATTAATTACAAGGAC
Source organism: Oryx dammah (assembly GCF_014754425.2). Classification (NCBI taxonomy): domain Eukaryota; kingdom Metazoa; phylum Chordata; class Mammalia; order Artiodactyla; family Bovidae; genus Oryx; species Oryx dammah. The sequence goes on from NW_024070206.1 coordinate 56,254,845, forward strand.
CATGGGCCGAACACCACTCTCTTATTCCAAAGACAGCTGACTCTGATCCTCTAAGGTATTTAGATGTCAACATAAACCTATTTGACTTGATTTGAAAATCAGAGCCACTTGTTGGGCTGATACGCTTGAGCAAATCATTGAGGCTTCTTTCTCTTAAAGACATATTGTAATGCTGTGCTGTGCTAAGTCACTTCAGTCATGTCTGACTCTGTGACCCTGTGGACTGTAGCCCACCAGACTCCTCTGTTCATTGGATTCTCCAGTCAAGAATACTGGAGTGGGTTGCTGTTTCCTCCTCCAGGGGATCTTCCTGACCTAGGGATCGAACCTGGTGGGTCTTTTACGTCTCCTGCACTGGCAGATGGGTTCTTTACCACTAGTGCCATCTGGGAAGCCTCTATTGAGTACCTTTTCCATTATACAAAGGAATTAGGCAAATCCCTCTGCAAAAGAGCTAGTAGTTAACCTAGATAAGCTCTAAATAGTCTCTAAATATGCAAAAAAGACATAAAACCAAAAGGAGCATTCTACTTTGCAAATCTTCAAAGAAGAGATAACCTCTCTGGCATGTCCTGGAGAGTAATTAAACAATGTATTACTACATTTAATTTCCAAAGGAAAATTAATTCCTTTTCAAAAACCAAAAAGGACTGCACATTGAATAAGAACAAATTCAGAATAAGAATATACATTAATTATAACTCATAAATTATTATATCACTTTATCCAGGCAATCTTTGAAATATGAGTATAATTTATCATTCACATCACTATCATCTAAAATACAAATATTTAAAGACCTCAAGATAGATGCTACAATTCTCAGCAAAGATAAGTGGGTAGCAATGGCTATAGTGTTTTTCATGGAAAAGAAGGCAATCTATTCCAAAACTAGAAATGAGCATTATATAATAATTATGGGAGTGTTTATAGATGGATAAAAACTCTCTTCTAGTGAATGTTATAGATGAATTGCTGTTGTTTAGGTGGTAACTCGTGTCTGATTCTTTGTGATCCTGTAGACTATAGCCCACCAGGCTCCTCTGCCTATGGGATTTCCCAGGCAAGGATACTGGAGTGGGTTTCCATTTCCTTCTCCGGGGATCTTCATCACCCAAGGATTGAACCCACATCTCCTGTATTGGCAGCTGAATCCTTTTTTTTTTAATTGTTTTATTTTATTTTTTTTTTTTAGCAACAAGCCACCAGGGGAACCTCAACACTACTTAGATGACACTAAAATCCAGAGAACTTGGAACCTTATTATAGAAAATTTATTCAAACTTGTGACCACTCAAATACCCATTTTACCCCCAAAGAGTATATTAGAATAATAAACAGGAAACACTAGTAAAAGACACAGGAGATAAATAGAGTGTTTCCATGGGTATTTTTAAAATAACCTTTACTAAGACTTTTATTAGGAATATCCAACACTAAACTGTTAATATGGACATCTGTTTGAGCATTTAGATAGTAACTAGGCACATAAAATTTTAATTGGCAGTTTCTTCAGTATTTAAGACTATATTGCTATCAACATATTTTTCATAAAGAAAGTCATGCACTACTGTCAGTTATATTTATTACACGGAGGAACATTTTAATATAATAATGCAGATGTCTTCATTCTATAAGTCCCAGTAGTACTTAAAGCTAGAATTTTATTACTTGTGCCAAGGGCCAAACAAAGCTATAAACCTGCTAAATTCTAACTCAGCTACTGCTATTGAGTTGTGCAACTCTGAGTTGTAAATTGTAATATAAGTAATCAAATATGTATAAGAATGGTAGTCATGGAAGCAGTATCATGGATTCATTAGATTTCAGAAGAAATCAGGAAAATAATTTATAAGCATCAACACTCTGCTCTGCGTTTATGACATTCTCTTCCCAATATATAGCTCTGTTCTAATAACAGAAGAAATGGTCTGTCAATCAGCACAGCCTACATTCTGTTTTTCACATCTCCTTTTTTCACAACCTATTTTCGAAGCAATCATCTTGGCCACCCTGCTAACCTCCATCTTGTACTTAGAATGACCAAACACTCCATGTAATGTTATATGAAGATATTAAAACCATTATAAGGCATCTCTCTTAGGACATTTGGTAATGTGCAGAGCATTTAGGAACATCAACTGCAAAGTAAAGGCTGGGAAATTCTTTTGCTTCAAGTTAAAAATAGCAGAAGAGTCCAAACAACCACACTGAAACATGGAATTTTGTATATGTTATCACAGAAAGATGGTGATAAATGAAGACTAGAAAGGCTGGTTTTCTCCTTTGGTGTCACTAGCCCTTGAAAGTGAAAGTGTTAGTCACTCATTGTGTCCAACTCTGCGATTCCATGGACTGTGGCCCACCAGGCTCCTCTGTCCATGGAATTCTCCAGGCATGAACACTGAGGTGGATTTCCATTCCCTTTTCCAGGTAGTCTTCCTGACCCAAGGATTGGACCCAGGTCTTCTGCTCTGCAGGCAGGTTTTTGCCATCTAAGCCACAAGGCAAGCCCATATACAGTCGTTATTACTCTTCCATAAGAAAATAATCAATTATTTTAAACACTGCCTATATTACAAACATTGAAACAGTGGCTGATTTTTTTCAGTGTTCTTTGCATTATGAAGTATACATTTCTGAAGTGGCTTTATTTAACAAAACACATCACTTGTCATGCTCATTATTAAAATGAATAGGAGTAGAAGAATGTGGCATACATCTCAATGTTATAGACAGTCTCCTATAATCCTTTATTTAGTTTTGTTGTGTTTTTAATACAATTGGAAAAAATCTATAATTTCAGCTTTGTAAAATATTATACAAGGAATTGGAAGTTAGTCAAGTCTTAGATGGAGTCTACTTGCATCACATCTTGGGTTGGTGACTAAGGGTGAATTATCTACCCTTCCTGAGCTTCAGTTTTTTAAATTTATAAAATAATGATGATAATAGTGAGTTAATTGGAAAAATATCAGTTGACTATATATAAAGAGTTATCACACCATAAGTGGAAGACAAGAAGTAGCCAATGGTTGGCAGCATTGTATTACTACTGCTTAATTATGTTGAGGTTGAAGCTACAGTATTTGGCCACCTGATGCAAAGAGCCTACTCACTGGAAAAGACTCTGATGCTGGGAAAGACTGAGGGCAAGAGGATAAGGGAGAGACAGAGGATGAGATGGTTGGATGGCTTCACTGACTCAATGGATGTGAATTTGAGCAAAATCTGGGAGATAGTGAAGGTCAGAGGAGCCTGGCATGCTGCTGTTCATGGGGTCACAAAGAGTTGGACACAACTGAGCAAACAGCAACAACAATGATTATTTTAATCAGATTATTTTTCTTGCTATGGAAAAATACTATAAAAGACTTACATTGTAACAAAACTATGTGTAGGGATTATATAGGTGGCTGTATGTATTTCTTTTAAATGCTTAAATTGAATTTATGGATTTTTTTCTAAAGAGGTACAATTTATAACCATGTAATAAAATATTTTAAAAATAGTTGGGGATCCATATCTTGTGATTTATACTCTTGCCTCTTTAAAATACACCATCATTGAATTTTACATTATAAATGGCTTCTAGGAAAGAATGATTTTCCTTCAATTTAATCAGGAACATCACTCTGTAAATGCACTTTTTCTCATTAAAGCCTTAGTCTAACAAGGGAATGCACTAAGCATGGACAGTTATTCTGTGTATAGTAAGGACAAGAGTCTTCTGGAGTGCAAGGACATCAAACCAGTCAATCCTAAAGGAAATCAATTATGAATATTCATTGGAAGGACTGATGCTGAAGCTCCAACACTATGCCCAGCTGATGGAAAGAACCAATTCATCAGAAAAGACCCTGATACTGGGAAAGATTGAAGGCAGGAGGAGAAGGGGACAACAGAGGACAAGATGGTTGGATGGAATCACTCACTCAATGGACATGAGTTTGAGCAAGCTCTGGGAGATGGTGAAGAACAGGGAAGCCTGGCTTGCTGCAGTCCATGAGGTTGCAGTCATGGGACATGACTGGGCGACTGAACAGCAACAAGAACAAGAGCAAGAGCAGAGTTTGTCCTTACTATATGCCAGGCAAGAACTGTTTTTCATGGTTCTTCCAACCACTAGCACCTTTCAAGGTAAGGGTTATCACCATCTACTACACAAAGACATTATGTAGTTTACCTGAAGTCATAGAATTATGCAGGGGTAAGGCCAGGATTTGAATTCAAGTCATGTTCAATAATTACAGTCTGTGTTCTTGACCCCTGTGGTACACAGGCTTTCTGAGTAATGGATGCTCTGAATCATTGATGATTACAACTATTTCAGAACACAAGATCAGTGTCCTTGTTCCTATGTCTCCAGCCTCAAGAGGAATTCTTACACCAGGAAAGTGGAATATCCTGCAACAGGGTTCCCTTTGCTCCACATTCTCTCCAGCATTTATTGCTTGTAGATTTTTTGACGATGACCATTCTGACAGGTTTAAGGTGATGTCTCATTGTAGTTTGGGCCAGCGTTTCTCTAACAATTTGTGATGCTGAACATCTTTTCATATGCCTCTTGGCCATCTGTATGTCTTCTTTAGAGAAATATTCTATTTAGGTCTTCAACCCACTTTTTGATTGGGTTGTTTGTGTTATATATAT